>NC_045428.1:218559606-218869939 GCF_902635505.1 Sarcophilus harrisii | reverse complement strand
AAGATCCAAAATCTCAATGAAAAAAAAAAAGAGAGGAAAAAAGGAACATAACATTATCAATTATCAACTATATTACAAAGAAGTTGGTTTCAAAATTAGTGTTAAAAAATTGAAAAGTAAATCAATGGAAATGACTATATAAGCAAGGAGTTCAAGTCACAGAGTAGTCTAGTGTTTCATAAATGAAAAGATAGAAATTCCTGAGGGAGCCCATTTTTGACAAAAACTGCTAGATAGCATAAAGCAGTTCACAGAATATTTTCGATGAAGACCAGCAGAAAAACAAAAAGACCCCCGAAAATCCTTTATTATTCTTCACAAAGAGAGGAGGAGAACTAATGCCCACAGGGGAAAGTCTTGATTTTTGGCTTCCATCAAGGGTTGAACAAAATGGGATGGTTTCCTTTCCTTCATTTCCTTTCCTCCCTTCCTTTCCCTTCCTTTCCCTTCCTCCCTCCGTCTCTCCCTCCCTTCCTCCCTCCCTCCTTCTCTCCCTTCCTTCCTTCCTTCCTTCCTTCCTTCCTTCCTTCCTTCCTTCCTTCCTTCCTTCCTTCCTTCCTTCCTTCCTTCCTTCCAGTAAACTAGGCCATCGTTGCTTTATTTTTTACCTAGTTTTAAATCACTGAATGGGTGTTGCTTTTAAACAGATTGAGATTTGTGAAAGACCTTAGCTTTAAAAGGTCAACATATGAGATCATCTTCTCATTTTAACTTATGTCTTGTTGGACTCAGGTGACCCTGTAGGGGAGAGGAAAGCTGATGGCTTTGCACAGTTCTCCCTCATTCAATTCGCTTGCAATTCAAGACATCAGCCTTCTGATGTCCTCTTTAAGAATGAAGGGCAAATAACAATAACCTTTTGTTTTCATTGAAGGGAAAACCTATTTTATCACATGGTAGTCCTTTTCACTCTTGTCTAGTACTACTTTGCAGAATGTTTTTTCCTATATTAGCCTAAATTTGTTTCTTTGAAATTTCCACCCATTACTCTGAGTATGGTACTTTGGGGACATACAGAACAAATATGCTCCCTTTCAAATGACAATCCTTAGAATAGTTTGAGACAGTGAGCATATATATCACACATCTTATGGCAGCTAGGTGACAAAGTGGGTAGAGAGTTGGACCTGGGGTCAGGAAGACCTGAATATAAATTCAGTTTTAGATACTTATTACCTATAAGATCCCGTGTCTCAGTTCCCTCATCTATGAAATGGGAATAACAATAGCACTTATCCTCCAGAGTTTTTATGAGAAGAAAATGAGACAATATTTTTAAAGTTCATGCAAGATCAATTATCAGTGTAAACGCAATAATTATGTTGATAGTACAATATTTTAAGCATGTATGACAATACTATAAAGTGGAGCTGGAGTCAATATTTGGTTTCTAAGCATTTCTAATGGTGTCTACTTTGATTCTGAAACATGAAGAATGTTTTCTTACAGAGATTAATTACTATAACTTATTTGCTGTTTATGGACAGGATGTGTTCCAGCAACTAAGTATATGACAGGTAAACCAATTTTTGAAGAAATAATTAGATCTCTGGGATAAAAATTTATCTCTGGATCAATTCCTAGGATGGTGGCATTATAAAACTCATATTAAAAGGGAGAGAGAGAGGGAGCTACTTACACATCAATATTTGCCTAACATTCAATTCATATCCTTATGCCTTTTTCTTGAACTAAGAACAGATGAATATGTCTATACTAGTTTCTATATATATTACTTATTTGGTTTGGTAATGGGATGTGTTCCAATAGTTTCTGGAATCATAGGTCATAGGTTCAAATCCTGCCTCTGATACTTACTATTGGTGTAATCTTGGGCAAATCTCTTAATCTCAAGTTTCTCTTCTTGAAAAAAAGGAGGTTGGATTAGATCTTCTTTGAGATCCCTTCTAGCTGTAATTTTTTGATCTACTATTTAACTATGAGCTTTGGACTCCTTGATGAAGAGGTAGAGATTCAAGGAGTCTAACGGCATTTCTGGCCACTTCCTACTTTATATTTCATGATTCATTTGGGAATACTTTGACTCCTTGTGCTGACTATATTTTGAATCAGTAACGACTCTGTCTCTTTTGGAGTTTCTAGAAAGAGGATTCTTTTTGTTTCAGGAGTGTTTAAGTGAGACTGTAAGACAAGTTTGTGGTAGTAGCAAGAACTGAGTAGAAAAGAACTCAGTCTCCCCACCACTAAAAATAGAAAAAGGGACCACATCTTTTAATTAAACTTTGGATCTTTTCTGATGGATCATTACTATAATGATCTATATTGAGTAGTAGATCCTTGTTTTGGGTTAATCTATCTCAGTAAGTTAGAGGGGTGATTGATGCGAATGATGAAAAGCCTTAAGAGTTGAAAATCTTTGAGTTGAATTGCCACTCATTTAATTACTAAACGAAATTATAAGCAAGTTATTTCAAATCTCTAAGCCTCAGTTTTCTGTGAAAATGGATTTAGTAATATTTGTACTACCTCTTTTCCAGAAATATTGTGAGGAGAGCATTTATGAATTATTTTGAAACATATTTCTGAAATAGATTACATTGTAAGATGTGCTTAAATTAGGATTAGTTAATTGATTCATCCTTGTGTCCTAGGCTATCTCTGCCCCAACTAGACCAATTCAATCATTGGGGTGTTAAATAGCTCTTGCAGGTAATTATAATTAATTTCTAATGAACAAATTGTATTATGAAGTTTTTCCAAGAACACAGAATCTCCTCAAAGATGGGAACCATGTCTTATCTCTCATATACCCACTACACAGAAATTATATATATATATATATATATATATATATATATATATACACATATATATATGTATATAGGTATCTAATAAGTATTCCTTAGAAGTTAAGTGGTATAGTGCCTAGAGTAGTGATGTTTTCCTGACTTGATTTTCATCACTATTAAGTTTTATGATTTTTATCACTTAATAGTTGTATGACCCTCAACAATAAATCAATTGATAAACATCTATTAAGTATCTACTATATCTCAGGCATTGTGCTTGGCAAATTATTTACCCTCCCTATACTCAGTTTCTTCATCTATAAAATGAGAAAATTGGATCTGATATCCTAGTAAGGACTCTTCCAGCTCTGAATCTATAATCCTCTGATTAAATGTCTGTGATTTGATTACCTATTGATTATTCTGCAAATGATAGATTTGGTCAATGACATAGATCCCACATAGTCAGTGGGGAGAACTTAAAAGGAAAACTTCTGTACCATTATATTTGGAGAAATAAAATCATGTGATTTTTTCAATTGAACAGTCATTTCATACAGAACATTTTGCCTGACATAAAACAAAATATAGATAATATATTTATATAGCATTTTTGTCTTAGGTAGTCTTATTTTGACTCCTGTGACTCAATTTATGATACAAAGTGTATTGATGGATTAATTTCTACCTGTAGAAGGGAAGTTAAGCAATGGAGTGAATCAGTGTTACTATTGTTGTTTGTCATTATTATTTTTATTATTACTTATTGAGTACTTAAATAGAAAGGGCCATCTCACCAATCCCTATTTTTGCTTGCATATCGAGATTTAATAATTTTCTTTGGAGCATAGTTCCTAATAGTTTCATAAATTTAGATGTCAATGATGCAACAGGTATTTGGTTCTTTATTCATTTCTGTCAAGATTGTACTCAGAGTACTTATTAGTTCTTGAGCTACACAGTTTGTGTAAATAACTAAAATAACTATGACCTCTCAAAGTTTCTGATCATATATTAGGTTAATTGTGGGAACTGTTTTATCATAGGCTTCCCCTGAGAAAATAGACACCTATACCTGAGGCTACTGAGAGCCTTAATTGTCAAGGTTCAGATGCTCCAAACAGCAATCATAAGTGTGGAAATATTATCCACTAGCTAGGCATCTACTGGTTAATACTACTCAGAAAAATACTGTCTACATTGTTTGCCCTGGAAAATTTATGCCTATAACTCTTTAAGAGCTCTTGAAGAATGTGGGCTTGACAAGGAATCAAATCAGAAAAAGAGCATGTTCCTTTCCCTAAATAAGCAGCAGCAATTAGGTATCAGATTGCATTGCTAGAAAAGATTTGTCCTTTGAATCTCACACAAGATATATTGTTATTTATATCAATTTGAAGAAGGCAGAATTCTTTAGGTCAATTGAACTTTTTTATTCTCATTTAGAAGTCTAGAGTTGCATGACCAAAGGGCTATGCAGTATAATTAATAATCAAAACAATGAAGACTAATGGAATGAATTCATCAATAAAAGCAAAAAGGATAGCAGTATTCAACAACTATTATTTATAAGAAATACATTTGAAACAATAATTCACAATTAAAATAAGGGGCTGGAGAAAAATCTATTATGTTGCAGGTGAAATAAAAAATGAAAAAAGATGATAACAATCAGGATATCAGGAAAAGGAGAAAGTAAAAATATACATGATAACAAGGAGAAATTATATTATGTTTAAAGTCACCATAGAAAATGAATCAATATGGATACTCTGTATAATACATATAAATACATACACATATATGTAAGTGTGTATATATATACACACTTTGTGTTTATACATATATACTGAATGACAGAATTAAATGCTTAAAGGAAAAGTTAATATTTTGTGGAGAAATAGTAAAACTACTAATAAAAGACTCAAGATACCATTTTGAGATTAGAAAATCTAAATAGGAGCCTCAGTGGAATTTTAGAAAAATAATATATGATAGATTTTTATGTGTACGTGTGTATGATTTTCTCAATGGGAACAGAAAAGACTTTATATATATCTCGGTTTGATACCACTGTAAAAAATTATCTCATACACAAATGCAGAAGAGCAGAAATATTAAACACATTCTTACCACAATGTAATAAAAGCTATTTTAAGTAAAGAGCTTTTAAAGAAAGGATTCGGAAATTAACTAAAATTAAATACTTTAATCCTAAAGCATTGTATATGTCAAAGGATAAATTATAAAAGCATAAAAAACTTCATCAGTGAAAATAACAATGAAATGATATTCTCAGACTTTTTGTGATGTAACTAAGGCAACCTATAGGGGGAAATTTATATTTCTAAAAGCTTTCATAAAACAATAAAGAAAGAATCATGTATTGGACATGCAACTGTAAAAAATCCCTGAACTAGAGAATAGATACAATTAAATAGTCCTTTTTGTATATACTCATTACATTTAGGTTGCCTTACTTGTGTAATTAACTCAACATTTGAAATTTCCATGTATTATTGTTTGGCATCCATTTTCTGTCCTAGTGGAAAACATAAAAACCTTTAATTAACATTTTGAAATAGTTATAACACATGTCAAAAGCAAAAGTTTTTAATTGTTATACTTATTGTGCCTTTGACTCTTTTATTATACATGCAATTAAAAAAACCCAAATAACTTTGGGTAAATTTCCAATATTGCTGCCCACTATAAACTTCAAGAAGGGAGAGATATTGGATATCATGGACTCAGTCACGGAACATTTTCCCCCTCATATTATGGGTTGTTACATTTGGAAGTAGGTATCAACATGTGGATGTGCAATGTCAGTAGATCTCTTTAAACTATTAAGTGCCACAAAGCTGTTTTCATAGATCCACAATTTAGCACTGTGGGCTTTCAAAATTTTAGAGTACAAAGGAACTGCTGAAGTTACTTGGTTCATCCAACAAATGTTGACCTATGGTAATTAAACTTCTACTGGCATACCTTTAATGATAAAATGCCTTTCCAGAGGCAACATTTCATTTTGGGTCATCTCTAATAACAAGGAAGCTTTTTTTCTTACATTAAGCCAAAATTATTTTTCTGTGACATTTGTTCCTTGCTTCCATTTCTGCTCTCTGGAATCAAACAAAGCACACTACCTCTCTGCTATTGGTTTTCAGCCATTCCAACATTTTACTGTCTTTTGGGCTACAAATCATGTTTCAAGATGGAAAAATTCTTCTTTTTCCAAATTTCAAATGAATTCCTTAGAAAAAATTGCCCAATGTACGTTTCCTTTCATGAATGTGAAAAAATTTCAGTGCAGAAATGTCTAATTGGGAGAACAATCTGAGTGATTTCTGGTCAAGGGTTTAATCAATGGCTTCCTTCTCCAAATAGGACTGAAACATGACATCAGTGCTTCAAAAATGTCAATGGCTTGTTCTACAACTTTGTCTGACATCTTGCCTTCTGAAAATGTTGGGGATGAGAGGAAGTAATGGTAGGGTTGGTGATAATACAAACAAACAATGGACTTTTTTTTATTTGATTCTTCCTCCCTTACCTTGTTTCTTGTCCAATAACATCATTTAAGTTTTTGTTTTAGGTTATGAATATAGTCACTCCTCAAACAAACATATGAGGGATTTTCTTCTAGAAACAAAAATTAAAAATATTTTTCATTATCTTGGGGAGTTTTTTATTAGGAAAAAATTATGCCATGTTTTTGACAGCTAAATAAATGGATTTTATTAAACAGATGATTATGGGCTGAGATTATTTAGTATTCCTTTTTTATTATGTAGTGTGGACTCTACTGGGAGCTTGGAGTTTCTTTTCTTCATTTCCAACATTGATTCTTGCATTAGAGTGTTACATTGAATAATTAATATACTTCCTGTGATTGATGATTTGCATGGCCTGAATATTAGGTTATCAATCATGACCCACTTGTTCTAATGTAATCATATTGAAAACATGTCAAAAGCTGTTTACTCATTGATGACAACAGGAGCAATGCTATTGAAGAGGCGCTAGCACTTCAGCAAGAAATAAGCTGGTGGAACATACATAATGCAGGGATTATGAGTCCTTCAAATTGATGTAACAAGAGCCTGAAACCCTTGGTGAGAGTTTTCAGTTTCAATAAGAAAAACCCTTTTTTCAGTGAGAAAATGGTCCTGATTCCTTTGCCTTTTATCAGCTGCTTAGTGATTTTTTTGCTCTTACAGAGAAGAGTAATTATGTTCTGGATGGCATTGTATAAAGAAACTTTTTTTCTTCTAAAAAAGAATGAAAATATTTTGAAAGGAGAAGAATGCTGTTTGACTTTTACAGTTACTGGGAAGGGTAATCTGAGGCTCCATGTTTAGTTCTTTCAGAAGCACCTGCAACATAGATCCTGCTCTGGTAATAGCATTTTGCTTAAATGTACATTTCATTTACTGTTCTCTTTTTCCCTGAAAATTCTTTTAAATATATCAAGACTCTGTAGGGTCTTAATGTTTCTCCTTCTCTCCTGTAATTCTATAGATTTAGTGCACCCATTTGTAGTATATCAATTTTACATGTCTTTGCTATTTTTCTGAAGCTGTGCACATAAAGTTGTATTTTAAAATTGTTTACAACACAGCAAAGAACCAACATTCAACAGAGGGCATGATTGACTTTTAAACTCCTAAGATCTGATTTAGTCTGGTCTGCCTGTTTGACTGTTCTGGAGAATATATCTTTAGTTCTCTTTACTATAGTTGTAACTATGAGAAGATGACATTCTAATTGGTTTTCTAATGTTTGATCCAGATTTTTCATGTATTATTTTAATTTGCATATCTGGTAAGTAACAGAGCAGAATGATACAGGAATATTATGAAATAAATTTGGATTAATAGTTCCTTTTATGTGGGTCAGTATGTGTGTGTGTTCTTCTTCTCCTCCTCCTCCTCTTCTTTCTCTTCCTCCTTATCCTCTTTCTGCCCTCTGTGTGATAACATTTTAAGTTCTTCATAGACTCTTATATTTCTTTGTTTCTCTCACAGCCATATAACAATTTTGGTAGATTATTAGTAATAAAAAGATGGAAAAGATGCTTCTGGTTGAATTTTGGTGTTATTAAAAGAGTTTTCCTGAAGGGAATCCAGCTACCTCTGTTCCTATTTAATTTAAGAAAAACTTACTGACCAATCAAATTGTCTGTCTCAGATATACACATTGATAGACAAGATTTTTATCCAAATGCATGTTATAAAGTGTAGTAGGATAGTAATTTCTTGATGCAGCTTCTCTTAATCTGGCACACCTTCATCACACACTACCCTCACATGACTTCCTCAAAGCCTAGTTTCTTTAGCAACTTCCCTGATGAAGTTTCCTCCTCCTATGAAGTCTTATTGGTCCCAGCTTCTCTAATACAGCTTCCTGGCATAGGGCCAAAAAATTAAAAATTAAAAAAGTCCAAGCCATGTGGATTCCATATTTCTCAAATTTGGTGGGTGCCTGAGATCAAGTAAGTCGCTATACCTTTATGATTGATTGACCAGACCATTTCCACTGGAGTTGGGGTCAGGGATGGGAGGCTGTGTCCAGAAAAACTTAGTGCCACTCTATCCTTGCTTCATATTCTTTGTTAGCTCAAAGTAAAAGTCCTCTGTTAAATGTTCAGTGACTTGCAAGTGCCTCATATTATTCTGACATCGAACCTAAACAAAAAGAATGCTGAACTTAGGGACATACCCACAGCATTCGTCCAGTGATTTTCTTCATACACTTTTTTTTTCCTGTCTGGGTGATTAGGTCAAACTTTGTTTATGGATCTCTTCCAGGATATAGTTCATCATTTTCCATCAGCAGCTCTGCTCGATTTTGACTCCAGGAACATCATGTTTGCTCCAGGATAAACTGATTACCTGAAATCTCATCACTATACAGACTGATTCAGCTTTTGGTACTCAACATTTTTGGTTTCCTCAGCTGCTTTCCCCCTCCACTTAGAGGTCTGAAAGATGGAGCAAAAAACTCTTCTAAAAGCCTTCCTTTATAGAGGACTTAGAACTTTCTAGATAATTTCCTATTTCTTATTAGAAGTTGTGCTTGGTTTTTGACTTCATGAACACTAATACCCCCAAATTGAGTATCTCTTCAGCTTCTATCTATGTTTTGTCTTTCCTCATGAGATTATAAGCTCTTTGAACTATGTGAGCACAATTACAAAACACTTTTCTCACAAATAAAGTGACATCTAAACAATTGGAAGAATACCAAGTGCTCATTGGTTGCCCAAGCTAATATAATAAAAATGACAATTGTACCTAAAGTAATAGCTTATTCAGTGCTATACCAATCAAATTGCCACAAAATAATTTTATGAAATCTAAAAAAAAAATTACAAAATTCATGTGGAAGAATAAAGGTCAAGAATTATAAGGGAATTAACAAAAAAAAATACAAACCAACGTAGCCTAGTTGTACCAGACTTAAAACTATATTATAAAGCAGTGGGTCAACAAAACCATTTGGTATTGCCTAAGAAATAGAGTAGTGATCAGTGGAATAGGTTAAGTTCACAAAATACAGTTGTAAATGACTATAGTGATCTGGTGTTTGATAAACCCCAAAATTCCACCTTCTGAAATAAGAACTCACTTTAGACAAAAACTGCTGAGAAAATTGGAAAATAATATGACAGAGACTAGGCATTGGCCAACATCTAACATCCTATACCAAGGTAAAGTCAAAATAGGTTCATGATTTAGACATAAAGAGTGATACTATAAGCAAATAAAGACAACAAACAATAGTCTACCTTTCAGATCTGTGGAGAAGGAAGGAATTTATGGCCAAAGAAGAACTAGAGAACATTATGAAATGCAAAATGGATAATTTTGATTATATAAAATTTTTTTTTGTTCAAATAAAACCAGTGTAGCCAAGTTTAGAAGGGAAGCAGAAAAGTAGGAAAAAAATTTATATCCAAGGGTTCTGATAAAAGCCTCATCTCTAAAAGCCAAAAGTTATGAATAGACAATTTTCAGATGAAAGAATTAAAGCATTTCTGGTCATATGAAAAAATGCTCTATATCAATATGGATTAAAGGAATGCAAATTAAGACAACTCTGAGGTACCACTTCACATCTCTTAGATTGGAAAAGATAATGATAGGTGCTGGAGGTGATATGGGAAAACTGGGGTACTAATTCATTGTTGGTGAAGTTTTGAACTGATCCAATAATTCTGGAAAGCAATTGGAAATGATTCCCAAAAGTCTGTAAAACTATGCATATTCTTTGATCCAGCAATATCTCTACTGGGTTTGTATCCCAGAGATCATAAGAAAGGAAAAGGAACCACATGTGCAGAAATGTTTGTGGCAGCACTTTTTGTAGTGGCAAGGAACTGGAAACTGAGTAGATGCCCATGAATTGGGGAACGGTTAAATAAATTATGGTATATGAATATGGGATATTATTGTTTTATAAGAAAGGATGAGCAGGATGATTTCAGAAAGGTCTGGAGAGACTTACATGAATCAATGCTAAGTGAAATGAGCAGAACCAAGATAACTGTACACAGCAACAAGAATATTATATTCTGATCAACTGTAAGGGGCTTGGCTCTTCAACAATGAGGTGATTTAGGCTAATTCCATAGACTTGTTTTGGGGAAAGCCATCTGCATCTAGAGAGAGGAGTATGGGAACCGAATATGGATCATAACCTAGTATTTTCACCTTTGTTGTTGTTTGCTTGCTTGTTTTTTTCTTTTTTCTTTTTGATCTGATTTTTGTGTGTTTGTGTGTGTCATGATAAATATGGAAATATATTTAGTAGAAAACAACTAAATAACAAAAAAGACAAGCTCCTTGACAGAAGAGGCTATCTTACTTTTAAAAATTTGTATCCTCAGTGTCTGGATCATAGTAAGTGACTGTTTATTGAATTTAATTGAAAACATACAGTATTCTGGAGCTTGATACACTGTGTCATTCTCTGACAGGAAAATCTGGAATACCTCATCTTCCACGGGGAATTCCTCTTCAAAATGGACTTGTTGCTTGATTTTCTCAATTACAATGTTAGATACTATGGAAACAAGAAACATATTTGTAATATGGTGTCTTCAAAGTGGTAATTTCAAATATGCTATTTCCAAATGTCACAATCTAGGGATTGATGTATATTTATGTCTATATGTATAGGGGGAGGATTGCTGACAAATTGGATGATACAATCATGATTCAAAAAGATCTAAAAAAATTAGAACATTGAGATGAATAGCCTTAAATTTAAAGGGATAAATTAAAATATCATATTTGGGTCAAAATTAGCTTCACAAATAAGAAATGGAAAGCGCATGATTGGCAGAAATTTATCAGTTGTGTCATCTGCAAAATGGGGATAATAATGGCATTTATCTCTTAAGTGTTATGAGAAGCAAATGAGATAATAATTATAAAGAACTTAGGACTGTGCCTAATACATCATAAGCACTATATATTGTTATTATTATTAATTATAAAGAACTTAGTTCCTGACATATGATAAGGGTTATCTAAGGTAAGGGTTATATAAATTTTACCTAATGCTATCTGAAAAAGATCTGGTGGTTTTTGTGGATTAAAAACTCAGTTTAAGTTAACCATGTATAATATAGCACTCCCAAAAAGTAATGTAAACCTTAGCTCTACTAAAAGTGCAAGATATATCTCCTAAAAGTGATATATCTTGCAGCTATAGCTTTCTTCCTTACCATATGTTTTATATATAACATCTTTTACTATTGTTCTTCAAAGTCCCTTATTTCTTACATGCCAAAGATAATTCATACCCGACATGTGCCTTTCAATTGCTCTTCATCTGTCCATGCAATCTTGCTATCTACCATCTTATATTATAAATGGATTTCCTACCACTTTTCTGCTTCTTGTTCGTGACTCAGTAATAAAGAGTTGATAGTAATATTGTACTCCAATTAAAACCACTGATAGATTATCATGTTTAGTTTCAGATAATACATTTTCCAAAGAACATGGAAAAACTGGAGAATGCCCTATAGAAGACAACAGGAATTGTGATAATGTCATAAGAGAAACTAGTTGAAGTTCATGGTGTTGTTTAAAGAACCAGAATAGGAATAGTCAGTGGAGGTTGAAAAAACAAAACAAAACAAAACAAAAACCCCAAAGAAATGTTTGGACCTTAACAGAGCTACTTAAAAGTGCAACAGGCTGCCTTAAATGCAGTGATTTAATCCTTATTTGAAGTCCCCAAACAAAGACTAAATTATTATTTGTTATGTATATTGTAGGCAGTTTATGTTTTAAGTAAGGATTGAACTAGATGGCCCATAAGGTCAAATGCTGTGATTCTCTGAAATGAAGGACAATAGAAGTTGAAATGAATTTCATGACTGTGGCAATAAAAAATTCACTAAGTGTATCATAAAAGCTTATCTGCAGAAAAAATGTTTTTAGTAGCACTATTCTCTTTTTAAAATAAAGCTTTTTATTTTCAAAACATATGCTTGGATAATTTTTCAACATTGATCCTTGAAAATTCTTGTGTTCCAATTCCCCACCCCTCTTACCCAATCCTCTACCCTAGATGACAAGTAATTTAATATATGTTAAATATGGTAAAATAAATGTTAAATCTAATATATGCATACATATTTATACAATTATCTTGCTGCACAAGAAAAATCAGATCAAAAAGGAAAGAATAAAATGAGAGAGAAAATAAAATGCAAGCAAACAATAACAAAAAGAGTGAAAATGCTATGTTGTGATCCATACTTTGTTCCCACAGTTCTCTCTCTGGGTGTAGAAAGCTCTCTTCATCACAAGATCATTAGAATTGGCCTGAATCATCTCATTGTTGGAAAGAGCCATATCTATCAGAATTGATCATCATATAATCTTCTTGTTGTTGAGTAGCACTATTCTCAATAGCAAACAAACAAACAAACAAAAAACTACCAAGCACATCAGCAATTAAGTGGATATCCATCAAATGCGGAGTTGCTGAACAATTTACAGTATATGAGTGTAGTAAAGCACAACAAATGATAAGTATGAACAACTTAAGGAAATATAGGTAGAATGATATTAAGAAATGGAGGGAGAAGAAAGCAGAACCAAATGAAGAGCATACATATAAATTACAACACAATATAGATTCATATATAATCTTATGCAGATTTTTTCCTGGTTTGGTTTAGACTGCATGCTCATTTTTCTTGGCTCTATTTGTTTTCCTTTTGTTTATGTATTTCTTTTTTAAAAATGTATTTTCTTTTGTTAAATATTTCCTAATTACACATTTTAAACATTCTTTTTAAAAAATTACTTTCAAGTTCCCTCCCTCCTTCCTTATTCTTTCTATTTTTTGGAGAAGGCAAACGATTTGATATTGATTGTATATGTGACAAAACAGGTTTCCATTATCATATACATTGCAAAAGAAAGCACAGAAAAACCCAAGGAAATTATAGTTTAAAAAAAGTATCTTTCATTCTTGTTCAGAATTCATCAGTTTTCTCTCTGGAGGTGGATAACATTTTTCATAATAAGTTCTTTGGAATTATCTCAGATCATTGTGTTGATGAGAGTATATGTCTTTCACAGTTGATCATCTTCATAATAATGCTGCTATTTATGGTATTACCTCCCTGAAGTCATGGTCCTCTTTGAGACAGTAGCACAATAGTGTTCCATCATAGTCATACACCACAATTTATTCAGCCATTCTCCAAATTATGGGTATCCCCCCAGTTTTCAGTGCTTTGCCACCACAAAAAGAACTGCTATACATTCTTTTGTACATAAAAGTCCTTTCCCATTTTCTTTGATCTCAGACTTAGTAGCAATATTCTTGGGTCAAAGGATATGCATAGTTTTATATCCCTTTGGCCATAGTTGCAAACCACCAATAGTGCATTAGTGTTCCAATTTTTTCACATCCTTTCCAGGAGTCATAATTTCCTTTTTCTGTTGTGTTAGCCAATCTAATATGTGTGAAGTGGTATCTCATAGTTGTTTTAATTTGCATTTCTCTAATCAATGATTTAGAGAATTTTTTCATATGGCTATTGATACTTTGATTTTTTCTTCTAAAAACTACCTGTTCATATCTTTTGATCAGTTATCAAATGGGGAATGACTTTTATTTTTATGAATTTGTCTCAATTCCCTATCTGTTAGTAAAACAAGGTCTTTTTCAAAGAAATGAAGTAAAAATTTCTTCCAATTTTTGTTTTCCTTTTAATTTGAACTCCATTAATTTTGTTTGTCCAAAAGCTTTTTAATTTCATGTAATCAAAGTTAACCATTTTTCTTCCTGTGATCCTCTCTATCTCTTGTATGGGGATTATGACCAAATAATCTCCACCTCCCACCCATAAATCTGAAAGGTGCATATTTCCATATTCCCTTAATTTACCAAATTTGCCAAATGGCATCTGGTTATGTATTAGTGTTAACATAAGGGGCCTCTATAATCTTTTTCTGGCCAGTTGCCAAGTCCCCTTACCATTTCTAGTTTGAGAGCTTCAGAAGCTGTTGCTGCTTATGTCACAACCACTTACTCCCACCACTAGTATTTCATCCACATAGACTCTGGCCCAGCCTCAATCCTATCCTATCTCACAAATCTCTCTTGCCAGACTCTTAATTTGTCTTGTACTGAAAGAATGTCTCATCTGTTTTGGCTCTGCTACTTTAAAATTTGATTTGAGATATTATTTTAAAGTTGTTTGGAGGGGAATATTGGGAGAACTTTGATGAATTCTTTCTCTATAACAGGGCTTCTTATACTTTTTCCACTTGCAGCCCCTTTTTTACCCAAGAAATTTTTTATGCAACCTAGGTATATAGGTATACAAAATCGACATACAAATCAAGTATTTACTGATAATAAATCATAATTGTGCAACTTCCACATTCAGTTATGTGGACCCCATATGGGGTTGCAATCAACAGTTTAAGAAGTTTTGTTCTATACCTCCATTTTAGCTCCACCCTATTTATGTACTTGAATACCTATAATTTTTAATGCAAAATTGAAAAATATATCAAGATTTTATATATAAATAGAATAGAATTGTTTGATTGAGAAGCTGATGGCCATAATATTAACAATCATGTGATCATATTGTTAGGTCCTAATTAGTTCAAATAATGAATCCCACAAAGCCATTCCATGCATCTGAATTGACACAATTTCCATTATAATTATGTAACAAAGGGTAATTGATTCCAGCCTTATAGAAATATGTTGTGTGATTTTGAATACTACACGAACTTCACAGATTTCATTATTTGCACCAATCAGGATTTAGCTAAAATCTCATCTTTTTTCCTAGCTAAAATTTTCTATTAGAGACAGACCATTAATTTGTTTCTTCCCACCATACTACTAGAGAAACTATGGAATAATTATTAGACTTGGCATCAGAGGACCTGAGTTTGAGTCTTAAATCTGACATATACAAGTTTTGAGACTGGTTAAATGGCTCAAGGGATGGTTATAAAACACTACAAATCCCTTTCAATAGAGAGTCATGTTGTCCTGAAAGTAGAGACCTCTTGGGATTCCATGATCAGACCTAGTAGTGTGGACTAATAAATTATTTCATAGCTCTTTAATGGAGAGCTTTATTCAAGTTTTAATGCAACAATAATAATAGCTAGCATTTATCTTTGGCTTAAAATGAATGGTTTTGGATGGGTGGTTCCTTGGATATGACAATAATAATTTTGTTAGTTTATTGTCAGTGTACTAAGAATGCTTCAACAGAGACAGTTATCTCACTTAACCTAACCTTGGAGACAGGATATTAATCAAGCAATCATCTAGTCAACATTTATTAAGTGTCTACTATGTGCAAGTAGTTTTTTTTGCATCATCATGCTACTTCATACATTCTTCTGTAGGAAACTTACTTAATTTAATTCTCCATATCTTAGCTTTTGAATCTGTGAAATGGGGATTCAAAAGTCCTCCTCACATGAAAAATATGGTGCCTGTAGTGATGATTTCATTCGAGTTTGAGTTTTTTTATTTCCATTTGTTATATGTTCTCAGAGCTCACTGCAAGGTGGAAGGTCAGATCATCACTTCTAGTAATTGTTCTGAGTGACACCATTCTGCCAGTTTCAAAAAATACACATTCTTAGGTGTCTAGAGGATGGAAAAGCAACGCAAAGTGTCAGACAGTATTAGAAAACTGTGCACACTTATTGGAAATTATGGGAATAGAATGATTGGCTTGGGATAGATGGCATCCAGAACCAAAGCTCCTCATATTATGACATCGTGTCAGAATACCACTGAAACCACTGTCCAATCATAATACAGAAATGATGACCCCAGACCACTTTAGAGAGCTTGGGGAGGTAACCTTGCTGTACAGCCCTTCCCAAGAAGAGGAGAAAAAACAGCTCCTGACATTGGATTCCTGATGCATCCGACAGCTGCTTCATGTTAGATGCCATGATGATGTGACAAAGTTCTCTCTCCCACTCAAGACACTCCTGGCTGAATTGCCAGCTGCTGCTGCTGCTCCTGTCCATTGAAACTCTTCAAAGTAGCTGTTAACTGTGACTGCAGCAGCAGGAAAAGTGCCACATTTGGTTAACCCTTTCCACCTATAAAATGAAAGCAATCTGGTTACCATGATTACTCTAACTGGAGATAGTTGTACCCTGCTTTTTAAATAAAATAAATACAGGAAAATGCAGACTTCCCAAAAGATACCTCCTTTGTGAAGCATGCTGTTTCCTTGTCTTTTCTAGAGACAGAAAATAAGAATATAAGATAACAAATGATAAGTTAGATAGGGAATAAAAAATTAAGCTAGAGAGAAAGAGTTCACTTTGTATAGGGGTCCTTTAAAAAAATACAATATACTTTTGTTCAGGGTCCCATTGTATGTTTAGGTTGTTGAAATGTGAACTGCCCTGCCTCATTTATAATATGATTGACTTCGGAAAAACTATTGCATTAAGCAAGTTTGTTGGGCATTCTTTTGATGTCAGTATTCATAAAGTCCAGGCTTAGGAAGCTATGATGAATGGTCGTCACTACCACGGCATAACTTTTTACAAGGGGGCCTGAAAGCACTATAGAGAAGCAAGAAACAATCCAAACCAGGCTTTTAGTCGGTGTTATTACCTTCCATTGTACTGAAAGACAAGGCTGTCTTGTAAGTTAGCCTGGAATATTGGATAATGTATGTGGAACTGGGGAAAGAAGTTTATAAAGACAGTCCTAATTTATATAGGGGACTATATAGGGACTAGACCCAGAAATTTTGAGGAGGGAATTGCCTTTACTAACACAGGTCAGTACCTTCTCTATAAATTAGAATCTTAGACAATTGCCTCTAGAAATCAGTTTGTTAAGAGTCACATGCCCAGTATGTGTCAGACAAGACTTGGACACACATCTTGTTTGGACTCAAAACTAACTTTTTCATTACTTAATTGACCACACTGTGTCTCTTGCTACCCCCCCCCCAAATATAACTAATATATCATATTCATAACTAGTTGTCCACTAGTACTTTCTTCCTGGATACCACTCAAGAGATGATGAATCTTTAAAAATCATTTTGATTTTAATCTATGGCTCTTAATCAGATTAAAAAGATGGATCTCTAGTATTTGAGATTTCAAGCATAGTAGCGGGATGGCAGGAGAGATTTTTAAAAAATGAATTTGTGACCCTTATGATTCCCTTCCAATTATAAATCATGCACTCTAAGTATACTCATTAAAGAAGGAAATGTCAAACCACTCCACTATTTTTGCCAAGAAAATCTCAAATGGGATCACAGAGAATCAGGCATGATTGAAAATGACTCAACAAAAACAAAAAAAATTATATTTCTTCCATAAGGCTAAGCCTGATTCTTTTTACTTCAGTATTGCATACATGCTATAAAAGGGAAAAGAATGATGATGATGATGGTCAATGGCAATAATGAAGAGCATCTAATTCTGTTGCTGTCTGCTGGGATTTACCTCTTCATTGATAGCAATTTGTGTTTTCTTTTCTGATGCTCCAAAGCCATAGGCAAAGTGTCCATGATTCTATTGAGAAAGTGAAGACTGGTTGTCTTCCATTTTACTATGCTATTAATATCAATGCTTAATCCCTAGACATTCTGTTGTTATTGCAGCTGCTCCCTCTTTGTATCTAGGGTATATTAGATAGGGTTTATAGCCAAACTCATAAAAGGCAACCCAGAAAGGACAGCCCATTGCTGCCATTGGCTAGGATCAAAATGTTTGCTAGGAGATTACGTTCATGTCTGAGTCATGGTCTTGTCAGAGATTTTACTCCTATTTTGATGGGCAAAAGAACTTAAATGAAAGGTACCAAGTACAATCCAGAGTCTTTTGTAAATATTAAGTCTATAATATTCATAATTGAGAAAAAAAATGATGCCAGGTCATTATAGCATCATGCAATGTCAATTAGTTATCAGAAGAGGATAAAAGAAACACAAGAAATCATACAGTGGAAGTGGCACTGATTCTGGAGGTGGAGGGCTAGGGTTAAAATACCACTTCTGATACCTGGTGATCCTTGTCAAGGTACTTAGTTTCCCTGAGTCATAGTTTCTTCATTTAAGAAATTAGGGTGTTAAGGTACCTTTGAACTATTGCTATGGTCTATCAATTGAGCACTCAACCCATCTATCTGTATAATTATATATCATATCCAGGTGAAAGGAGAGTCTTTGAAGCAAGAATGATAAAGATTGTCACCCATCTAATGGATAGATTTTAAGGGGTCTGTGAATTTGAATAAAAAAAATTATACTTTTATTTTTGTGAATTTTTTTTCTTTTTCTTTTTTCTTTCTTTTTTTTTTTTGCTGAGGCAATTAGGGTTAAGTGACTTGCTCAGGGTCACACAACTAGGAAGTGTTAAGTGTCTGAGACCAAATTTGAACTCAGGTCCTCCTGACTTCAGGGCTGGTGCTCTATCCACTGCACCACCTAGTTGCCCCTCTTTTCATGAATTTCCAACTGGAATTTGACATTTCATTAAATTATATTTTTAAAAATAAGGCTATTATTTTAAGAAGAGGACTGTAGGCTTTTCCAGACTACCAAGAGGTCTATGACACAAAAATAGTTAAGAAGTAGCATGAATCTTGGGCACCCAAAAGTGAATACAATAAAGGAGAAGAAATGATAAGAAACAACAATCTCTCAGCCATCTCAAGGAGAGGTTGTACAGTTAAGTGAATAGAATGCTGCAATGGGAATAAGGAAGATCTAAATTCAAAATTTTGCTTTGACACATTAGCTGTGTGATCATGGGCAAATACCTTCTTTGTGCCTTAAGCAACTCTCTAAGTCCATAAATGATTGATGGGCTGCAATCTGTATCATTGGAGGGATTTCTTACACTTACGAATTCATGACAACTTGACAGTGATGTATCTCAGTTACTATGTCCCCCTAGTTTCCATATTTCAGTAGAACTGTTATGTACCTTTCTTTTAGGTAGCTTGAGAATTCTGGGACCTTACTGGGTACTATAACATGATTTTAAGTTTCTAACTGTCTGATACTTGCTAAGTGACCATAATTCTTTAATTGATTCTAGTCTAATCCCTTGCCTTTTTCTGTTTTATATGAGTAATATGAAAAAATAGAGGGTCCCTCTATAGCAGGGATCCTCAAACTACGGCCTGCAGGTCAGATGTGGTAGCTGAGGATAATTATCCCTCTCATCCAGGACTATGAAGTTTCTTTCATTTAAAGGCCCACAAAACAAAATTTTTGTTTTTACTATAGTCCGGCCCTCCAACAGTCTGAGGGACAGTGAACTGGCCCCCTATTTAAAAAGTTTGAGGGCCTCTGCTATAGCATATATATGCAATATTGAAGTAAAAATAATCAGTTAAGTTTATGAAAAATTATACTTTTTCTTGCTATTTTCTTTCATTCCATTTTCCACTCTTATAGCATTGTCCTCTATCTTCATGTACCTGGGGGTATCCATTCCACTAATGGATGAAATACAACAGAGAATCCAAGGTGTGGAAGATGAAAAAAAGTGGGCAAAGTTGAATAATAAATGGAAACTAGTTACACTATCAAGTTTAAGACAAAGCAAGAAAATTCACCCTCATATTCTTTGGTTTCCAGTTTTACTCTTTTGTTCTCTTTCCAGAATAAATGCCTTGAAGTTCAGCATGTGGTTTCCTGAGTTTAGTCTTATGCACAAACTGCTCATGTAGAGGTTCTTGGTATTTAATGCTAATGTTGGTAAGGACAATTTCAGGAATTCTATAGGCAATATTCAACTGTAAATTATGAAATATATAAATTAAGAAATATGAAATTAAGTTGAGCACTGTCACCGTCACTGTAAAATGGCTCATTTTACAGAAAGATTTTTAATCATGAAAATCATATGAAAAAGTTTTGCAAAGTGGAGAGCTCCCTGTTGGTGTTTGGAGGCTAAAGTCATCAGGACTATTGCCAAGGGGATTCATGAATTGGAAAGGAGATTGGTAGAAGAGATCTCTGAGATCCAAAAATCTATGATTCTAGGCTCATCATCTCTAAAACTTCTTACTCAGATTAAGAATTGGAATCAGCCCCTTTCGTTCCAAAGCAATAAGTTAGCTGTTGGTTGCACAAGCTGCCATTCTGATCTCTCACATCAGTCTGACAGTCATTTAAGCCAGAGTATCCCATCATCACCGAGTGGCACTGATTGGGGTGAGAGCTCGGTATTATCTCTTTGTTACGGCAAACCACCAAGAAAACACATGTGGTTGGTTTCTCTCTTGTGATTTATCCAGCCAGGCAGCTTAGCTTAACCTTAATTAATTCCATCAATGTATGGCTCCTCCCAGTCTCATCTGGACACATGTCTCCTGACAGGCCATTGTGAATATGCCCCTAGCTGGGTACAGACAAAGACGTGAGTGGGTTCTGTGAAGGGTCACTTAATTCTCAAAGCCAGACTATGGGTCCAGCTGAGATGTGAGTCCTTGCAGGAGGCCTTGGGACACAGTAAGATGCTTATCACATGCTAACTCCCCACTACTGATTGTACTTAGGGACAGTATGTGGTGCATGCTATCATTTCCTGAAATGGGGCAGCTTCTCGTGGCAGTAAAATACAGATGATTTGTTTCCTGCCAGTTCTCTTTTCATTCTGAATAACGCTTTCTCTGAACCTGCCCCTTGATTCCTCTGATTTAAGCAGCAATCTATCCCTTTAAAAATGAGTTGAAGTTCATAGTCATTATCAGGCTTTAGCTGTGAGGAGGCAGAGAGCAAATTGATTCTAGGCTTGAGGACACGTGTCCATCTTCCCAACTGAGAAATATTTCCAGGTACATTTGCTGTACCCTGAAGAATCAGAACAAAACAGAAACTAGAGTTCACTCTAGAAATATATTATTCATTGGACATTTTTATTTTATGTGTATTAAAATACACTAATTAGGGTTGCAACTCAGGTGGCTAATCCAATTAGAGTTGCTGCTTAAGCATTAGCAGTTGAAAGAATCAGGAGCAACTCCTGGATAAAAGGGAAAAAAAGGGGGGAAAACCCATAGCACATTCAGATATTTTAGCTCTGCTGTGACATGAGAATGTGAGAGATGTTAGTTATATTGAAACACTCTTTCAGCCGACAAGGTCACTTGTGGCAATAATCCGCTCATTAGAGGTGTAATCCATCACTCAAGTAATATCAATTTAGTGCCAGGGTTTTAATGCAGGTTGTACTAATCATTAGCGGCAGTTTGTCAACTGCATAATTCACAAGGGATTGTGGGTATGCATGATTTAGCAGACGACCCCTGACCTTTGCAGAGTAAGAAGCCTGCCTTAGAGGCAAAATCAAGAGGGGCAATAAGCAGTACTCACTCATGAACAATTATTATGCTTAACAGCACGACTGTCATTTTAGAAAGAAAGGGGGAAAAAAAAAACCCAGTATGTCCTGAATAATGAAGGATTAAAATTCACCTGAGACTTGACTTTAGATGTAGAACTTTAAGTCACAGTCAAGTGCTTAATGTCACCAGTAAGATGATGGTTTTGTTTACTTAACAGAGTCTGGAGCTTCAAAAAACAAAGAAATTGAAGAACCAGGTGCAAGAGGAGCCAGGTTTAGGAAACCAGGATAGGAGCACAGCCCCGCCCTGTGGTACCCGGCTAGGCTCAGCATCCATTCCCGCCCGGGGACACCAAAGGCGAGATCCCGGGATTGACCTGTGACTGTCATAGGTGAAAAGTATTAGTTAAGAAAGTCTGCATTAGTGTCAGACAGGTGGAGGATTTTCCCTGAGGCTGTTAATTCATTTGGAGGGAAGAGGAGAATAACCTGAACTGAATCTCTGTGCCCACCTGAAATACACTCTGAGAGAGTTAAATGCAGAGTTTGATTTACCCATCATTATAAATGTAGTACAGTATCATATTTTATTTCAAACTGCTAGAAAACCCATTATTCTCGTGCCCCTCTTGGGAAGTCATGGGTGTCTTCCCTTGCTGTAATGGTGCGAGGATGCTCATCACATCAGGAGTTCTCCTGGGTCCTGTCAGCTAGGACGGCTCAAATACTCCATGCAAATACTCTATGCATTTTTTTTTGGTGCAATGAAGATCCTCCCGAGCTCCTAATGATTCAAAATTAACTTTGACTTAAAATTTGAAATTTGTCAAGTCTTTAAATCACAGACCATACTAATTGCTTTCAGTGTTTCAAAAGAAGGCCAGATGATCAAGTCATTTAGCTGAGAAAAAGTGGTAAATTAGCAAATGAATTCAATTCAACAAGTAGGTACCAGACAGAACATCTAGCAGGATGCAATAAGGGTTGTAGGAGAAATATACGGCCAAAGTTCTGCCTTCAAGGAACTTAAATTCCCTTGGGGTGATTGAGACACCTTGTACAAGGGAAAGGTTCAATAAATATTTTCTGATTTGACTTGACAATTCAATAAAATAACACAGTTTGGGAGGATACGCTGACTGTGTCAAAATAGCAATTGCTAACATTTATATCACATTTTAAGGTTTACAAAGTACTCTCATCACATTATTTTATCTGATCCTCAAAAGAATTTTCAAGATATCTCCACTGTACAGATGAAGAAACCAAGATTCTGAGAAGTTAGGGATTTTGGCTATCTCCATAGTGCCAGTAAATGGCAGAACTGAGTTCTGCTTTGAGAAACATTATCTAGAAGAGATCAACTGGGATTATGTAAAGCTGTTAGGGAAGAAGAAAGGAAACAAACTTTTGTTAAGTGTCAACTATGTATCAGACACCATGCTAAGCTCTTTACAAATACTTCATTTGATCCTCATAACTACTGAGAAGTAGTTGCTATTATAATCTTCATTTCATAATTGGGGAAACCAAGGCAAAGGTTTTTGTGTGTAACTTGTCTGCTGTCACAGGCTAAATTTCATCTCAGATCTTCCTGTCTCCAACCCCAGCACTCTTTCCACTGTGCCATCTTGTTGTTAAAGCAGACTTCATGGAGAGGAAGTGAGATCTGGACCAAGCCTTAAAGAACTGGAAAAATTTGGATAGGTAAAAATAAATGTGTGTGAAAAGATAGGAGAAAGGGGAGAACACATGTCAATTCCCTTTCATGAGGAATTATCAAACAAATGACTGATAACCTTGTAAATTCTCTTCTTTCTTATCTAGTCTATATAAGGGATCATTGAGATAACCAATGCCACTTAATAGGAGATACTATAGACACATGTAATACTTATAATTACTTAAATTTACTTTCGGTAATTGATATTGCCTATTACCAGAGGAAGATGAGCAAATAAAAAGATTTTGCACTTTGGAGAAAACAGGAGTTTCTAAATTGAATAGAATTTCTTGTCTTGATTTTCTACATAGTCATATGGTATTTGAAACTTAGCCCTTCACTTTTGGCTGTAATGTGGGACTAAATGAATTCTAAGATCCCATTCCAGCTCTAAATCTATGATCTTATAAGTTGGAAAAAAAATTCTATAAACTCAGATAATTTTGTAATACAACTCTTTGAGTGAGGTTATGTTCCAGTGACTAGTGCTGGAATCTCTTTTTAGAGTTAAATGATAATCTCCATGACATTTCCTTCAAGTCTAGTTATCCACAAAAATGAATTTTTTTTTAAAGCTAATTATGTTTTCTTAAAAGCTAATCCACACTCTCAACTTTTTTCCTTTTAGCCTTCACAATTGAGCTGTTCTTAATAGTATAGAAAGTTATGAAATGATTATATCTAATTTCAAAACCATATCTGTTTTTTGCATTGCCTCTTATTTGTTCTGAAGGAAGCTTCACTGGAGAAGCTTCACTTCACTGGAGATTTTGAAAGCATTGGTTCTTACTGCTTATCTGTGAAGGATTGAGTCATGATAATGCATGCTAACACTTTGACTAGGCTACTTTAGGGAAGGGAGTTGGGAAAATTGTGAAAGAGAAACATTTTGATCTTCTCTCATTGTCCTGGAAACACCTGATACTATAGGAGGAAGGAACAGCAGAAACATTCCACATCTATGTAATGAGTTCCATTTCTTTCTTGAGTGATAGTGCTCTGCTTGTTTGGTGGGGTGGGAGAGATTCCAGAGGACAGTAAGATATTTCTTGGTATTGTCCAGATCTCAAGAACCCAGTGGTTCTTGTACTTGTTCTTGTACTGTCCAGTGATACTTGTATTTGCCCTTAGTCTTATAGTGAGAAAGTCCTAGTTATGAGTTTACAAAGAAATATCAGCTTCTTTCTGTCTTCTTTCCATATCCTATTCCTTTCTTTTGAATTTTTCTTCTATTCACTACTAAGTTTTTCTTTTTGTCTTTATTTGCCTTTTATGGGTACCAGCTCCTGACTAATGGCTACTACTTCAGCACTTAGTCAATATATCATTTAATTTCAAGTATAGCAAAGCACCTTTAATTTGGATGAAGCTAGGGTAGGGACCTAGAGAAGGAGGAATGTTTGATTTCTAGATTGTCATGAATAATTCTTACTGAATTTTGCCTTTTCTTTTATTTATTTATTTATTTATTTTTATTTAATAGCCTTTTATTTACAGGTTATATGCATGGGTAACTTTACAGCATTAACAATTGCCAAACCTCTTGTTCCAATTTTTCACCTCTTACCCCCCCACCCCCTCCCCTAGATGGCAGGATGACCAGTAGATGTTAAATACATTAAAATATAAATTAGATACACAATAAGTATACATGACCAAAACGTTATTTGCTGTACAAAAAGAATCAGACTCTGAAATATTGTACAATTAGCTTGTGAAGGAAATCAAAAATGCAGGTGGGCATTAATATAGGGATTGGGAATTCAATGTAATGGTTTTTAGTCATCACCCAGAGTTCTTTCTCTGGGTGTAGCTGGTTCAGTTTATTACTGCTCCATTGGAAATGATTTGGTTGATCTCGTTGCTGAGGATGGCCAGGTCCATCAGAACTGGTCATCATATAGTATTGTTGTTGAAGTATATAATGATCTCCTGGTCCTGCTCATTTCACTCAGCATCAGTTCGTGTAAGTCTCTCCAGGCCTTTCTGAAATCATCCTGTTGGTCATTTCTTACAGAACAGTAATATTCCATAATATTCATATACCACAATTTATTCAGCCATTCTCCAACTGATGGACATCCATTCAGTTTCCAGTTTCTAGCCACTACAAAAAGGGCTGCCACAAACATTCGTGCACATACAGGTCCCTTTCCCTTCTTTATAATCTCTTTGGGATATAAGCCCAGTAGTAACACTGCTGGATCAAAGGGTATGCACAGTTTGATAACTTTTTGAGCATAGTTCCAGACTACTCTCCAAAATGGTTGGATTCGTTCACAACTCCACCAACAATGCATCAATGTCCCAGTTTTCCCACCTCCCCTCCAACAATCATCATTATTTTTTCCTGTCATCTTAGCCAATCTGACAGGTGTGTAGTGGTATCTTAGAGTTGTCTTAATTTGCATGAATTCTGCTTTTTCTGATGTCTCTAGTTTGCATAAAATTTATTCTTATAAATACTAACCAAAGAAAACTATGTGATGTATCCCTTCTACATTACTGTCAATTGTTTTTCACTTTATTCTCAGCATGTTTTCTTGAATTCAGGAATCTTAAAGGAGTCTGTTTGTATCATGTATCAGCTATAGATTTGCATCTTGAAGAAATATTTGGCTGCTTTAAAAAGTGGGCCTTATAAAGGAAATTATCTTCATTGACACTGGAGACTCTGATTAAAAAGAAGTGAAAGATTTATCCAACAGTCTGTTTTATCTTAACCATGTCAATGAATCAAATATGATAATGCTTTGCTCAAATGGACCAATGAACATGAAGTATAAGAAAGATCTAGCTTTCAGTGTAAGTTTAAGTTCTGTTTAGAGGTATGAGTCATATTAAACTTTCCATAGTTAAATTATTACTGTCCTAATTTCCTGCCTAAAACACACATCCCTGTATAAAATATGCATTGTATTAGTTAAGATTTAGCTGTAGGATTCTACAAAGAAATTTGATCACAGAATAGCCCAGATTCTGGAGGAGAGCACATTTTGGAAGAAAAATCTAATGACAAAATAGCATAGAATTTTTTGGAGGATGCTGTTTTATCCTTAAGTAAATATTGGTTATGTGGATCACAGGATTAACAGTAATCAACCTCCCTCTATGTGTCTGTGCAAACAGAGACACTCAGTAGAATGACTGGATGAATAAAACTTAGACCTCTTCAGTGTCTAAAGACATTACTTGATTAGCACTCCTTGTGGGGGCTAACTACTCCTGGCCTATTTAAAAATTTCATTTAAATTTTTCTTTGTCTGAACTCCTTTTCTCTTGCCTTCTCCTTTCCCCCTCCTGCCTCTCGATCATGTTTATTCCACCTACGTCATTATATCTTGCCAACTTCCTGGCCAGACCCACTGACTAATTTATCATTCTTGTCACTCCGGAAAGCAATTTCCTCCTAGTTTGAAAATGAAGGATCATATTAAAAAGTGCATTTAAATAATTTGCATTATATGAAAGGAGTCCATACAGTTAAGAAAATTAATCTTAAAACCGAAATGATTTTTTCTTGATCTTGGTGTTTCTAAACTCCAAATCCCCTGACAGTGCTGTACATTATTTCTGTATTGATGGAATACCTGGGTTTGGTTTTTCCTTTGAACTTCCTGCCTTATATTGTTTCACTTTGGGTTTTGAGGTAAATTTATTTTTATGTATCTGATATGTGGTTACATTTCCTTTCTATATGCTGGTTTTAATTATTCTACTATTCATTTTTCATCCTATTCCCCACCCCCCAGCCCCGCCATTCTGCTGAAATTTCATCTCATTCAGTTTTTATTTGCAGTTCAGAACAGCATGTTTTATTTTGTCTTTGAAAGAATGAAAGGGTTTGTGGGAAGATGTCAAGATTCAGTAAATAATTTGCAGGATTATTTTTCTAATTGTCTTGAAAGTCTGAGGAGTTAATGGGGAGTATCTTTAGTGCATAACTAATAAGTAATGACTCATTTATGGGATTTTCTTAGTGTAGTGGAAAGAGCAGAGAATCTAGAGACAGATTACTTGGATTGGTATCATAGCTTGGCCTGTTATTAGCTCTTTGGTCAACTCTGAACCTCCATTCTTTTTTTGGTAAAGTGCAGATGATATTTCGATACTTACCTCATAAAGTGTTTGTGAAGAAAGGGTATCACAAATTGTAAACTACTGGGTAAATGTGAACTATTATTACTTTTGTTGTCATTTTTCTCTTACTCTTGAGAGTATCTAGCTTTTCTTTGGTTATGATAAACTAACAAGAGAAAGAGAAAGCCCAAGAATCCAAACCTTAGACAATAGTCATATTTGTCTCATCTAGTATGACTTTTCTAATGGTATGAGCAATTTAGTTTACTGTAGTACAAGGGTTCTTAACCTGGGGATCTGTGAATTTGGTATTAAAAAAACCTTTTTTTTTTTTTTGATAAATGTATTTCAATATGATTGTTTTTTAAATAATTGAATACAATTTATTTTTATGCATTTAAAAACTTAATAATGTTCTCAGAAAACTGAGAAGAGGTCCAGAGGTTTTTTCACCAGACTTTCAAAGGAGACCATGGCATTAAAATAACTTAAAAACCAAGTATAGTGGAATAACGAAATCATGAATGGTCTGTAAGTACCAAGGACCATGTGTTTTAGAAAATTTATTCCTAGAATTTATGGGATCCATCTCTCCACTAGCTCTCTGTGTGAATTTACACATTTCACTTTTGGTCAACTACTTGTGAACTGACCGTGGCTTGTCTTTGTGTTCTTCAGAGAGCAGAGATGCCTAGGTAGACAATCCAATAAGCTGTGTCTGTCTATGAGTAGCTAGAAGGAGCAAGGGAAGCTGAGCTGCTCAGATTGCTAGGGGGTAATGGCCACTGACGAAAACCTGCCCCAGATTAAGCTAAGTAGGCTTTAGTCTGAGAATGTGGTTCTCAGGCTCCCTCTGTCTCTATTATCAAAGCAAAGTCCCTCAGGGAAGAAAGAATGCAGGATCTTCTCAGAATAAAAGAGAAAAGGGTATGTAATAAGAAAAAGGTTTCCATCAGTAAAATCCAACAAATCAGTCATTAATGATAATTCATGAATTATTAATTATCTTCTGGCATCTTTACAGCAGATTTGTTCCCTTCTTATTTAGAAAATAAGAAATGGGGCAATAGTCCACTGAAGAGATTACAATGTACTTTGTACTTTTTTCTTTTTAGTGTCATTTTCTTTTATACATACATACATACATACACATTTATCCTGGGGTTAATGGAATTCATATATGCACATGAATATATATGCATATATATTTCATTACCCCCAGAATAAATATGTGTGTATATGTAAGTATATATGTATGTGTATATGTATATGTATGTATATGTATATGTGTATATATGATATTCTACCCCTTCCCCCAGCATAAAAATTTGAGGAATCATAAAATTGTAGCACCAAGTTTTCCCAGCATAAAATTTAAATTTCTGTCCTTCTATGAGATGAAGGTTTGGAAAATGGATGAGTAAAGTAATTTGATACAGAGTAAAAAAATAAAAAGATTTGTGGATTTGAATGAATAGGCATGTATTCATTCAATAAATATTCTTGAATTTCTATAAGTGCATAACACTGACAAGTCCTTAAGAATGTATAGCTCTTATACATGTCTATGTCTATAGACATGTCTATACATACAATGTCTATAATAATTTGAAGAAATGATTGGTGTGGTCTTTACCCTCTAGAAGCTCGTTCGCCCCTATGGTTTTAAAACTTACTTCTATACAGATAACTCCTAAATATATGTTTAGACAAGTATGGCATTGACAACTTCCTCATGGAAGTCCCTTTTGGAAGTCCCACTGGCATTACAACATACACATGTCTAGGTGGAATTTATTATCGTGCCCCTAAACTGGATTCTCCTCCAAATTTCTCTGTCTCTACTGAAATCACCAGTATCCACCAATCATCCAGATGTTTTATTTCAAGAATTGGCTTTGATTCTTCCTTCTTTTTCCATGTTCCATATCTAGTCATTTGTCACTTTTTTCAATTTTACTTCAACAACATCTCTTGTATTTCTCTCTTACCATAGCAAGTGGACAGCACTCTAATTAAAGTACTCATCATCTCTTGACTGGATTTCTTTTTTGAAAGGATAAAATGTTAATAAAATATTATCTAATTTGTTTCTTTAAAAGAGACAGAAAATTCAAATTACCAAAGTAAAAACAAAGAGGGTGAGTTAATAATAAATAGTGGGGAGAGTAAGCATTTAAATATGTTTCAGACTCTGTGCTAAGTTTTTTACAAATATTATCTCATTTTTGATCCTTAAAAAAGAGAATGAACAGATATAACCATATCCTATCAAAGAAGAATTTTAATAAAATGGGTGAATGCCTACAAAAACACAAAGCATCTAAATCAATAGAGCAACAAAAAAGAGATTTCAAACAATCCCAAGTCAGAAATAAAAATTGATCAAAATGTAAATGAACTATATAAGAGCTTGAAAGATATAAAACTCTAGTTCAGATAAGTTTACAAGTGAATTCTAGTAAATGTTTAAAAAGCAATTAATATCATGGAAGAAGTGACTAAATTGTTTATACCATTTGACTCAGTAATCCCACTATTAGATCTCAACTAAGTGAAATACTGAAAGATCTAATAAATAAAATATTCATAGCATAATTCTTAGTAAAGAACTGGAAAAAACCTAGGTACCCTACATAATGGGGGATGGCTGAGATTATGGTATAGGAATATATTGAAATATTATTGCTCAGTAAGAAATGAGAAATTTGAAGAATTTAGGGAAACTTGGGAAGATTTGTAAGAATATGTGCACAGAGAATGATATATACAATGACTAAAATAATATAGAAGAAAAGGATATTAACAAGAAGCCAAACTATGTGTAATTTAAAAATTTGTTACTTGTTCTAGAAAACAGATAATGAAACTTTCCTTTTTCTCATAAGATAGATAACAGACTATACAGACAGAGGTTGGAATTAGGAAGACTTAAGTTCAAAACAGATATCAGACTCTTCCTAGCTGTGTGAACTTGGACACAGTTTGCATCTCCCAGTTTCTTCTAGAAAATGGAGATAATAAGAACAACACGGTAGTTGGAGAAATTCAATGAGATAATATATCTAAAATTCAAGATAGAATACTCCATAGCCAAACTTGATTTCTCTTCTGTCCTCAGATACTTAGAATGTCTTACTTCTTTGTATCTCAGTTTCTTCATCTGTAAAATGGGGATAATAATAGCACCTACAATCCAGGGATTTTTTTGTGGATAAAGTGAGACAAATTTGTAAGGCAAATATTTTACTTTACAAACTGTAAAATGCTATATAAACGCAAATTATTTGTAGATCTTAAAGCACTATGTAAGTGCTAGATATTATTTTGAAAGTAGAAACATCAATATCTATGCTATTAAATCATTATTGATAGAGAGAAGACACTTTACCAAACTTATTTAATGAAGTAAATGTGTTTCTGATACCCAAATCAGGGCAGAATAAAGCAAAGAATGAGACCTCTAGAGACCTGAGGATTGGGGACTGTGACTTCATGCTTATAGAGAATTTCCAGCTGAGAAAATTTTCTCTTAAAGTAGCCCAACATCTTTTCTGTAACTTATAGCTTTAGAGATTTGATTAGAGCACTATGGTTAAGTGATTTGCCCAGAGACATGCAACCAATATTTTTTCTGAGGTAGGATTTATGTTTTCCTGGCTTTGAGGCCAGCTCTCAATCTACTATTCCAGGGCTGCTTTCAATAGACTAATTATTAATAAATAATGATGAATAATTGATTTAAATTTTAGTAAACATTTATGTTTAAAAAAGAATCATGGTATGCAAGGATGACCCAAAATTAGGAAAAAAAATTAGCAGCATTTATCTTGTACATTGCAATTCACATTATTATATCAATAAATGAAAGGAATACTTTGATAAAATCAGAGAGTCATTTATCCTAAAAACCTTTTAAAAATAGAAGTGCCATTCTTTAAAATGATTAAAAGCACATATCCAAAATCAGGATCTAGAATTATTTGAAAATGAGAAATTTCATAAGCTTTTCCAATAAGACTTTCAGGTAAAGAACTTAGTGGAAAACACAAAAGTGCTTTCTTTCAATAGATATAGTACAAGAAATGTTAGCTATATCAAACAAGATAAGAAAGATATTAAGGGAATAAACAGCAACTAAGAGGATGAATTGTTCCCATTTGAAAGTAATATGATGATTTTTAAAAAATCCCTAGATCAATGACCAAGAAGCTAGAAAATTAAGTTTCACTAAAATAAAGCATAAAATAAATCCACAAAATAATCATCATTTTAATATATTTACTACCAGGAAAAAATAACCAGAAGGAAATTATGTATCAAATATGGAGTCTATTATACAAACTCCCCATTTGAATCAGATGATTTGGGTCCCCAGAGTGTGACTATTCTGTCTCCATGAGGCTCTAGGGTTAAACCCAAGGGATTGAATATCTTTCTAATATAATTCATAATCCTCCACTGGTATGTTTTCCCCATGATTATGAGGGGAATAATGATATCCATGATTATGAATTAATCTTACAGATCCCTTGACTCCACCCCCTCTATTAACTATTACCTAGCTGCCCCCATCATCATTGTAAGTGCCTATTTCTAAAATCTAAATGCGGAGTCAGAAATTCTCATCTTCCTGAGTTCAAATCCAACTCACACATTTATGTTTGCCTCAGTTCTTTCATCTATAAAATGAACTGGAAAAGAAAATGATAATCACTCCACTATCTTTGCCAAGAAAACCCCAAATGGGGTCACAGTCAGACATGACTGAAATAAATGAACAACAAAATTTACTATTGTGAAAACAAACATCTCACTAACAGGGAATATAGAATTTTTGTAGAGTTTAGAAGAAAACTGTCTTTGAGAGAAAGTCTTTGGCAAAAGGATAATATATATCTCTCAGAAGTAATATTCTTGGAGTCCAAGTTGTTTTCATTGGGTATAGTTGTTTTGAATCTGTATCCAGTTTGTTCTTGGTTTCTAATGCAGAATAGTGTCATCAGCTGTTCTGAGCATGGATGATTGGAAGTCTAAAAATCCTTTAGATCTTTCAAATCTTTGGACCTCTGACCAAGAGGGAATGTGAGGAGGCTGAGACACTATTCCTCACCCCAAGAAATTCATCCTTAGCAAGGCCTTTAGCTGGAATGCTTTCTCTGCTATTTGTTTGAATCTTTGATTTTAGCAGGCTTGATACTTTATATAATTCCCAAAAAGTGTGACCAAGTCCCTCATCCAATATGAACTGATTTCTTGTCATACTTAAGAAAGCTGTCTAGACTTTGTGTGTAATAATACATAATAATACTTCGTGTATTTCTTAGTGTATAAATGAGAACTACAGTGTTCTTACCTGAGAGGTGTATCCAGGGTAAGTGGGATGGGAGTGAAATTTAAAAAAAAGAAAAAATCCATTCAAAATAATTGTAGAAAGGCTAAGCTCTCTGAGATTTAGCCTACCAAGACAAAAACACCTTTTTATTGGATTAAAAGAAGATCTAAATAATTGGAGAGAAAGCAAGTTTCATGATTGTCCATTTCAATAAAATGAACATGATTTTGCCTAAATTTACTACACACACACACACACACACACACACAATACAACAATAACAGCAACAAAAACAATCTAAAGGCTGTTTTATTAAATAGACAAAAATTATTTCAAGGAACCAAGGTCAAGGACTTCAGTGAAAATCATGGGGGAAAAAGTTATAAAGGGCCCAGATTTATTAGATCTTAAATTATATTATAAAGTATCAAAATTCCTTGATTTGGGTTAAAAATAGAAAGATAAAACTATGGAATAGTCTAGATTTGTGGTCTCTAAAATGAAGAACAGAAATGAAGTGGTCTCTAAAATGATTGAAACTGAGGAGAGGAGCAAATTTATTTTGCCTCTGCTGCCATCATTCCATTTTTCAGAGACCCTGCCTGTTTTGGCAGGCATTCTTCATCCAGCCACATCCACTTCCCTCTGTCTGATAGAAGTGTGGGCTGATCTGGGCAGTCATCCTTGGACATGTGCAGAAAGTCATTTCCTCCCTCCTCATAATCCCATCCCTACCACAGATGTATTTATTACTTCTTCTGTCCCCTGGACCTACCATGTTGTTGTTTGTCTTTCTTTCTCTAAGATGACCATGACATCAGGGAAGAGATGCCATGTTTTGCAAGGGAATTGGATGCAAGGGAGGGAGGCTGTGCAAGGTTATCTGCCTTACTTTCCTCTCCAGAGCCATCTGAGTCCAGTGGCTAAATATAAATTAGCATGACTGGAAATGGCCCTGGATGAAAGGAAAAGCCCTGGGCTTTTTTAAGCTAAAGTCTTCAACATGTCTTTTGGTAAAAAATACCATAAAAAAAAAACTTTGTCAAGATACTACTCCTTCCATCTCCAACACTCTCACCAGATGATTTGGACTTAATTGAAAGAATATTGCCCACTACCATGAAAACAGAATATATTGGGGAAATATCTCTAGATCACTAATTTCTAGAGCACTCTCTTCCCTTTCTAACTGTATTAACTGATTTTACCTGAACTTCAAGAAAAAAATTGCATAATTGATAATATGAGTTGAAAAACTAGCATCATGATTTAGTAACTATAGCCAATAGTATATTTCTTTCATATTTTTAGGGAAAGAAAAAAGTAACAAAGGAAGTCTTTAATTCATCTGTATTTCATCCTTTAACTTTTTGGGTTTTTTAATAGTTCATGCAAATAATTTTAATACAAATAAATAAACATATATCAGAGGAACTTAATTTTTTTCCTGGTATCAAAACAAAGTTGGTGACCTAGGTAAAGAAATCATAGAATGCAGGAACTTAATAACTCAGTGTTGTGTAAAATCAAGAACAGAAATTAGTAAGCTAAAGGACTCCAAGAACTATCATGAAAAGTAGAAAGTAGTTTGGCAGAAAATACATTTAGTTCAACATCTTTCACTATATATCACAATAATTTACAAATGAATAAGTGACTTACATATTAAAGACAAAATAAGGTAGATGAATAAAAATGCTGAAAGACAACAGAATTCAGATAAAATACAATAACCAATATTAGGTTTAGATGAGTTCAAGAACATTATTCAGAGCTAGCCATTGTTAACTCCTTATTTTCACTTAACCCACATAGAAATTGATTGCTAATTTTGTAAATCATGTTCAGTGTATCAAGTAATTTTGCTCAAAAATTTTTTTTGTGTTTGTAGGGTTAATGTAAGTAAGGGAGTGGGGAGGAAGGATGAAGATTGCTGGAAGGTGACTGTTGCATAAGTACTTTAAAATATTTTAAAGTGAATATTGTAATGTCTGTCACATTACATCACAATTTTTTTTAAACCAAGGCCTATCAAATATTGTTTACTGTCATAGTGCTACCCACCCACCCACAAAAAAAATAGATTTTAAAATGTTTCTAAAGTAAGATTTTTTTCCTTGACAGTAGAACTATTAAATTTTATCTTAAAATATCTCAATTCTCAATATGTTATATGAAGAAATAGAAATGCACTAAAGAAAATTATGTTGATAAGAATAATTGGAGCAGAACAATCCAATACACAATGAATGAAACCATATAAGAGGTAAAATAACTGAGGACACTGGGAATTAAATTTCAAGATATCTTAAAGATGTAGATACTAACTTACTAAAAAAAATTTGGACAGTGCAATTATTTTTAAAAAGCAAGCATGAGAACTAATGACCTGCATGAAAATCTTGATAAAAATCTCAATGATATTTATCTATATTTCACTTTACAAAAACAAAAGGATTTTGTACAACAAAGACGGCTTTAAAATTAACTATAGAGAAAAGACTGAGAAAATATTTGTAGCAAACATTTCAAGTAAAGGTTTGAAAGTCAGAATTTAGAAAGAAGTGATTCATAACTATATTAATAATAACACTGCTTCCCTCTCTATTGGAGCAATAGTAAAGGACATGAATAGACAATTTATAAAGGATGAATATAACTCTACTAACCATTTAAAAAGATATTTAGACTTCATATCAAATGAAAATCAGGATAACCTTAAGATATCACCTGCTATAAGTGGTTAGAATGAGAAAAATAGATTTTTAAAAAACTGATAAAATTCAATGTTGACACAGCTGCATTGAAACAGACACTGCTATACACTGTCAGTGGTACTGAAAAGGTACTGAGGACTTCAATAAACATCTTGGAAAATGAGATGGTAATATACAATAAATCACAAAACTTTATAATAAATTTTGATCTAGCAATAATATTTCTAGAATTTTATATCCAAAACATCATAAAGGCAGAAAGACAATTGCTACAAAATTATTCATTGCTATCGTTGTAATAGGAAAAAAAATAGAAGCAACCTATATACCTCCAAATTATAAGATAAATAAGTTGTAGATTGTTACTGAGCTCACTTAGGAAGTGCTGCAATATTTCTGGAATTTAATGTAGTCAATACAATGCCATAGACAAACAGGAATATCTGGAGAACTTCACCATTTTTTGAGGAGACATTTTCCATTTCCACACAGGAAAAACTTATGTCATGTGAATGTGATATATATGTGTGTATTTATGCACATACATCTATATGTACATGTGTATAAATGTATATGTATATATACACATATATAAATTTAAAATGGGTGCTTCTTGAATGTGTATCATCTTTTCTGTGTCTGCCTCTAATTAGAAATTAATGTTAGCCAAAATGAGGTTTTAAGATCTAATCCATGATTCTGAGTAATAGAGATATGGTTCTAAGTAGTAGAAATGTCTGTACAATGTTCTTTGCTTTAGGTATGTGACCAATTCACCTTATTTTTAATAGTCACATATGTCTTTGCTGTTGTATGTCACTTCTAATGGACAATTCATTTCTGGTAACAAGTAAAACTTTGTTTATACCCAACATACAGTTTCCATTATTTTATGAAAATGAAAATCAGGATAACCTTGATAAAAGGTTATCCTGTCCAAATTTTTTTTAGTAAGTTGATATTTTCATAACATTCAGATACTTTGAAAATTAATCAATGTTCTCATTTATTTTTACCTTTAGTTGGCTTTATTCATTGAGTATTGAGTTGTTCTGCTCCAATTATTCTTACCAACATTTTCTTTAGTGCATTTTTATTTTTTTCACATAGCAGCATGCTACTGTAAGTTAAATCATTCACATAAAGGTGAATCTGAAAAGTCTAACTGCATTCTGGAGCCTCTTCTTTTTCTTTCTACCCTTAGCTCCACTGTCTCTCAACAATATTGCTGCTGCTGCTTAAATCCTAGAGAGAGGAAATTCGCCACCTCCCCCATAACTTCCCCAAAACAGACACCTCGAGGAAATGTAAGTTTGATGGTAGTTGACTGGTAGGTAGTTTGCTTATAGAACATGAAATTACAGAAGCTCAAAAAATGCTATAAGATGCCTAAGCTATGACATTAATGATCTTGCCATAAAGAGCCCTTGCATGAAAATTAGCCTACCATCTGTCTATCTTTCTGTCTTTATCTCTATCTTTCTCTGTCTTAATCTGTCTCTGTCTGCATTTGTTTCTAACTCTGTTTTTGTTTCTCTATTTCTCTCTCTTTATCTCTATTTCTGCATTTCTTTCTCTGTCTCTCTTTATCATTTGTTCTTGCCATGGATCTCATTGAAAAAAGCTCTATACTGAGGTTGATGTAATCAAGGTATTCTCATATACAGACAGGAAGACCTGAAAGTCCATTAGTCGGTTCTGAACTTTTAAGAAACAAAGATAAATCGCAATTTTGTGATCCTCACATTCAGTTATGAGAACCTTATATGAGATCACAAAATCTAAATCAACATGATTCTTAACAATCCTTTATTTCACCTAATAGTATTCTTTCCTAACCTCCTTGTCATCAGACCTTACATGCTAACAGGGTTACGAGTATTTTCTTTCAGTCCTTTTCCTGGCTTAGCTATTTTTAATAGGCTGGGCGGGACATATATTGGCTCCTTGAATTCCCCTTCATTGATTCTTTTGTGATGTACTATCTTTTTATCTTTCCTGATTTGCCTTGGTTTAGTTTGTCTAACTGATCTCAGTTTTTAAATGTCTCATCTTAATTCTGATGTGTATTTCTTCCTGTTTTATGATAAACCTCATAGGAAAACTATCAGGCTCAAATGAGATAATGTACGTAAAGCAATTATGTACAATATAAATATGAGCTATTATTATCAATAAGAATTAGAAGAATTGGCATGGTAAAATGGAAAATATTAAGGAGAAAAAGCACATCACAGCTATTAAAATACCCCCTTATCAAAAAGGGAGAAGAGGAGAGAGAGATATCTTCAAAGCACATAAAAAACAGCTTATAAATTTTAGAAATATTTTTGAAACAATCAGACCTCAGTTCAGAAAGCAATAGTAAAGTTTGCAAATAGGTATAAGCCACTGGATTTGTTAAATGTAACTGAAAGTGACTTATCTCTGGAGGAAGCTCATGAAAGTCCTCAGATACAGAAATGGAATCAAAAGACACCCCCTCGGCAACATCTATATGCATTCAGTTGATGATACTGTATGTCAATGAAGCATAGGAAGAGTGGCTGTTGCCTGAATTTGTTTATAGTCATCACCACCAGAAATTATAGCAAGGTTATCCTTAGGGAGCCCAGCCCTATTAATGCAGATTATTTCAGGAAATGATAGAATTTGTTCAACATATCACTGCAGGTTACAAAGACTTAGCATCTCCTGGATACCTAGAGAGACATAAGCCAGTGACTAAAATATCATATCACTGACTCACTAGCTTTTATAAGCTAACAGGTGACAAATCCCAATATTACAAATTCAAATCTTACAATATTTTTAAAAATTCAATAATCTTTTCTGAAACTAGAGGACCATGACAAATTGAATTGTGATCTAAAATTTTCTGTATTTATAACATTGATCTAAAAATTTAAAAAATAATATTTTTAATAGATACCACTCTATCAAATGTTCATAATCTTCTAACTGGGCTTGAAACAAGGTCCTCTCATTCCAAATGCAACATTCATTCCACTGGCCTATAATAACTTCTCACAAGTGGTTTACACTTATAAACTAGTAAATATTTAACAACTGGCTTTGTAAATGGGTGAAATTTTTTTCATACATACAATTTTTAATTTAACTTGAATTAATAACATTTGTCTATCACTTTCTTAGGACTAGATAATTGACAAAAACTTTCAAAATATTTAAATCAAATCACAGGCTATTAAAATTTCTATTTTCATAAATAAAAAAAACAAGAAAATTTTTATTACATTCTTTACCTTTTTATACCTACTATAACATTGTTCAGAAGTGACAAAATCTTCCTTGAAGACCTTAAAAGATAGAGAACCACCACCTCTCCACCACCTCTTAAGACATTCCATTCTGCCATTAGACTAAGTTTAATTGTTAGAAGTTCTTCCTGATATGAAGTCTAAATTGGCTTCCTTACAACTTCTACCCATTGTTTCTGTTTATGTCATCTGTGGTCAAACTGATCTAGAGAAAGGAAATTAAAATCATGAGGAATAGGACCAAGATATGTTTCATCCCCATCGTCCTTCTGCTACAAGAATCATTCCTAAATGCCTTCTGTGAGTCCACATAAGATAAGTGTACATCCCCAACAGATGTTCAATTACAAAAAGTAAGCATTTTGATTATCTGCACAATAGTCTGAAGAACATTTAAATATAAAAGAACAATAGATTAGTAGTTTGTCCTCAGATCATTTATATTTCAACTTTACTAAAAAAGATGAGAAAAGTAAAACAACAACAAGAAAATGATATTTATTTATAGCTGAAGGACATAGGTAGCAGTAGAGTGCCGAAGTCAGCTCTAATCATATAAACTAAATTTTCTTTTTTTTTTTTAATTTTCTTTCTTTTTTTATATTTAATAGCCTTTTATTTACAGGTTATATGTATGGGTAACTTTACAGCATTGACAATTGCCAAACCTCTTGTTCCAATTTTTCACCTCTTACCCCCCACCCCCTCCCCCAGATGGCAGGATGACCAGTAGATGTTAAATATATTAAAATATAAATTAGATACACAATAAGTATACATGACCAAACCGTTATTTTGCTGTACAAACAGTATCAGACTCTGAAATATTGTACAATTAGCTTGTGAAGGAAATCAAAAATGCAGGTGGACATAAATACAGGGATTGGGAATTCAATGTAATGGTTTTTTAGTCATCTCCCAGAGTTCTTTCTCTGGGCATAGCTGTGAACTAAATTTTCATTGGAAACATTTACACTTTGGGCATTGTAGAGGGTATAAAATAGCTTAAATTATTGTTTTGTTGATTGTCTAGGCTTAAGAAAGTGTTAAAAATGTTATTAATGCAAGTTAAACAAAAAATTGTGTGTGGTGGGAGATTATCATGGGCCAGAAAAATGAGTGTGGGATTTGGAATCAGAGCACCTGGGTGTCAAGTGTAGATCTACTATCTTGTACTTTTGTGTACTTGAACAAGTCAATTCATTTCTGTGAGTCTTAGTTTTCTTATCTGTAAAAGAGACAAGTTGCTCTCATGTATCTTCTGGCATTCAATCGATGATCCTTTGGTTACTAGGCCATTAAATCCTGGAACCATCAAACAGAGCTAGGTAGTAAGTGTATCAATAATGGATCAGTGGTGATCTGAAAGGAAGTATCAGTCCTTTGCCTTATCTCATTCAATATTTTTATCATAGGCATTCCTCCATAAAGTCTATGTCACCTTCTAGATTCTCTGGATGCCTATTATTTTCGCAATGAGCCAGTAGCTAAAATGACCTCTATGGACCCTGGGTCCTTATCTATAAAATGAAAGGGTTGAGGTAGATGATCTCTAAGATCTTTTTAAGGTTTAAAATATTTGGATTCTATAAAAGCACAGAAGGAATGCTTTTGAAAATTTAAAGATGGTACAAAATGGGGAGAATTTTGTGGAAACTAATATGTTAGATGACAGAATTAGGATTAAAAAAATACCTTAGCCCATAGAATGATGGGCTGGAACTGATAAGAATTAATAGTGGCAAATGCATTAGGTAAAAAACCTTACTAAATAATCTAGGATAGGGGAACTACTACTTAACAGATAAAGATTGTCAGGATTGTAGTTGGCAACAAATTCAATAAAAGTGAATAGTAGCTGCCCAAAAGGAAATACAATATTAGGTTGCATTAATAAAAATATTGCCTATAGAACACAGGGTAATAAATTCTCTTAATTCCACATTGTCAGAAATCATTGGTAATATTTATTGTACTTGGTATTTGGTAACAGTTTAAAATGTTCCTTAGAAAGGCAATATAGAACAGTGGAAAGAAGACTGATTTCAAAGTCAAAGAACCTTGATTCAAATCCCATCTCTCATATTTTTTTTGTTTGACCTTTACTTGGCTGCCCCACTTCCTCCCCCCAGTTTCTTCATCTATTTATTGAGAAGGTTGGACTACAATGACCTATACCTGCTTCCAGCTTGAGGTCTATGATTCTATAATCATAGAATCAGATAATCAGATAAACTGAAACTAATCCAAAAGAAAGCAACTAAAAAGTTGATAAATTTTGAAATCATGCTATATGAAAAAAAGTTAAAGGAACTGGTAATGTTTAACCTATAAAAGGAAATTTATGGGGAGACATAAAATTATCTTTTTATGCTTGAAGAAATGTTATGTAGAAGATGGATTAGATTTATTGTGAGTAAATCCAGAAGGTAGAGTTAGGATTACTGGTTGGATATTGCATAGGGAGAAGATTTGGCTCAATATAAAGAATAGTTTTTCTAAGGACCAGAACTGTGCAAAAATGGGATGGGTTATGAGATGCCATCATCTTAACTGTCCAAATAGAAGCTCTACCATTTGCTGAGGATATTGTAGGTGGGAATTAAGGTGAGAAGTAGGGATTTAAGTTTTCTTCCAAGTCTGAGATTCTATAATCTTTCTATCCTCTCACATTTCTGGTTTGGAGAAGAGGGTACTGAGGTAGGGGAGAGAAATAAATAAGTAAATAGTGGGAAGAGGGTGTTCCAGAATTTCTTGTGTGGATTCCAAAGGGACACAGCTTTGGAATTGATTCTGCCAGAAAAAGAACTAGAACATTGCTACTCCATAATTTGTATTCAGATTCTGAAGCCTCCTTGGGGATCATAGGCTGTTGGTTTTTTTTTAATCTAATCTTGCTTCCCCTCTTGATTGATGCTACAAAGACATGAAAAAAACAGGAGGTGAGAATGGAGAGAACAGACTCAATTTTACTTCTACATAGAATAGTTAATAGGATTGTAATAAGTTTCAGGGAATTGAGGGAAGGTCTCTTTTCTCCCATGTTCTCTGATGCCTTCAACTACTTCAAAATGAGACAAAGAGAAGATTCTATCCCAAAATTAAAGATGACTTTAAATGCAATTACCTCAGAAGCAAGAACATCTATAGTGAGGTATAAAGGACTGGTATAAAGATATTTGTTCAGAGTAGGAAAGACAGAGGAGGGAGAGAAGACCATACTCTGAAAACATAAAGATAAGGATAAAAGAGTTAAATAAAAAAGCCGAGACTGGGCATCAAAAATATATTCCATAGACCTTTTGCCAGTTCTGATGAAGTATCCTGTGGTTATAGCATCATGGTGTCATATTAGACATCTAATTCAGCTCTTTCATCACACAGATGCTCAGTGTGAAAGCTGGGGATTTGAACTCAGGTCATCTGACTTCAAATTCGACATTCCACTGCAGTGTTCTGTTGTCCTGGTCCTAGGATAATAGTTAACTTGCCTATATTCTGTTTTCAGATGCTAACATCTCTAAAAAGCTTATGACCACCTTTACAACTTTATCAAGCATCATCTTAGGACTTGTGGCATTAAGCTAGAATTAACTTGAAAACATTCATAAATTCCTTTCAAATGTCCAAAATTTCTAACAGTTATCCAATGGTATTCTGTTCTTGGGCAGGTTTTTATATTAGGGAAATTCAAGGAAATACAAAGGATAGTCTGGGATGGATCCCTATTTTCAGTCCACTTCACCTGGTTTTTATTATTATCCCTGCACCCCAGATGTGCATAGCAGGAAATAGGTAACTTGTCAGTGGTTTTGAGGTTTTGAAACAAAAAGTGGCTCATTACATAGTGTTTTGTGCTGAACTAGGGAAGAGAATGTTTCATATTTTGAATGTTAATGAGCATAATTTTTTTTTCAGAAGGGAGCCATAAAACTGTCATTATACTAGTGGTATGTCTTTGTTCTTAAGTTTTCTTTTGCTAATCAACGAGAACAGTGGTCGAATTTGAGTTAATACTGTATCAAGAGGAATGCTATTGGTGGTCATCATCAGGATTGACTTGGTGCCATATGGTAATGATTTCTGAAGTGTTTTTTAACGGTAGGAGAAAGAGAGAATGAATTTTGCTCTGACTCTTTGGAAAGCTTATGGGGTTGATGAAATGATAAACTCACCTTTTGTTCTGTAGAAAGTTGGAAAACAGAATATCTACTGTATTTTAAAAAGTGATGAATATGTATTCAGTCCAGGCACTTAGCTCTATGGTCCAGAAAGAAAGAGAAGAAAATATTTTTTATAACACATATCACCATGCTGGTTAAATCAGGGCAATCATCCATATCTTGCTAGGCAATCAGTTTTCACAAATTTCTACTATTTCCCTCCATACAGCTTTGCATAACTTTCAATGCTATTGGGTGGTTGGAGTATTCTGCATTTTCTAATATAATTGCCCACTGAGACACATTTTGGAAAGTTGAACTATTCATGGCAGATTTCTTCATACCCTGCTATTTTATCCCTTTCCTAAGAACAATAGTAAAAAGCAATCAAAACAGAGAAAAACAGCTCTGAAATTCTAATTATCAGTGAGACATCTCTCAGTTGGTGAGGAAAATCAGTCTGTTTGCTTTGGCTGGAAGATTGACTGGGGGTTTCCATGCAGCAAATCATGATTTTCAGAAATCTTTTCAATATTAAAAAATTACAAATCTATATTCACACATGATCTATAAAAGACTTTAGGAAATAGTCATGTGATCATGCTTATCAAGTGAAAATAATTTATTCTTAACTAATTACTTCTAGATTAGGCAGTTCTTTAAATTCCAAAGTGAAGAGATATATACACTTCCTGTGTTAGAAGCTTTTTTTTTTTTTTTTTTTTTTTTTTTTTTTTTTTTTGTCTTGGGACTTACTACTCTATATTAAACATTCAGAGGCTGCATTTTTCCTTTGTTTTGACAAATGCTAATAAGTAGCTAACTGCAAAAGGAAAAAAAAACCAAATCCTAATTCAAACCAGTTGCTTAATGGTAGAGTTCAGCAAATTTCCTGACTTCAGGAAGATGTAATCTGGAAGGAAAGGAGAGGAATGTGAGCCCTTGCTGGCCTCTGAAATCAGTAATAAAACTATTAAGCAATATTCGTCTAAAGAAAAATCACACAAGTTTGGGAAAGCCACCCTGGAAGATCTTGCCAAAGGTCTATCTGGCTTTGGCTTCTAATTAAGTAGTATTATTCGAAGCTTTAATTCCAGCCCTCCCAAGTGTGCCACCTTCAATTTCTCACTGTGTGAGGGGTGGAGGAAGAACTAAAAAAATGACTTTTTAATGATAATACCTGAAAAGTGTTTTTCAACAGACCCATACATCATTGTCAAGTGAAAAGATTAAACTTTATTGTTTCTTTTTGAACCAGGAACTCAAGGTGAGTAGAAATGTCTTGAAATGCAAAGTAGTTTGGCAGATAAAGTAAAATGGAGATGAAAACAGACAATAAAAAGACATTGGCTATAATGGAGGGAACAGCATAGAAGTTTACTGCATTTTCTGCTTTTTTATTTTTTAGGTGATTCAGGGACAAAACTTTTCTGGAGGGGGGTAGGAGTTAGTAATACTGGCATACCAATAATATCTCACTTACAGACTTTCATTGAAATTATATGTTGTATTTCAAGACTGGCACCAAAAATAATTTCTGTGTGTAATACAAAACATTAGTTATATGATGTGGGTGCCAGAATAAATACTATCATTCATTTAGAATACTAAAAAAAAAAAAAGCCTTATATGAGAGGATAATTACACACCCGTGGAGGATACATTATGGCTTTATCTACAGAATGCAAAACATCTGGTTCAAAACTAAAAGGAAAAAAGAACCCCTTACAAACCAGTCAATTATCCAGATGTGTCTGAATATCCAGATGTGGACCAAACATCTTGGTTTTTGCCTGGGTTTGTCTGTTTTCATCCTCATATTTACTGTCATGTCAGCGGAGCCTATAAATTATTTTTCCTTGCTGTAAAATCTCAAATTGCCCACCTCCCCCAATCCTTTTGAGCAGTCCCTTGCAGTCTGTCCTTGATGCCCTACAGTGATACGTTCATTGAGGTGTGGAATTTCTATTAGAAGGATTGATAAAAAAAATGTTTCCCTTTAATGACTAGCACTAGAGAAGGTGACAGGGGTTTTAGAGAGGGAGAAGGGAGATTGGGGGTGTCTGTGTAGTGAAGGGTCATAAAGCTTGCCTTTAATGGACTTAGTTTTACGGGTGTTCAAAGAAAGACTTCATTTTTCTGTCAAATTTGGCAAGGCAACAATTGAGGTTGCTCTTCGGGACTGTAATCTAGTCATCCCTCAGTGTGTGGAATGCCCAAGTCTAACTCTCAAATCTCTTTAGGAAGCAGGTTCCAGAGATCAGTTAAATGGACTACTTTAAAAAAAAAAAAAAGTGCACACCTTCGTTCTTCCTTTCAGAACTGGAAGATTGACACTTTGGTTTTCCTTTTAGTACTAGGGTCAGTTACTAAGCCTACTTGGGGCCATAGTTATGGTTTTCAGGCAGTTTTATGGGGTTTTTACTATTTTATCACATCTCACAAGAATTATCTTATTCTCTCCAAGGACTCATCAAGTAGATCAAGATCATCATCCTTGTTATTAAGCAGGAAATATTGAGTCAGAAAGCTTCATGTCTTAGTCCATCAAATTGCATTGTTTTTCATTCTGGGCTACATGCTGTTTTCCTTGTCATTTCTTCTACAACCTTATTTGCATGTAAAAAAAAATTCATCCCAGGGCAGCTAAGTGGCACAGTGGATAGAGTTCCAGCCCTGTGAAATTAGGAGGACCTGAGTTCAAATTTGACCCCAGACACTTAACACTTCCTAGCTGTGTAACCCTGGGCAAATCACTTAAACCCAAATGCTTCAGCAAAAAGAAAAAAAGAAATTCATCCCTTTAAGTAATTACCCAAAAGAATAACAACTTACAACTATGTAGTATTTTACTATTTACAAAACATCTTTCTCACAACTCAGTGATATAAACAGTATAAATCTCATCCAGTTTTATAAGGGAGGAAACTGAGACTTGGAGAAATTAAATGGTTTGTTCAATTTTACTTAACTAATATTTAAGTTAGAATAGGAATGTGAGTTTCCTAACTCCAACTCTTCTCTCTCCCCTCAACTATTCCATATTATGTTAATTAAAATAAAGTTCTTTTGATGCCAAGAGAGTCAGAACCATAATATTGTTGAACTTAAAAATATTCAATTTAATATTTTTATTTATCTAATAATTTAATTATTTATTTAATTTTATTGCTTTAATTTAGATTATGGTAATTATAGAAACAAAAATCTTGATTTGGCTTGCCACATTTGTTGCTGGATTATAGCTGATGTCTTGTCATTGACATAATGATTATTATCCAGTCTTTTTCTCTTCAGTTTTGGTTGGGTGGATAAAAGGGTTTTAGGAGGATACTCCATGTTTAGCTTAGATAAGGTGTCAGGTGAGCTGTGTGGAATATTCATTGAGAACCACATCAACTCTCACTCTGCTGTTTGAGCATTTCTTCATTAATTATCTATTGGAATTTAAAGGAAATCAAAAGACATATTCTCTGATAAAATAGAAATACACAATCTTTTATTAATCAATTAGTTCTAGACTCTATCCTCGTTTATAAATCAAAGAAACTCCTTTTTCCACAAATTTTTATTCATCTTTCTCTTAATATCCAAACCTAGTCTTATTAGCTTTGATAAACATCATTCAGTGACCACACAATTTATTGACAGTTTAATAATAATACAGAGACCTATTTAAATATTTTAGCAATGTATTAGCTATGAGCAATATTACAGCCAAGTTTTCTACAGCCATTTACTGTAGCTGACTTTTCCACAGACACTGAAACCTACTCCTTCAACTCTCTTATGATGACATTTAAAGTGTCTTCTCAGAATGCCTTCTCTACAAAAAAAAAAGATTAACTCCATTCTTTCAAAATCTCTCTTCTGACTTTTCTATGACAATTTGTTCACTCTCTCAAAAAAAATTCTCAATGTTTTTTCTGTCTCTCACAGTTTTTCTTAATATTAGATTGACTTTTTTCCTAAGCTTATCTCTTCTTAAAATTCTATCTTCTCTTAAAGATAGAGCAACCTTATCTATAGTCTCTGGGAATTATTGACTTTGAAGCTATAAATGTAAAGATAAACCATTTTAACAAATCATAATACTTCTGAATTGTTCATTATAGCCTCTAGTCAGATCTAGAGGCAAAAGCTCTGGGGTTATTATCAAAAAATATGGATTAAAGTTCATGCCTTGTTATTGATTTAACATTTTAATGTTTCAGTTTCTCCATCTGTAAAAGTCTGTATATGACCCGTCTCTAAGATCACTTTTAGTTCTAAAATCTATGATTTTATGATTTTTAGATCTTTCAGGGACAAATTTAATAAGATGTAGTTTGAATAATTAGAAATAAATTAGTGATCAAGCATTTATTGTGTTATTCCCATGAAGCAGGTATTATGCTACTTATTGAATACAGAAATAGAAAAGTGAGATAATTCTTATCCTCAAGGTACCTTAGAAGTATCTCAGAGTTGTTTTAATTTGCATTTCTCTGGTTATTAGGCATCTTAGTTGTCACAAGGATTGTGAATGAAGCCATAAAGCATTTTATTGTCACATCCATTACAATATCAAAGGTAGCATTGATTTGGTTACAGTTTCCAGAGAAAGTGAAAAAGGTAAAAAGGTAGTGATGTGGAAGGAAAGAAAGGAATAGTGGGATAAATGATAAGTTTCTAATATTGGCTAGAACTTGGTTTCATTGGGGATAGAAGGGTTGAATGTGAAGTCTGGGTTAGGGCTAGGTAGCTGAGTAAATTGACATATCCAAGATATATGGGAATTTGATTCTTTAATTTGTTGTTCTTTCTGAAAGGAAGAAGGACAATAGTAGGAAAGATGATAAAATGCTCGTACAAAGTAGTTTCATGGTTACTGGCTGGATTGAACTATTCACAGAGGATGTTGTAGAGAGACTTCGCTATCATTTATATGTAGATCTATATATTACATCCAACTCTAGTCTTTCTTTTGAACTCTAGTAATCACATCTCTAAGTCCCTAGTAGACATTTTGAACTAGATGTCCTAGAGCCATCTTAAACTCAATATATTCTAAATAAAATTTATAACTCTCCCCGCCCCCTGTCCAATCCCATCTCTACCTTAACTATTGTATTTCTTAGATGGGTCTTGAAGAAAACTGAGAAGCCAGGAGATAGCAATAAGAAAGCACATATTTTTGGTCATGGGGTACATCCAATAAAAATGCATAGAGTTGGAAGATGGAATCTCTTATATGAGGAACAGTTTTGAAGGTCAGTACCACTGATTACAGAATAAGGAATCAAAAGCCTGGAGGGCATGAAAAGTGCAACAGAGGATTTTTGGTTGATTCTGAATGTAACAGTGTATTGAATAGGTGTGTGACGTAGTCATGTCTGGTTGGAGGATAAACTGGAATGGGGAGAAGCTTGAGGCAGGGAAACCAATCAGAAGCCTACTGTAATAGTCCAGGCATGAGATGACAAGGGATGCCCCATATCAGAGGAAAGAAGGATGTAGAGGAGAGATATTAAGAAGCTAAAATTGATAGGACTTGGCAAACATTGCTTATGAAAAGTGAGAGAGGATGAAGAGTTAAGGATGACTCCTAGATTATAAACATGTTTGATTAGAAAGTTGGTGATGCTTTGGCAGTCCAGACATACTTTTTAAAATTGTGTTTCATTTTATGGCACTTTTGCAGATAATATGGGGTTTTTTTTGTTTTTATTTTTTTACAAATTGAAGACTTGTGGCAATCCTATGTTCCATGAGTCTTTCAGCACATTTTTTTCCAATAGTACATGCTCACATCATATTTCTGGGTCACATTTTGGTAATTCTTGTAATGTTACAAACATTTTCATTATGATTATATCTGTTATGGTGATCTGTGATCAGTGAATGATCCTTGATGTTACTATTATAATTATTTGGGGGTGTCATGAACTTTGCCCATTAGATAGTGAACTTAATTGATAAATGTATATTTTGACTGTTCCACTGACCAGCTATCCTTCATCTTTCTCCCTCTCATCCAACCCTATTCCCTGAAAGACAAAAATATTCAAATTAGGTCAATTAATAATCTGACAATGGCCTTTAAGTGTTCAAGTAAAAAGAAGAGTTAATCAATCTGGCAAACTTCATTGTTACTTTATTTTAAGAAATTGTCACAGTCTCCCCAACCTTCAGCAACCCCCACTATGATCAGTCAGCAGCCATCAACATCAAGGCAAGGCTGTCCATTAGCAAAAAGAAAATAACTCATTGAAGGCTCAGATGATAGCATTTTTTTTTTAGTAATAAAGTATTTTTAAACTTAATTTTCATTAATTTTGTTTTTAGACGTAATACTATTGAACACTCATAGTATAATATAAACATAACTTTTATATGCACTGGAAAACCAAAAAATTCTTGTGACTCACTTCAGTGTGATATTTACTTTATTGTGGTAGTCTGAAACTAAACCTGCAATATCTCCAAGGCATGTCTGTAATAGGAAAGTTAGGAAGAGGGAAAGGTTTGAGGAAAATATGAGTTCAGTTTTGGACATATTCGGTTTAAGATGTCTACAAGACATCCAGTTTGAGATGTCAAATAGTAAGTTAAAATGTTCTTGTAATGTACCTTTCTATCTGTGAACCTGTCAACAGGTGGTATTCTACCTTCCCAAGGCACATATGCCAGAAATCATTTCTCTGTGGTCTGGCTGATAAGCTAGAAATGTAAAAAGATAGCATTCTCAATTCCTAGTCACTAAAGGTTCATCACCACGAACAAGTCTCCTTTTCCATTTTTGTTTACTTGTTGTCTTTTTCATTCAAACAGGATCTCCAAGAAGACTTGGAAGAATATTAAGTTTTAAAATGTCTGGTTCTTAATGCATATATCTTTAAAAATATTGATTTAATTAAAAAATAACTGCATCAGTTATGTCCCTTGAGGACAGGGATTGATAGGGTTTTGTATCCCTAGTGCCTATTCCAATACCTGACACATAGTAGGCTTTTTAATAAATATCTTTTGAATGAAAGAGTGGAGATCTAAGCATTGCTTTTTTTCTTGAAGGTTTTTCCATAATGACAAAAATTTATGCCAAAATAGGACTTTTAAAATGTCTGTTTTTAAGATTGCTTTCCATAGTCTCCTTCTTAGTGGAATTCCAGCTTCCAGATTCTTCTAACTCCCTTCCAGTCTCCAAGTGGCTGCCAAAACACTCATAAAATCCAAGGAATCCCTGGTCAAGAATCTTTAGTGCATACATATTGCCTTTGAGATCAAATATGAATCCCTCAGTTTGGCATTTAAAGAACTTCACAATCTGGCTACAATCTACCATGTCAGAGTTATTTCATGTTACTTCTCTTCATGCCTTCTGAATTCTAGACACTCTGACTACTTGTTATTCCCTGAATTTGGCATTCCATTTTGTCATCCCTGTACTTTTGTTCAGGTTATTGTTCATGCCTGGAATACACTCTTTTTTTCTTCTTCTTTTCTTCTCTCTTTCCCTATTTTCCTTCTGTCTTTCCCTACTTCTTTCCTCCTTCCCTCCCCCCCCTCTCCCCTTCTCCATTCTTCCCCCTCTCTTCATTCATTTCTTTGTTCTTTCCTTCCTTCCATGTCTTTTTCTTCTTCTTTCTTCTTCTCTCTCTCTGTATTTCTGTTTCTTTGTCTCTGTCTCTGTCTGTCTATTTGTCTCTCTTTCCCTCTCCTTTCTTTCTTTTTCATCAACCTATTTTGTATTTACCTCTCTTTTTACATCATACAGGAGATCATAAGCTTCTGGAAGGAACTTGCTTGACATATGTTAGGTGCTTAATAAATATTTGTTGAGTTGAATTAAATGCCAAGTATCTTCAGAGGCAATTTCTGGTTTGTAGGTATAGTCTAAATATATCAAAGGCCTAGTAAGTAGTATCCCCTTTCCAGTATAACTTATTGTATGATTTTAATGAGTTATTTACTAAGTTTGTAAGCTTCTGAAGAGTGAATAAGACAGGCAGAGAATTGATATCGACCAGGAGTAGAGAAGAGAATACAGCATCTAAAGAGCCAAGATTTGAAAGAAAAATATGAATTATCAAAATACCATCAATTGATGAGTAAACTGAGGTCTGGAGAAGGGACATGACATCTTTTTTCTCTGTCTCTACCTCAGTGCCTTAGTATTGTTATTATATAGTATACTGATTGAACCTCTCTGAGTCTTGGCTATCAAATATGAAAGCATAGTCCCCAAAATCTGAAATAATGGAAGAGGAATAAAAATGGCTATAAAATCTTTGAAAATATTTCAAAATATTTCCACATTTGAAAAGATTCCCCCATTATGGTTACTTTCTTCACCCATATAGCTCACAAACCTTTCATGTCTTGGAATATGTCTTCATGAGTGGCCATAAACATTAGTCACCTAGTGGTTACCCATCTGATGATGAGCTTTTTCCACCTGAACCAGACAGTTTTCAAAGGACAGATATCTTTAGATTTCATCTTCAAAACCTGTTCTGCCTTAAATCTATAAGAACTTGTCTTTTGTGCTTTTGTTGGCATCAGGTTGTAAAACCCAGAGCCACCTACCCACTCACCAAGACAAAATATCAGAATATACCAGTCATGTCAAAAACATAAAATCAAGCAGTTCTTTTTACCAATAGTAGTTGTGCTATTCCTGGAAACTTGGTGCATTTATCAAGGAAAGACTAACTCTTTTGGCTGGATAATATTTCTTTTTTTTCTGAAATCAAAGCAAGAGAAATATGATTTACTCACAGTATTTACAGGAATCACCACTTTGGGAGTGTGTAACAACTCAATCACACATACAAGGGACAGCTGAAGAGACATACACCATGCTGCTGGAGTGGTTAATCTCCTCTGCCTTTTATTGAAATATGACAATGCTAGGCAGCAGTTGAAAGCTGCCAGTTCCACATTTGTTTGCTTAAGAGACCTTGGCTTTCACAAAGCGATGATTGTGCAGAACCTTTGTGATCCTGAGGTGGAATAACAGAGCAGGAACTGAAACCTCTGATAATGTCATTGTTCCCCTAGGTACAGTAGTAATAGAGGTTTCACTTTTCTCTGCTATATCTCCCTGTGTAAGTGCCTGGCTCAAAGAGGGATATAAATGCTTTGTTAATAGGGATAATGGACTTCAGGGTCACTCAGCCTGGGGATTTAAACATTTGAGACAATAGCACTTGCAGCTGCTGGAAACACTGACAGCCACATGAAACACTTCTACTAAGCTCTCAAACTTCTACTTTAATGTTTTTTTTTTTTTTGCTTCCATTTTTTATTTGTTTTTTTTTCCTAGCATTTTAATGTGATCAGGAAGAATCTTATATATATATATGATTTTTTATATTTGCAGGTTCAACTTTCCTATTTTCTTTCCTTTCTCTCTCCCTCTTTTTCTGTCTGTCTCTCCCTTCCTTCATTCTTCCCTCCCTTTCTTTGCTCCTTTCCTTCTTTCCTTCCTTTTTTTAATCTTTAGTGATATGAAAGGGCTCTAGTGAAATTTCATTATGGCACAGTCATCTTCTGAAATAATTCCCTTGTACCCTGTGCTGAGATTAAAGCTGTTGTCTCTGTGTTGACTATTTTAATGTTCACTTATAACAAAAAAGCATCTGTAATTGAAGCTGTTTACCCAGTGTAGTGTTAGTGATTAGAGTTTAAAGAAACATCTTATTGCATAAATGAAAACAATATAGATTAAGTAGCTATCTAAATATTAAGGTTTTTTTTTTCTTTAAATTTCAGTTTGTTGCCGTTGGGCTCATCACCGCACTTACAATTGTAGCATATGTTCCTGTTAATCTGAGCCAAAGAAATACTAATCCTAAAGGGCTATGGTTATTTAGAAATTCTCTCTGCTGTTTAGAAAACAGATTTGGACTCAGCTCTTACTGACTTCAGGCTCAGTGCTCTAGTCATTGCACTACATTGAGAGAAATAAAGAATAAGTTCATGGTAAAAGGAGAGAGTAAATCAATTTTAAACTCAAAAAATACTTGATGATCTTCACATGGAATATAAATTGCAACTAGAATGCCAAGTCATCTCTCTTGTATACTGAGTGAATTTATTGACAAAAAACCTAATAAAGTGACCAAAATACATAAATGAGTATAAATAGTCCATGTGGTTCTAAAAAAGAGCTACATGCACACACACACACACACACACACTCAAATACACAACATTGTGCATCACAAATTATTGTTTTAAAATCCCCTTTTTTGCCAAATCCTGTGCTTGGAGTTAAGTGGCCAACATGGATAGACTTGAGAGAGGACATGCAGATAAACAGATATCTAGACGACAAATTTATAACCTAATGTTTGTGTCATGTGAACAAGCAACTTCTATAAGGATATCTCTGTGTGTACTAGACAATTTTGCTGACAACCTGCTTATTTTAAAGTCAATGAGCACCATTCACTGCAATTGTATTTACTCTTAGTCCAACACTCTGGTTGTTCCCCTCTTAGAAAGGAGAGTTTTCAATTGGAAACTGCTGAGTGGCCATCTTTATGGGGCTAGTTGACTAATTCATCTGTTCTTCTGGGTAAGGGGATTTTATGGCCCATCTTATCTAGAAGATGAATTACCCCAAATCAAACTTTAATAGACTCTAGAAGACAGTTCTGATGGCAAAAATTAAAATATGTGAATTTCATTCACTTTATTGGACATTTATTGGACATACAGTAACTACTAGGATGGAGAGCATTATATTTTACTTTGAGGGAGATATGAAGTTTAGATATGAAATAGACTCCTGTCCTCATGAAACTTGTTGTTGTTTGTCCTTCATTATTGAGATGGACCAGTGACATCAGGAAGGTGATGTTTTTGACTTGTGAGTGAATTGGATTTAAGAGGCAGGGGTATGTAAAGTTACCAGCTTCACTCTCTCCTCCAGAATCATCAGGGTTCAGTGACAAGGCATAGGTCAGGATGAATGCAGCTACCAGAGTGCTGTGTAACCAATACAAATAACTTTTATTTGAATGATTTTTTTAATGAAAATTTAAAATGCATTATATCTTTTTCTTATTTCTTAAACAATATAGTAAGCAGAGCTTAGCATAGTGCCTAGCACATAGCATTTAATAAAAATCTACTGATTGAATTAAATTAAAATTGTCATTTAATTAATTAAAACTTGCATTTTCTTTTTAATGTTTTTGTTTTTAAGTTTTAAGAGGACATTGATGAGATTTGTGGTTAAGATGGTAACATGAAACAGTCAAAGAAGAGCCCAGTTCTAAACCATATTCTCCATTTAAGATTAAAACAAAGAAACAAGATCAAATAATTATTAAGGAATTCAAAGGAAATCATCAGTAAGATTTTTTCATCTAACCCAGAACTATACAGAAAACCAAGCATAAACCTATGGGTTTTTGGAGGAATTTCAAGTTGAGGCTGAAAACATCCCATTGGTTTTCAGGAATCACACAAAATTCTTCCACCAACGATGGTCTAGGGAAAGTTTTTATTTTTAACTAGAAAACTTTTTATTGTAGGTAGAGTGGGATAGCTAGACACACTTTAAATGATTTCAATTTTGTTGGCAACATCTAAAGTATCACATTTGGACATAGGCCTTCTTTTCTCCTTCAGGTTGGATCAGTGTGTTGACCTTGGTCTCAGTGATGTCATATAATTTCTTTATTACCTGTGTGGTCTGATGCTTGTTGGTGTTGATTAAGAATGGAGATAAAGATATTGTTCTTAGTGTTCTTCATAGCAGACTCAGTGGTCAAGGGCAGCAATGATGGCATTATAATCAAATTTGTTTTTCCTAGGGGCACTTTTCTAAGGATATTCGGGCTGCTTTTGAAATCTCAGTGTCTAAGTTGCCAGAAGATAGGGAACACTTGGGAATTTTTTCTTTCTCTTTTTTCCTCTATAGGGAAGTTGGGAAGAGGCTAGATTTAGGGATTTAAAGGTAATGAATTTTCTTTTGAACATATTGAGTTTGTAGCTTATAGAACACATAGTCTGAGATATCCAAAAGGCAGTTGCAGGATTAGATCTTATATGTATGACTAGAGTCATATATAGAGATCTAGAAATTGAGCCAAGGAAATTTATGTGATCCTCAAGAACTATAATATAGAGAAGAGAAAATCTAGAATACAGCACTGAGGAGGCTCAGAAAAATCTAGGAAAGAAGACTGAGGAGGATTTGGACAGATAGAAGAACCAGAAGAAAGCAGTATCACAAAAACCTAGAAAGAAGAGGATATTGAGGAAAGGGGAATTAATAGTGCCAGTAGCACAGAGATCCTGAGAATGGAGAAAAAGTCATTACATTTGACAAGAGATCATTGGTAACTCTGGATAGGACAATTTAAGGTGAATGATGAGGTCACAAACCATATTTTATTTTATTTTATTTTTAGGCTATACAGGTACAATTGTCATATAATACTACAACCAGTTGTCATGTTATGAAAAAATTAGAACAAAAGGAAAAATAGGAGAAAGAAAAAGCAAACAACAACAGAAAAGGTGAAAATAGTATGCTTTGATCCACATTCAGTCTTCATAGTTCTCCCTATGGATGCAGATAGCATTTTTCATCCCAAGTCTATTGGAATTGTCTTCACAAGCCATATTTTAGAAGGTTTAGAAGTGATTGGGAGGAAAAAATGTGCTAGGTAATATTTAACTGCTGTCTCTGAAAAATATGTATGCCAGACACATTTTTAAGATTAATATGCCTTATTTAAATTTGCTTATCACTTTACTAAGCACAGACAATCAATAAAAATAAACTGAATTCTAATTTCTAGGGTTCCTTTCTGAAGTGCTTACACTTAAAGTTTAACAATAGACTTTTGAGAATTAGTATGAGCTAGTTCCTGAATTACCTGAGAGCAGCAGAAATGAATGGATCTATTGTAGATTACTTTCTCAAGAAGTTTGCAGAGAAGGGGAGGAAAGATCTTGAATGATATCTAAAACATGTGGAGGAAAGATTATTTTAAGAACCATTGGATTCAGGGCAAACCACAACCAAACACAATATATGGATTCCATATTTCAAGAAATTCTAAAAGGAACTTGTGAAGATCTATTTCATTTGATTAGCAGTCAAATGAAAAAAAAAAAAAAAAAAAAGAGAAGGACTCCACATGAACTACTGAAAGAAATTCTCAAATTGAAAACAGATAGGACTATAATAGGCAAAACCCATGATTATCCATTTTCAAAGGAAAAAAATCTTTAGAGCAGCCAGAATAAAAAAAAAAGTAACAAGGAATCACAGTCAGGATTATACAAGATTATAAGTATCTACTCAAAAGAAGAGAAAATCTCGGAACATGATATTCCTAAAGGCAAAATCTTATATTCAAAAATAAGCCTTAGTATGGTACCATCAAGGGAAAAGTAGACCTTTAATAGAATTAAAGTATAAGGGATTCAAAGGCTAAATTGGGCAAATTTAATTACACAAAATTGAAAAGGTTTTACACCAATAAAATTAACACAATTAAACTTAGGAGAGAAACAGTTAATTGGGAAACATCTTTTTAGGAACCTTCTCTGATAAAGAATAGATATTTAATAAGATATTATTTTAAGAATAATTGGATTCCCTCTAAACCCCAACAAAACAAGATGCATGCATTCCACATTTCAAAAAATTTTGAAAAGGAAATTATGCAGATGAAGGGATTGCAAAGGATAAACTGAGGAGAGTTTGGACAGATAGGAGAACCAGAAGAAAGCAGTATCACAAAAACATATACTTCCAGATAGGGCCACAGATAGATTTATTTTGCTTGATTATAATTTTTTGTTATAAGGGAAAGATCTTTTTGATAAGGTTAGGGGATAGAAGCGGTAGTGATGGCAAAAAATAAAATAAAAGAGCCTCAATAAAACATTTAAAAATATGGAAGACAAGAGAAGGGACTTCAGAAAGAGAATAGTTTTGAAAACAATGTTAAAATTTACTTTTGGTAAAAAAAAAAAGCTGATTAGATGAAACAAAATGAAGTTTTTAAAAAGCTAGACTTAAACAAGAAATCTCTGATACAGATGTTGACTGTTCAAATCATGTAAAATTCTGTGATATTTGTGACTATGGAGACAACTATTCATTAATAAAATATGTTCCAGAAAAAAAGTTACGTTAAATTTTATGAATGCCATGTCAAAGTGTTGCTTCTTCTGTCATTTTACTAGAAAATGACACCAAGTTCACATCTCTAGTTTGAAGTCTCATCTTCTCCTCTCCCCTTAAAAATATTATTTTTGCCTGTCTGCATCTCTATAATGCCTTACTTACTCTCCATAATTCTTCAGAAATCACAGACAGCTATCTAATAGTCACACCTGTAGGTTCTTTCAGTATCCTGGATTGTAGTTCATCAAATGTTTCTATCTTGAACTCACTGAGTAGTTAGATTTTGTCTTATATTCTTTTCTATTCCTTATTACTCTTTTTGTTCATTTATCCAATTTTGAGATCATGCATTTTGGGACAGAAAGTGAAAACAAAATAGTGTAAAATAATTAATTTTCTCTTATTAATTATCATCATTTCACTAAAGCAAACAGGAAATGTACCTATAATTTCTTTGAAATTCTTGCTATCAGCCAGCCATTTAATGAGTACTATGTGCCAAGCAATATACTGATCATGGGGATGCAAAAAAAAATGCTCAGGGATAAGGCAACATGCAAACAAATATATTCAAAGCAAGCTACACATAGGATAAATAGGAAATAATTAAAATAAAGAAGGCACTAGAACCAAGAGGGGTCCGTAGAGGATTCCTATTAAAGCTGGAACTTTTGTTAAAACTTAAAGGAAGTCAGTACATGTCAATGACAGAGTCTCTTTATTAGTGGAGGTGGAATTCCTGTCCTGAGTGATGAATGGAGGAAAGAAAGTGAGAGTGGGGAAGTTCAAACAATTTCCAATCTTCTTTGGGACTTTTCAAGTATTAAGTCAGTGTGGCACTACTGATTTCTAGTTTTAAGAGGATTCCACTTCAGGTTGCTTAAAAAAAAAGATTCTGGGAAGACATGAGTGAAATAGGCAGTTTCCATCATGTCTCTATTCTCTGCTTGCTACCATAGAGATTTTGGGGAGTTTCCTTTTGATGAAGATCTATAATTCATTCTCTCTCTCTCTCTCTCTCTCTCTCTCTCTCTCTCTCTCTCTTTCTCTCTCTCTCTCTCTCTCTCTCTCTCCCAATGGGAGATTTCCTTCACTCTGTATTATTTGGTATATTGTCTCCTCTACTTGTGAAGAGAGATGAAGTATTCCATCTGAAGGAAAGCAAAAAGTCAGTTTAGCTGAATCACAGTGTGTATGAAGATGCTATTCAGTAATTTTTTTCAGTTGTGTTAGACTCTTTGTGATCCTATTTGGGGTTTTCTTGTCAAACAAACTGGAGTGGTTTGCCTTTTCCTTCTCTAGCTCATTTTACAGATAAAGGAAACTGAGGCAATGTTAAGTGACTTGCCCAGGGTCACACAGTAAGTATCTGAAGCCAGATTTGAACTCGGGAAGATTCACCTTGACTCCAAGCCCTGAACTCTATCTATTGTGCCTCCTAGGTGCTTTGGTGTCCACCTGGCATTCAGCATCAAACCCCTCGGGCTACATCCAGTACAAAGTCCCCATCTCTACCCATAGGAGCATTAATGAATGAGAACCATTCCACCACCAAAACAAAGCCTCTTTCCTTTCTCTCCCTCTTCAAACTTCCCATTTTCTCCATATTCACTCTCCTGTAGACTCCTCTCTTTTTAGTACCACAGGGGTCCCTCAGTTCTCACCTGTGGCTCCCAGAAGCTTATCAGTGCAGTGGCCATATTGGTAAATGGCTCAGCAGATGGAGTAAATTAGGTTGTGGGGAATCAATAAGCCACAAATGTATGAGTGAGTTGGGGGTGGTGTCTATCCCAAGCATGAGAAGACTTTCTCCAGAAGAATGGGTGGATGAAAACAATTTGTTCTAATGTCCATGAAGGGCACTGAAGCAAGCATTGTAAAAGATTTAGAGCTTTGTTAAGCCTCAAAGATGCCAAGGTCATCCACTGTATCCTGGGCTGTTGCCAGTTGTCACGCCATTAAACTTTAATGACTCTGGAGGAGAAGGACAACTTTGTGGAGCTCTGCTTCACTTAAATCTAATTCATAAGCAAGCCAAAACATCATGCAGAATATCATTGATCTTAGAAAATGAAGGACAAACAACATATTCTACTATGTATACCTTCTCTTATCTCTGGCCATAATTCAAATAAATGGATTTCTTTGATATTCCCTATAAAATTTTCACCATGGAATATGGAATTCACTATGGGACTTGTATTTTCTGGGAAAGGGAATAAGTTTTGGATACAGAGCTTGAGGTCATCACTTCAAAAAGGGCAAAATGATCAAAGATTAACTTGAGCCTGATCCTAACCCCTAAATGAACAACATCTAAGATCAAAATGGCCTCACTGTCCATAAGAAATCTCCCAACTTGGATTGCTGGCTCTCTTCAATCACAGTGATGTAACACCTTTGTTTGGTCCTGTTTTATGTCTTGCCTGTTTTTTATGATCACAGTTCTGGTACTGTTGTTACTGTCTTTCAAGGAATTTTGAATAGCTTTGATTCATATCTGTAAATAAAAGCAAGGAAAAAATTATTTGAAAAGTGCATGCATAAAGTAACATGATCCAAGTACTTTTTCATATTCCAACAATAAGGATTATGGGATCTTATATCTTCTACATGTTTAGTCAGTTATGAAGTAGTGAAGATATGGTTCATTACTGAATATATTTGAGAATTCTTATTCTTTCTTATCAAAGATGTACTAGATTAATGTCAGAATTTATTTCATAATTTGTTTATATATGAAAGTATGTATGTAGTTATATTGTTGATATTTTTGGTTGACCTTTTTCATTGTTATAAAGTATGAGATTTCCCCTCCCTCCCCCCATACTTTTGTATCTTCTCTCTCAGATACTTGTATATCAATCTCCTAATGCTTTGTGGTCTCATTTGAAGAGCTCCTGTTGATATATTTGACCCAATTTGGGTTAATTTTCCTATTTCTGTTTTCTTTAATCCTATTTCATCTTCACTTATGTATATATCTAGGACTTTGGTGTCAGGTTCCAAGTATGATAGCGAAAACAGTTTGTTATGCTTAATGCACCAGTCTTTCCCACTTTTTCCAGTTGTTCTACCTTTTTCATCCTTACTCATGGGATGACTTTGGTTAGCTGTATGTCTTGTCAACCTTCCTTTAACCTGATTTTATCCTTCACTGATTCTCTCTACTTTATGAAGCAATCCTGCTTATAATTATTCTCTATCTTTCTTTGAAAGATTTTACAAATCAGTTTATATTATAGCCCAATGTAGCCTTTGCCAACTGTCATTTACTGTTGAAAAATCAAGTAGATGTATGCTGATTAAGGAGCTTTTTGGTCTGTTTTGGTAACTTCGTTGTGACAATTAATTTACACTGGTTAAAATTCTATATAGGATTATTATACTTATTGGTGTCATTCCTATTTTCTATTTCTCATTTAAAAATTGTTAATTGCCTGCTTAAATTGATGAGTATTAAGTTATTTCTATTATGTACCATATCTTTAATCACATTATTCCTCATGTTTTATATTTACTTTCATCTTAACTCTGATAATAAGATGGTCTAATTATACATAAGATAGTTGATTCAGATATAACTCTCATATGAATAGTAAATCTTTTTCTTATATGTGTGATAATATACATACATATACAAATATATACATATCCATGCAAGTATATTACATATGCATAATATTTGGGTAACAGAGACCCAGCACCAGTCAGTCAAAAAACATTTAAGTGCCTAGAAGATCTAAGTCCAGCTCCTGAGTAGTCCTCATATCTTGAACAAATCTCCCATACTCCAGACAAAGACACCTGAATTTCCCAGCATTTCTAAGATTGTAAATTGCAGAATAGTTGCAAATTTGCATTGGCAGTTGGAATTTCTTCACCAGGAATTTTCTGAATCAATGAAATAACAGACTCAGACCAAAAGACCAAAAAGTGTTGATATATTTTATTTTGACACAAAAGATACTTCTGATCAAACATTTACCCTTTCCAAGGTATATTTGCTAGAAGCAGACAATCTATACTTTGCAAAATTCAAAGGTATAGCTTTACCTTAAGAATATGGTAATAACTTTGATCACTGAAGTTAGTTTACTGAAGTTTTGTTGACTACTGATGCTGATTTTACTGATATTGTTGTACTCATTTGTGTGTGTGTGTGTGTGTGTGTGTGTGTGTGTGTGTGTGTTTGTAAGTGTGTATTCCATTTCCAAGCCATATTGCTTTTATTCTGGCCATCTTCCTCATTCTTCTGATTCTTTTTCCATGACACCCTGGGCTCCAATAGGTGACCTTTTCCCTTGTTACTTAGAACTAGGCTTCCACCTCAATTCCTGTCCATTTCCAAATGATTAATAAATTACTTTATCATTCATTAATAGATACACATATGAACACACACATACACACACATATATATGCATTTTCCACTTTGTATCACTGAATAATGAATCACATCTTTCCATGTTCCTCTAATTTCTTCACCTTTTTAATTCTTATGGAAAAGTAACATCTCATTCTTTTCCTATATCAAGCTAGTCAAAACCTGGCCCTTTTTTATTTTTCTAGTCTTGGTGCAGTGAATAGAATATCAAACCCAGAGTCTGGAAGATATGAGTTAAAATCCAGTCCCAGATACTTACTAGAAGTATGACCTTTGGCAAGTTACTTAGTCCTGTTTGCCTCAGTTTCTTTATTTGTAAATGAGCTTGAGAAGGAAATGGCAAATCACTCCAGCATCTTTGCCAAGAAAACCTCAGATGAGATCATAAGGGAGTGGACATTACTGAAAAATGACTGAATAATACATTCTATAGAACAAATATGCTAGTCTATTTGCTATTCTTTGTGTGTACAACTCCATCTTCTATTTCTATATCATTAAACCGGCTACCCCCATTCATGAAATGACTCTTTCCTTATCTCTGCTTCTTAACTTTCCTGAATTCTTTTATACTTACTCCTATCTTGACAGGGATTTCCTGATGTTAGTACAATCCTCTCTGATAGTAACATCCACTTAAGATATGTGTATCTTGCATGTACCTGGTTATTTATATGCCATGTCTTCCCTATTAGATTGTGAGTTCCTTGAGAGAAGACATTCTTCTTTTCATTCCCTGACCCAGATCATTTCCTGAATACTTTAATCTTCATTCAGAACCATTGTTATTAATTTTTTTAAACTTTTCCCTCTCTGGTTCAGACAAAAGTTACCTCTTCATCACCCCTATCTCTATCTATGAAGAACCTTCACCTATAGAGGCCTAAATTTAGAAAATACTGAGTTCTATTCTCTACCTTTTCATTCCTTTCCTACATCTTTTAGAATGGCAAGCTTCAGAACTTGTCTCTCTGTTTTCCCAATGACCCTTAAACAAGGTGAGACTCCCAATGTATAACAGTGTCATCTTCCTTTTTAGTCTGAAGAAAGACAAGCAAGTTGACTCATTACATAGATTTCCGGATCTATGCCAACCTCCTTGTCTTTCTTAAGTTTTATCCACTTCTTTTATATTCTCAAGATTCTTTAAACTTGAATTTCTTTCTTTTTGTAAACAGGCCACTTGCACTTCAAACTAAGTTCAGAGACAAAGAACTATGAGTTTATTTCTTTCAGTACAAAAGCAGTTACAGGATAAAATCTATTAATTGTAAACATGATCAATAAGAAAATAATACAGGATAAATCTAGTCTTCTAAGATGCTATATAAACATATAGCATCTCTTCCTCCTCCTTATTATTATTTTTTTTATTTTCTTTTTAAATTACAACTCTTCCATATTTTTCCTTTTCCCTTAAAGGTACCAATCCTTCAAGTTCTCTGACTCTTCACTCTTATTCCTCTTCCATATTATATTCATTACCTTCCATCTCTTTTTTGGTGTTAAACTTGAATTTCTAAAAAGGAACATGATGACAGTCATTAATTCTGTCAAAAACATTTTCTTTAGTACTTGGCTCAACCTGATAAATAAAGCATGCCTCAGTATAAACCATATTCCTTCACTTTTTCAGTCTATCATATTCTAGAATTAAACTTTTTTTATTGGGTAGTGAATAAAATAAAGTAACTAGAGTTCTTTGTTAGGGTGAACTATCTCCTCCTGATCACCAGATATTTTTTACTTTGATTAATAAATCAAACAGCCACTCTCCAATTGTTTATTAAATATCACTAGCTATGAAAATTTAAATGCAAAGGGGAAAAAATTCCTGTCCTCAAGGAACTATTTATTTGGGAAAAACAAAAGGGGTATACATACATACATTCACACACATTTATAAATATACATATGCACATATAAATATGTGTATATAGAGGCACATGTATCTAAATATATAAACATATGTATGTATGTATATTTGTATGCAAAATAGATATAAGGTTATTTAGGATGGGTACACTAGCAACTGAAGAGATCAAGGAAGTCTTAAATACAATGTGACACTTGATTTGACCTTGAAGGTATTTTTGGATTCTTAGACATAGAAATTAAAAAGGATAAAATTTTAGGTTTTGGGGACAGTCAGATATGTTTTAGAAAGTTAAATTTCATCTTAACATCTTCCTAGGTAGCTAGTCTCATATCTTCTTTTTCCTCATATCTTCATTTTCTAAAATAATCTTGACAAAAATGGTGGTACACACCTCTAGTCCATACTATCAGGGTGAAGTTAAAATTAGTGTGTTAATTGAGTTTCAAAGTTCTGATTTCAGTGGAACTAAAGCCAAGGCTCAAACTCAAACTAAGTCCAGAACCATGAGAGTTTATGAACAGAGAACCACAAAAGTTTCATAAGAATAGGCAAAGAATAGAGAAGTTAGAAACATAGAGTAGGTGCAATAACTAATATTGATCAATTTTGGGATTGGGCTGGCTGCTGTGCTACCAGCCTATGCAAGATGATGGAAAGATTGTCTGAATAAATAAGTAAGCAAACTAATGAAATAATCCACCTTCATTCAGTCTCCACTCAGGCTTTTCTAACCTCTGGAGCTACTTTACATATTTCTTTTGGTGGTATAATTTGTTACTATATGAATCAACAAAATGGTTTGGCAGTTCTTGGTAAGTTCTGTCATATCTCTTATATACATCTCATAAAAATAGCCCATATAGTCATAACTGGCTATGTCTAGTATATATTTGGTCATCTTTGTATTACACCAGGAGAAAATTGCCTATCAATATAAGAAGTCTCTTTCTTCTTGGATCAATAATAGATATTTCCATCTATGCAGTTTCTTTATCTTATGTAATATGAAAAGCTGTTTTCCCCCAATCCCATCTCAAAGAAAAAAGTCCAGATCTATCTTTTGGGGTAATAACTTTGTTCCTATTGCAAAAACTTAGAGGTCTCCTTTTCAGTCTTTCACTTCTGTGTCACAATTACTTCTCTTGATTTAAGTTTTCACCTAGAAACCCGGGAAATCTGTCCTGCAAGGGAACCCAGTTCTAGAAGTACCATATTCATTTCAGTGTACCAAGAAAATAAAACATTTTATTAACAGCTAACATTGGGAAAGCCCTGGATATGGAATCAGGACATCTAGATTTAATCCTGAATCTACCACTTACTTAATCCATTAAATACTTATTAAGCACCTACCATGTGCCAAGCATTGTACTAAGTGCTGGGTATATAAATAAGAAAACTATAAATAAGAAAACAAGATAGTCCTTGCCCTCAAGAAGCTTGTAGTCTAATTGGGGAAGGCAACACACACACACACAAAGAAACTGGAAAGTGAGAAGGGATGGCAATACCAAGGAATACCTAGAAGGGGCATCTTATTTTGTAGTGTTGAAACCCAGCTTGGATGTAAATGGAAAGTGAACTGAGAAAGAAAATCTACCTTACAGTCCTCTAATCAGAAGGGAGAGGAGGCTGAGGAAGATGGAAAATGCTGAAAATCCATGACTAAGTGAGACTGGTGACGAGATCTGAAGTGATTAACTTATTTTTTAAAGGACATATTGTTCCATGGAGTTAAAACTAAGGAAAGCTTCAAATGAAAAGTAGACAGCTACTTATTATTAGTTACCTATCCTCATAAAACCTCTATCTGTTTATCTGTGAAATGGGAAAATTACTATTACACTAGCTTATCTCATGGTAATGTTTCAAAAATTAAATGAAATGGATGTATATTACTATAATGAAAATTGATCATATTGATATAGAATTTTATAGTTTACAAAGCACTTTTCTCATAACTACATAATTTTAAAAGTTTAGCAAGAATATTTTAAATCCTCCATCAGAGCCATACATGGTAATTTTTTTCCTTGCGTGAACTTTGATTCTCAAAGGCTGTTAGGGTGGTGAAAACCTTGGAGATCCTACCAAAGTGGAGAGTCTTTGTTCATAGTGTCTGAATTTATGGTTATTATATAAGGTTGAGGGCAGCTAAATGTAGACAGGTCTATTTTCAGAAGTTTGGCTACAGAAATATTTATTTTACCATTAGTAACTCCTGAAACTTTCTACTAAGATACAGAGTTGTGTGTGTGTGTGTGTGTGTGTGTGTGTGTGTGTGTGATCTACATTGTCAGAGGGAGTATTCAAACTTGTGAAATGAAAAAATCCATTAAGTATTTTACTTGACATCAGCTGTGATGATAATCTCATGACACTCTCCAAAAGATGGTTTTGATCATCCAGAGGTCTATGGTCCTCTCACTGGGCCTTGCTGGCAAAGTTGCTTCTGATGGTCCAAGACACCATTCTGATGAAACCATCTTTTTATTTTGTCCACCACCCTTCTTACACCTTCCAGGAGCTTGCAACATTGAAGCATGCTTGCTCTTAAGAAGAAAGATCCTGGGAGAATTTTCCTGACCATTCAAGTTACCATAATTTTTTCAGTTGTGTTTGGTCTAAAAATGGGCTGCCATAATAAGGGTTCCTCTTCTGGAAGTGATAGGATTTGTCCCCTTTGGGAAAGGCATGTAACTTTGTTCTTTAGAAGGTTGATGATAACAATATCTCTGTTGCCTCCTAAATATGTTTACACCAAGTGCCGGAGTGGTCCAGATGTTAAATATGGGTACTCATACATGACTTAAGCCTGATTGGGTAAAGTTTTTGAACAGTCATTTTAACAGAAATATATTATGGGTTTTTTCCTGAATGGTTTCCCAGAAAAGACACAACTTGTATTGGAAATAGAGAGTCCTACCATTGGGAATGGTTATAAATGCTACCACAGCAGCAGACCTTCTGGAGAAAGGAAAATAGATACAATATGATACTTCTTTATTACTCAATAGATAATTTCATTAAGGAAGACAGAGAGACGTGTCTTCATCAAGGATTCTTGTTTGGGGTCCTCAGTTTGTGGAACTATGCTATTCCCTCTCAAAATTGTTGTGAGGATTAAACAAGGTAATTGTAAAATGCTTAATACAATGCTGTACATATAATAGAAACTATATAAATGCTTATTTCTTCCATCTTTTCCTTCCTTCCCTCCCTTCTTTCCTTTCCTCCTTTCCTTCTTTCTTTCATTCCTTCCTTTTTTTCCTTCCTTCCTTCCTTCCTTCCTTCCTTCCTTCCTCCCTTCCTTCCTCCCTTACCTCCCTCCCTTCCTTTCTTCCTTCCTTCTTTCCCTCCTTCCTTCCTCCTTTACCTCCCTCCCTCCTTCCTTCCTTCCTTCCTTCCTTCCTTCCTTCCTTCCTTCCTTCCTTCCTTCCTTCCTTCCTTCCTTCCTTCCTTCTTAGAAAGGAAAAGGAAGAGTGAGGTATTAATCAATTCATACCTTTTCAATGACTGTTAGCTCAACCTAGACCTAGTAGCTTTTCTTGTTAAGAAGAAAAAGTTGTATATCTTTCACCAAAGGATCAAATTATAATTGTTGCTAGGTCACACTAATTATCCTCAGTTTACTTCCATCATGTGTATTATTCCAATTAATGCAGCAAGGGGGGAGAATTGAATAAATAACTGCAAGTACAATGCAGTATATTGAGATAAGTTTATTTCATTCATTTAAGATTGCAATAATGGTTGGGTTTTGATTCCAGAGCTTATGAGTGCTGCCGTAGCACTCACAAGAAAAAATGTTTTCTCTAGTCATTAGGGTTTCTATAATGTTGCTATGAATTTTGAAAATAAATTTTAATTATATTTTCTCTTATAAGTTATATGTTTATGTACAAATTCAATATATCAACTGAGGGAAATATGGAATTATATAAATGATAAGAAAGATATAATATTTTTAACCGAGTCCAATTGATAATCTTGATTATTTTTAAGTTTTGGCAAATGCAAGCATAGTTATGTTATAGATTTAAATGTTTTACCAAGATACAGAATAATTGGAACATTTACAAATTTTACAGCAATAATTTTAAGGTTTACTGAAAAAGAAACTGTTTGAAAGAACTTCACAGTGGCAAGAAAAAAAATTAATAAATGCAGGTATCTTTGAGCTGTGAGGATAGAAGAGTAAGAACTCAAAAAAAAAAAAATCCAAGCTTAAACTTCTGTTCAAGTAGGCCTTTTTCCAAGGAGAAATGCTTCAAAGTAGGCTTTTTCATAGAAGGAACTGACAACTTTACTTAGTCATTCCATATTTTAAAGATAAATCTCTATCCTCAGAAGTTTCAATGCCATTTTAGTTATCCATCTAATCCACCTATTCATTTAGTGGGAATGGTAATTACGGGGAAATTACTGCCAAACTATGATGTGCAATTAAAATTCAGGCCATTTTATGTGATGCAAAATCTCCCTTTTTTACCATCATCTTACAAATCCTCTGATAGAAAGTTTGTGCTTTTTTGAGACAGGGCTTGTAATAATAAGCCATCTGGCTTACTTAAACATGAAAGATTAAAATGATATACAGTATGAAGGCTTCCTATTCAATTGCTAATGTCCAAGAACTCAACTCCAGTGGTGAAAGCTGTCATTTGGGGGGGAAGAGGTAATTAAAAGATTTCCTTGCAGAGATGAGTTCTGGAGCAGGAGACTGGCACATGCAACAAGCAAAACTAATTTTCCAAAAGAGAGCAGGGCTGGCCAAATGTCTTGTGAGTTAATCTTCTGTATCCTTTGGTTCACTTGCAACTGCTTGAGAGGGACTGAAAGGTGGTCAGACGACGAAAGAGACAAAAGCATCCAAATCTTTTCTTTTTTCTTTCTTTCTTTTTTTTTTTTTTCCTTTTCCCCTCCCATTACTCTCTAGTAGAGAGGGCTTCATTACATTGGGAGCAGGCTTGATTAACGTTTGTTACAATGGGAGACATGGTGTGATTAAAAAGTCCCTTGTTTTTCTTAAAATATAAATTAAAAAAGAAGGTTACATTACTCTTTTGCAACCTGCATTGAGCAAAGCCAAATTTATATGCTATGATTTATTCCAAGGTTCTTCTTTTCAGATGGGCTGCCTTATTATTACCAACGATAATAAATAATACTTAGTGGTTATGTAGTACTGGGTATATTCAAAACACTTAGCAATTTTTAAGTGGTTAAGCCTCACTATGTCCTTGAGAGGCAGGAAAGTATTACTGTCTCAATAATCCAGATGAATCCAAATGGACAAAATAAAGTCTAACGTGGCTGGCTGATTTGCTAAAAAGAAATAATAGTAGTAGTGGTAACAACAACAGCAACAACAAATAATGTTAATAACAGTAAATCATCAATTCCTTAAACACCTTTTTGGATTTATATATAGTATCAGACACTGGATAGCATGTAGAAAATATACATAATAATTAATCAGGTATATCAACAATTTAAACTTAAATGCATCTAGGAAATGTACATTTTTTTTTCCACTATGAGAATCTAGATTCTTGCTGGTTTTCTGTGACATTATTATCCTGTGCTATGATCCTTATGCATTTACTAAATCCTAAACTTAATTATGGTTCAAAATATAGTTGATCAGAAGACTCACCTATCAAATGTCCAAGAACTAGTGCGAAGAGTTACTATGTTTATGTGTGGTAGTCTAACTGGTCTCATATTTGGGGGTGAGTGTACTGGGCCATATTAGGAGTTTCTCTGAGTAGTTGGAACCATTTGTCAAAAATGTTAACATCCTTCCATGTTCTTTTTCCCCTCAGGTTTTTTAAGCCCACATAGCATGTCTTATTCTTACCTAGACTCTCAGAAAATGCTCCAGGGTTTTAATGAACATGCTTTTACAGCTCTCCTCTTCAGTTTTGGGTCTATACAGAGTGGGAGGAAGAAAAGTGGATCAGGAGGGAGATGGCTTCACATCCTATTGCAAACATTGTTGCCGCAAGTGATGCTGATGCACGTGGCTTTGAATATTGTTCTTTCTAATAATAGCTGCTCATGCAAGGTCAGCAAGTCCAGAGTGTCTGAACTTTCCTTTAAAAGCCTGGCTCCTTTCCAGCTTAATTCCACAGTGCGAGCAACAATTTCAATCCACACATCAGGAATAGTAAAATGGGCTGTTGAATAAGGAATTTAAGGTGAAGAATAATTAATTTTCTACTCTGATGTTTCTTTGTAAAAAGCAAAGATTGCTTTTGTTCTTCCAAATGTTATATTTATTTGAGGGCGAGTTACCAAAGGAAATAAGACTCATTTTTAATAAAAGCAGAAAAAAGAGGCATGAATGTGGCTTCTTTCAAGGAGATCCCCATTGCCTTTAGCACATTTCCTTATTCTCTAAGTCTTTGACATCTCTGCCTTTTCAATCTCTGTAATTCTCTTATAAAGTGTGAGAGACTGACATGTTTTTTACATCACAGGTGAGTAGATTTCCCCCTCATTTGCAAGTTATAAGCATATTTAATATTCTCTCATGAATAAATCTGGGCTTTTTTTTTCATATAAGAGTTAAAGGAAAAGTAATTTAGCATAGAAGTCCAAAGCTTTGCTATTTGGCAAATGTTTATAAATACTTTCATTGAGCTTCCCTCCTGTATCTCCTTGTGACATGGAGATGATCCTGGGTCATAGAAGACTTTGACATTAGGATTTGTGTTCTATAAATTCCAGATTGGAAAAGTTTTTGTATGGACTGTGTCTTAGTTGCTCAAGGACCAAGCTAGCAATTAGGAAGTACTCATCACCACAAAGTAATGAATCTCTTGGCCAGTAAAAATAAGGGTTGTCAACCAAGTTGTAGAAAGCTTTTAATCTATAATGATGATAGGAATACAAATATCAGCAAAATTATGAATGCTTTATATTTTAAGTTTATGAGGAATATAAAAATTCTGAAGAAAGTTGAGACACTTCCATGGGCTGATTTATATCTATAGGAAGGAAGCAATGGGAAAATTAGAGAGGTAAACTTGAGCAAGTTGGAATTTTTCAATTTCTACTCGGTTCTGAATTTGTTCAATCATAAAGGATGCACAATATTCTTTATTATTTATAATTTGCTTGCTATAGCAGTATTTATAGAAGATATTTCAGACAACTTTAGGATTTAGTTGCAATATAGACCACTCTTGTCATAGCCTTTAAGTTAAGTCATGTGAAAGATGGCTATTCAGACTACATGAAATCTCATTTTGTAATATTCCTTATATGAATTGATGTGTAATTATACAGTGGCAAGTGTAACACAGACACAGACATATACATATACATATATACATACACACATATATGCACATTGCAAGTATAACAGAAGAGAAGATGAAATGAAATAGATTGCTTCTCAGATATAGTAATTTTCCTACTACTAGAAGAGAGCAAAAGGAGGCTAGAAAAAAATTTAAGATGCTGTAGATGAGAATTCATGATTTTGTTGGGAACTGTATGATATGACTTTTGAAATTTCTTCTAAACTTGATTGATGCCATATTGCCTAACCATACACATGGTATTTGCACCATGGCATCATATATAAAATGTTAGTATCTAGGTTCAAATTCCACCTTAGGCATTGTATACCTTTTAGGAAGTCATTTATTATCTTTGAGTCTCCGTTACTTCAGTTAAAGAATGGGTATATTAACAGTATTTATCTCACAGGATTGTTGTGAAGACCAAATAAGAGAAGATATGGGGAAAGAATATACATTTATATAGTGCCTTCTATGTTCCAAGTACTTAATAGTTAGTGGGTCAAGAAAATTTACTTTATTTCTTTGCTATTTGTTTTATGTTTATATACCAGGGACAATACCAAGTGCTTTATATACATTACCTCATTTGAGCCTCACAGCAACCTTGTATTATTTTCTTCATTTCACAATTGAAGAATCTGAAGTAATCAAAAGTTAAATATCTTGTTCAGAGTAGTATGGCTAGATAGCATCTGAGAATGGATATGGACTCAGATCTTCCCAGTTTCAGACCCTGTGCTGTATTTACTATATCAACTAGCTGAGACAATTTACATAAAATACCTTATAAATATGAAAAAAACTATATAAGTTGATATTACAAGTTCAAAACTATGAAAAATTTTCTAAAGAATGAAATAGACAATGAAAAGTTGTTTCATTATTTGGAAAAAGGGGACCAAAATATATCTTTTTGTCTATGTCTAACAATTTTAAAACAACTAAGGTAATAATCAAGGAGAGAATCAATGTGTTAACATACAATTGTCAGGTCTGTCAAAGTTAAAGAATTCTTTGAACATTCCCAGTTCATCCTGTAGATGAGTTCCTTGATGTTTTATTTGTTCTGAAGAAGCTAAAAGTCATATATGCTACACAAGAACTCCATTCATATATCATGAATTTTCTTCAAGAAGATTATGGGGAAATATTGCATAAGCAAAGTATAAATAACAGAGAATATTGTGCATCCTTTATGATTGAACTGCTTGCTTTGGACAAGAAGAGAACTACAAAATAAAAAGAAATGAAATTGATAATTACTAGTAATTAATAAGGGAATAATTTCTAAATTATGCATCTGTATACAGTTAGACCATCAATTTGTTAGGGTAAAGAGCAAAATCAATGCCAAAGCAGTAGAATGAATAGAAATGAGAAGAAATTATACATGGTTGAACAAATGTCATCTTGAGTTATTTTAATAAGATATTGATTCCTCAAAATAAAAGTGTTAGAAAAGAATTAACAACTTGGAAGACTATTACCATTTTCAGAACTTTAACTAACATAAATTCATTGTCACTTCTAGGAAACCAAAAAAAGCCTAGATTACACCTCAGCCAGGATACACAATTTTGGCCAGTAAAGGAATACATTAGTTAGAAGCAATATCCATTTAGTAGATGTTTGTTTATAAGATCTTACAATGGAGAATAGCAGAAGATTATGATAACTGTAGATTTTGAAATAATGAGAATCAGAATAAGGGAATAATATTATATGTGATGCTGTACCTACCCCTATTACCCACTCATCACCCAGATGGAATTTCCTGGCATAAATGCTTTTTCTCTATTTCATGTAATATTAAAACTATGTAATTCTCTTTATTTTTTTTTTTAATCTTTAAGTTTCCAACCAGATATAATGCTTGTGGTAAATCTCAATATTAGATATGTTCTATTTCTTCTTTGGAGATGTTTCTCCCTTTACTTTCTTTCTTTGAACTATATTTCTAATAAGTATAACCATGACTAGCAATTGCTTACAAGGCTCATTTTCTGTGATTAGTACAGTGAATTACCAAATCACAAGAGGGGAAAATAATTTTTAAAAACTTGGGAAGAAAATAAAGTGAAATCATCCTGAAAGTATTTTAGTATTGAATTGAAAAGATGACAGCACAGGGACAAAAAATGGAAAATATCTGTAAAGATTCTATTACAAACTATTTCCATCATAAATGAGAATGGAGCCACATTTATACTCTAGTGCAGTCTCTGATATATCATGAGAGAATCACAGAATTTGAGAGTTGAAAAGGACCCAACATATCATTTAATTCAACTGTACATGAAAAGAATTTTACTACAATTCCACCTGACAAATGATAAGCCAGCCTCTGTTTGAAGACCACTGAGGGGGAACCCAGTGTATTTTGAGGCAACCAGCTCTAGCGCTAATTGTAGGGAGCTTTTCTTCATCTGAAGCTTAAATTACCCTATTTCTCCTAGTCCTTTGTCCTTTGGAATCAAACAGGTACAAATCAAATTCTTCATGACAGTCCTTCAAATACTTGAAAACCACCCTCATGTCTCTTTTCCCCAAGTCTTTTCCAAAATAAATATCCCCAGTTTCTTCAACCAATCTTCTTATGGCACAGTTTTTAGGCTCTTAACCATTCTGTCTCCTGGAAATTCTCTTGCTTATCAATGTTATTCTTTGACCATGGTGTCCATATTCTATATAAGGACTGACAGGGGGAGAGTACATTAGGACTATTATTGCCTTGTTCCTAGAGGTGATTCCTCTCTTGATGGAGACCAAAATTGCATCAGCTTTATCCCTATTAAATTCATCTTATTAGATTCAGCTCAATTCTCTTGCCTTTCAATATGGTTTTAGATCCAAAGTCTGTCAACTGTGTTAGCAATCCCTATGAAATGGCACTATAGAGAATATGAGAAGAGAACCTATACTAGATTATAAGAGTTCTGTTTGGACAATATTGTTTTGAAGCCATTGAGTATTGAATTTAAAATTCTTGAAAGAAGGGAGAATACAAAACAGAAAAAAAATTCAGTACCATATTTGTTTTGTAAAAGGAGTTTGATTAGATTCCTTTGCCTATTATTCCAAAAAATTTATTCAGTATTAGAATAAATTAATCTTTAAAGGTTTGATAGAATTCATTTGTAATCCATCTGGTCCTGATGCTGTTTTCTTAGAAAGCTTTTTAATGACCTATTCAATTTCTTTTTCTAAAATAGGTTTATTTAGATATTCTATTTCCTCTTATGTTTAATCTAGACAGTTTGTATTTTTGTAATTATTCTTCCATTTTGACTTGCACTCTTACATGTATTTTGTATATCTATATGTATATAAATAAAAATAAATACCCACAAATGTCTCTTAGTTAGAATGTAAAAAGCCCCAAGACTCCCCAATACTGACATCTATTCCCACCTTTAAAAATATAGTATTTTGTTAAATATCAGTACTATACTTTTTACTATATTATGTATATATAATTAAATGCTGTCAAGTATAGAATAAATAGGAGTGAAAATCTTGCTTAGATATTGACATATGAAGTGATGAGTGAACAAAAATTGATTTCAAAGACATTTCCATTTATCTGAATGTTTGAGAAGAAAAGAAAGTAGAAATATTTAATATATGGAAATCTGAGTAAAGTGCTTTCCACTTTCACTAAAATATTAGATGACTGGACTAGTTTAGTCACATGATGGTCAGCTGTGCCTTAAAGGATGAATGGATCATGGGTTTAGAAATGGAAGGGATTTTTGAGGTCTTCTATTCCAACTATCATTAAAGAATTTTTGTTTTGTTTTTTTATATTAGTTTTTCATATCCCAATTATTATGGAAGTGCTGTGGACACTTGGGAAAGATTCATTCCTGTTTGGCATAGAAGTTTTGCCCTGTCTTTTTATGACTTAGGCAAGTTCCCCACTCCCTAGACATCTTGATGGTTCTGCCTCTACTGGGGACTTATCATATGTCTGCTGAAATTAATATGTATGTCTACTCAGATTTAACCTTATTGCAGTTCACAACCCCCAAATTTACCATTTTTTTAACCCAATTTTTACCAAATTACCCAAAAAACCCATGTTTATAGGGTTAGAAAAAAATGGGAGTCAATAATTTCATTTTTTCCTATGAGATGGAAGATTATCAAGATGAATTTGTCCTCCTGATATTTCCTATTGTGAAGTCTAAGTTAACATCTTGGATGTCTTAGAATCAGCTGGAGTCAGGATAAGCAAAAGTCCTTGGTCTTTAGGGGGAGAAGTGAAGGAGATGAACACAAGCTCTCCACAACCTACCTTCTCTTCACCCACCGCCAAAGTGACCCTGGCTTGTCTTACTCCATCCCTTAATCCCTCCTACAATTATCTGTATACACCAAAAGACCAAGTCAGCACAGAATAGTGAGAAGGACCATTTTCCAAGCATATGCCAACAGAGTATTGTCCAATAGGTAATTGGTCTTAAATGCTAGGTTGTCTGATTCCAGTGCACCTATTCAGAGTTTCAGTCCTTTACACCTACAATTCTAGCCTTATCATTTACTCTGCCTTTAACTGCTACAACTTCAGCATTGTCATCTGATTTGCTTCTATATCTTAGGACCTTGACATATATCTTACTGATGAATGCTTAGAACTTCTGGGTTTTTGCCAAATGGAAAAATTCTTTGGTGTTATGTTTCTGAAAGAGGGTGAATTCTGAGAGAATAAAAGCTATTTCATTTTATGTATTTCACCATGTTTTTAGATGGTGATTGATGCACAGTATTCATTCAATAAATTATTTTTGATTCATTCATTCAATCAGTGAACACTAAGTAGCTTATTGAATTCAACTACCAGTTTCCATTGCTCCAAAGAACTCAGTAGCTAATAAGTCATATCCATAAATTAGTAGGAGAAAGTTTGCTTTTGGTGAGCTATGTAGCACTTTCAATGATGCCAAACTGGAACCCATAGCAAAATATCATCTTTTTAACAAGTATATTTTTCAGTGATGCTAGATCACTATTAATCATGGGGTGCTATAATTTCTAAAGAATCAGATTTGTGAATGAGCCATGGAGAGATTTGTGGAACATGTTAGTAGGGGGCAGGATATTAACAATAATAACTCAGTGAAAGTTGACATTGAATACAATGCCTTAAGATTTACAAATTACTTTACAAACACATCTCTTGATTCTCACAACAACCTCCTCATATATGCTACAGAAATTATTATTTCCAGTTTGCAGACTTTTAACTGAAGTTCAGGGATTGAGGATCCTTGAGCTTAAGAATCAAATGATATAATAATTGTAAAATACTTAATACAATGATTGGACATAATGTGTCAAGTAAGTGTTAGTTATTTTTATTGTTGTTGCTATTGTTGCTGTCTTGTTGTTGGTCATAGAGCAGCCATGTAGGTTTTTGATATGTCTTTCATGAGAACAAATCAAGTGGCTCTTCTAATCTACCAAACTGGAAGAAGTAGCTTAATAGAGGGCTTTTACTCAGTAAATATATGAGGAAAAATGTGGCTAGTCATTTAACAAAACTATGTAATAATAGAGTACTTCATTAATACCTTAGAAATGTTTTTAAAAGACTTAAGAGACTGCTCTAGCACACTGGGCAGATTTTCTAAGGAAGATTTAATATATCAGAATGAATGAGCCTGAATCAAGCTGGGAAGCTGTGGACAGATTGTAACCTACACTGTTAGAAGGAGTACCACATCACTGAGATCTTGTATCCATTGAAGTATCATTTAAGGAGTGGTTTATGTAACTGTAGAAAGGCAAACAGTGATTTTAAATGGCAGCACAGGTTCATCAAGAATAGGTTATGCCAAGTCTAGCTCCTTTCTTCTCTTGGAAGGATTAGAATACTGGTACATGAGAGCAATGTCCCAGAAATAGCAAAGTGTAATTTCAGTAAAGGCATTTTACAAAGTCTTACATTAAATCCTTGTTGACAGGTTGGAAAGACATGAGCTGAAAGATAGGATGGTTATGTGAATTTGGAACTGGTTTCATGGTCATACCCTAACAGTAGTAATTAATGGGGGGGGTCACTATTAACTTAGTGGGAGGTCTCTAAACAGCACTTCAGAGTTCTATCTTTGCATACATTCTATTCTATTTTTTGAATTGATGACTTGGATAAAGGGATACACAGGAAGGAAAGGAAAGAAAAGGAAAAAAAGATCTAATAAGAGCTGGATTCTTTACAAATATCATCTCATTTGATCATTATAACAACCCTGTGATTGTCTGATCTTCATTTTGTGGTTGATGAAACTGAGGCAGACAGAGGTTAATTGATTTGCCTGAGATCACATAGCTAATAAGTATCTGAAGATGGATTTGAATTCAGGACTTCCTGACTCCAGGCTGAGTGCTTTGTCCATTGTGCCATCTAGCTAAATTAGATGATAACCTCATTGGATTTTCAGATGGCATGAATATGGAAAAGCTAAACTAATATGCTAGATGACAGAATTGATATCTAAAATATCCTTAACACACTAGAATAGTGAGTTGAATCTAATAAATGAAATATAGGGCAAATATAAAGCTCTACATTTTAGATTTTAAAAGTTTATAAGTATAAAATGAGGTGTTCATGTCTTGATTTGGGACAATGTTAGGAATGTACCCTAAAAGAACCCCCCCAAATCTATTTATATTTACCTAAACACATTATGAGAGAAAAAATTAGAAGCTACTTAGATGTCCAACTAAAGGGAAATGATTAAGTAAATGGTACTTTAAAATAATGTAATAGAATATTATAATGCAATTGAGGATTAGAAAGAATTTGGAAAAGCCTTTATTAAATAATGCAAAGTGGAAAAAATATATTCATAAGAACAGAGTAAATTAACTACAACTATATAAGAAGAAAAATAAATAGGTGAATGAATAAACAAAGAACTCAAATTGAGATTTGGAGTGATTAAAAAGTTATGAAATTGCTTGAAACTCATTTAATTAAAAATAAATTAGTTACATGCCCAAAGAGCTACCAAACTGTGCATATACTTTGATCCAGCAGTGTTTCTACTGAGTGTGTATCCCAAAGAGATTATAAAGGTGGGAAAGGGACCCACATGTGCAAAAATGTTTGTGGCAGCCCTCTTTGTAGTGGCAAGAATGGAAACTAAGTGGATGTCTACCAGTTGGAGAAAGCCTGAAAAAGTTATGGTTATATGAATGATATGGAATATTATTGTTCTATAAGAAATGATCAGCAGGATGATTTCAGAAAGACTTGAATAGATTTACATGAACTGATGCTAAGTGAAATGAGCAGAACCAGGAGATCACTGTATTTAGCAACAGTAAGATTATAAGTTGTTCAATTCTGATGGACATGGCTCTCTCCAACAATGTGATGATTCAGGTTAGCTCCAATGGTCTTGTGATGAAGAGAGCCATCTTCAACCAGAGAGAGGACTGTGAGAAATGAATGTGGATCACAGCCTATTTTTTCATTCTTTTTGCTGTTTGCTTGCATTTTGTTTTCTTTTTCATTTTTTCCTTTTTGATTTGTGTAGCATGGTATTTGTGGAAATATGTATAAAAGAATTGCACATGTATTAGCTTGTTTGCCATCTAGGGGAGGGGATGGGAGAAAGAGAGGGGGAAAATTTGGAATACAAGGTTTTATAAGGGTGAAAATTGAAAATTATCTATGCATGTACTTTGAAAATAAAAAGCTTTAATAAAATAAAAAAGTAAACAGTTACATAGCAACCTTAATTGTACTGATGTTTAATATTGTTCATAATAAATAATTTTTTAAAAGATCTTGTTATGGGCTAGAACTCTGAACTTGAAACAAGGTGTTAAGTTAGTGGAATTGATAAAGACAATGATTGTTCAGTACATGTACTTAGTACTTAATATAGTTCTACAAGATTCATACCTATGATAAAGAGAGCATATACGCTTGGACAAACTCAGCCAGAATCAGAACTAGGGAAGACATAGACTGTGGTGGTGGTCCTCCTGCCTCCTCCACAGAAACCAAAACACATTTAGGAGGACCTCAAGAAAGCTTACCTGGGCCTCAGGCAAGGAGATAATAAAGAATTTGGACTTTAACCCCTAGCTACTTATGTGGTGATTACTGAACTGAAATGAAGGCTGCTCCCAGAGACCCCAAGGAAACCGAACCAAGGAGAACATTACAGATCTGATGTTTTTAGTGCACTAAAGGCTCAGTATGAAACAATCATAACATTACAGTCCAAAAAGGTAATGCAAATGAACGCTGAATTAATAAAAATGTACTTCCTGGAAGCAGAGAGATAATAGCCATGTTGAATTTATCCTGGTCAGACCACATCTGAAGTATTGTGATCAGTTCACATTTAGGAAATATTGACAAATTGGGGATAGTCAAAGGAAATTGATCAGGATATTGAGGAGATTAACATATCACATAAGAATCAATTGAAGAAAACAAAGAATATTAGGCTTGGAGAAGAGGGGATTTAGGGAGGAAAAATAGCTGTCTTCATGTATCTGAAAAGATTATCATATGCAAAAGAGGTTAGACTTCTTTTTGGCCCCCATGGGGAAAGTTAGGAATGATGGATGGAAACTCTTAAAGGAATGTATCTAAATAATATACAGCTATTCCCACTGGTTTCCTCAACATTTGAGATCTTCAGGAGAAAATTGGTTAAGTATCGGGTTAAGTAGAGGCAATCCCTATTCAAGTATAAGGGTTTACTTCTAAGGTAAATTCCTTTAAAATTCTGATATTTTACAATTAATTCTATTAATGTATTTCCCTAATTATTAGTAATCTTTTCCATCACTTTGGGATTTATTGTGTGCGTGTGTGTGTGTGTGTGTGTGTGTGTGTGTCTGAGCATGTATCCCATATTATTATGTTTTGTGTCTTCCAAGTAGTAAACTTCTAAAGGACAGGGAATGACTTGCTTCTATATTTGTATTCTCCATGCCTTGCACAGTACCTAGAACATAGCAAACTTATTGAAAAGGAAAAATCTCATTTTATATTCAGGAGGCATCAAATACATTTTGATATTCAATGAAATGAATACTGCATTCAGATAAAATACAATTATCATGAATACTTTACAGAACTACTTTTAAAAATCTATTCAAAAAGTTTTAAAATATGTTCATGAATGGGAGCATGAAATAATTGAGAGAGGTTTAGAATTGTAGGCAGGAAGATCTGGTTTAGGTCGTAGCATTGGCAAATGACAATTGTGTGATTATGGGCAAATACCAACTTCACAGTACTCTTTTAGGCTTTATATTACAGATTAATTATCAAATTTCATCAATAGATAGAATCTCCACACTTAAGAGTTTCCTGTATTCATAAATGACAGATTCAAACCATCCATCATTTCATTTTTAACCTCACAATATTATGAAATAAAACACATTGTATTATTCCATTTTGAAGAGCAGAAAAAGCAGAAAAAACTTACCAGCCAAGAGACAGATAACATATTAGCTTTAAACTAAAAAAGATTTATTTACCAAAAAACTCCCCCAAAGTTGCAGTTTATCTTCTCTGTGACTCTGTGTGCACATTCCTTGGTACCATTTAACCCAGAAAGGTAGAACCTGTTATTCTTGTGTTATGCTGTTTCTCCTGCCTCTTCTTTGTATTTATTTTGTTATTAACGCTGGCTGCTTTCCAATAGCTGCTGGCCACACTGACTGCTGAAATCTTTTGTCAGCTAAATCAGACACAATCTGTAGACAGAAACATATTATTGTGTACATCATTTTCAAATAAAGCAATGCCCGCAAAATGCACAAGACCAATACAAAAATGAAAAGTTGGACATGGAGTTGTGCTGAATTAAAGTGAGAGAATTGCTGAGTCTGCTTATAAAGTAGTCTTTGAGAGAAATTGGTCTAATCAAAGAATGTGGTGTTTTGGATCAAACCTCAAAAGGGCAGCATCAACTGATGAATGGTCCTAAAAGTGAGAAACTGACTTTTATGATTGCATTGACCTTATATCATATCTGGCATTTGAAAAGTACCATACAGTTGATGACCACCGAAAGTCCAAAGTGTCTTGCTTGCTCTATGAATAAGGATATAGGTATTGCTATTTTATACAGGAAAATTGAGGTGCAGAAGAATCCTAATAGCTCTCTTCTATAGTAGAGGAATTAGTGCTTCAAATTATACTCTAGATTTTGATTTTCCAATCTCATCTTGATGTCATTTCTTTCCTTTCAAATAATTGTTGAACAGAAAAAAAGAAGATAAAATGAGGATCATAGAATATTAGTGTTAAGAGGGATATTAGAAAGTACCAAATATAGTCATCTTCAAGCTTTTTGATTGTATACCCAAATCAATAACTTTTCATCCTTAACAGAAATTTTTGGGAGAAAGAAGGGAGGATTAAGAGGAAGAGAATGAGGAAAGTCTTTTTCAATGGCATTTCTGTAGTTGTTGCCTAAACTGGGGTTAGACTATAACTACACTGAGAGAATAGCTTCGCGGTTTAGCCATTGGGAGGTTGCAAAGAAAACTAGAAAGAGTCGAGGTGGGTTGGGTTGTTGCATTGTATTGGGTGAAGGATAGGTGGAGTTGTATTGAAGACAAGTCCCATAATTGCCATTGTGGGAGTAGAATCATCTTCCCACTCACTAATTAATTAATCATATAACAATTGGGCTATGCTATGGCCTCAATTTTAAAAAGCATTTTATTCCAAACTCATGTTATAGATGAGGAAACAAGTGAGATGAAGTGATTTGTCCAGGAGTGTACAGCTAGTTAGTCACAGAAGCAGGTCTAGAACCTAGTCAGTCTAGAATTCTTACCACAACATCACACTGTCTCATGTAATTAAACTTTTTCTAGCAATATGAGTTAATGTGGTTTTTCAGAGATGTCAGATTTGGAGTTTGCCAGCCATAAAATTCCACAAGAACCAAATTAAAAAGTGATTGGGAAATGTTTTACAAATAATAAAAAATATAATATAACATGGTTAATGTTGATTTATTGTTTTTTGAGCCAATATACAACCCCCAGGAAGATTTCTATTTGAGTTCAACTCCACTGGTTTAAATGATATATTTACTATTATTGTAGTTTTTATAATTATCTTCAGGTTTTAAATGTTACAAAACAATCACCTTCTTTGTCACTGACTTTCTTTAGGTCTCTTTTTTCTCTTAAAAATGAGAGATTTTAATGAAATAATCTTAAAACTTTCTTTTAGTTCTAAAACTTATGACAGTTTATCTCTTGAAAACAGGACTCATGTTGCAAGCATATCAAAATAATTTATCAATTTTATTTCATGAATCCTCAGATCCCCTTTGTTAGGGTTAAAATTATTGTTAGTAAAATTATTGTACTTATGACAGATAAACCGAAACAATTTAATTCAACATTTGTTGAGGTAATTTTGTGTTAGGATTGAGCTAGATGCTGGGGTTGCATGTTATCTGGTTTCAGAGATCTTATATTCTAATATAAGGCTGGACAAATACATAAATAATGATGATAAAAGGGAGAGTGAAATAAGTACAAAAGAGAAATGTAGGCAATGTGCTAAAAGAAATTTCATGGAAATATTTTTATATAGAGGAAATGATGAAGCCAAGAAAAGGCCATATAGAAGCTGAAATCTAAACTTAGTCTTGAAGGAAAGAATTAATTTTGATGATCAAACTGTGGGAGTCCATTTTATATGAAGAAGAGTACAAACAATATAAGGCTGGTTAGTTAAATTAGAGTCAAATGGTGGAGAACCGTGAATGCCACACTAAGATACATTATTTGTTAGGTAGTAGAAAATCATTGAAGGTTTTTTTTTTTTTTTTTTTTTTTTTTTTTTAATTTAATAGCCTTTTATTTACAGGATATATACATGGGTAACTTTACAGCATTAACAATTGCCAAACCTCTTGTCATTGAAGGTTTTTGAATCTAACGATAGAACTAGCAATATACTGGGAAAATTAATTGGACAGAAGTATGAAGTATAGTTTGGAGAAGCATAAAGATCAGTAAAGAGGTTATTATAGTATTTTAGGTGAAAAAGAAATGAACCAATGTTGGCCACAGTATACATGGAGAGAAAGGACCACATGTGAGTGATGTTTTAAAGTTAATTTAGGTACAATATTTGACATCTTACTGGGTGTAGGAAGAAGACAGGGAAGAGTAAAAGGTGGACATGAGATTATAAAAGTCTAGCATATCGAAGTGGTGTTAATAAAAAAGACGGATTTGTTCCAAACCTATAAAGAGGGACAGCTTTAGGGGAAAAAAATGATGAATTCAGTTTTAGACATTGAGGTTAATGTATTGGTAATATATCTTGGCAAAGTATATCTAGCATCTAAAAACAAGTGTTCATATGGTGGTCAGAAGAAGTCATACAAGGACACTCTCAAGGTCTCTCTGAAGAACTTTGGAATCAATTGTGAGACATGGTGAGACTGTAGCACAGGATTACCTATCATGGCATGTCTGCATCAAAAAAGGCACCGTGTTCTGTGAGTAAAGCAGAATTTCAACTCAAAAGAAACATGAGTAGAGAAAATTTAGATACATCTCCATTCCAGATATGCATATAAACTATTTGTGCCTAATTTGCATTAGAGCCTTCCCAACTCAGATTGTAACCATATTTGGACACCCTATATTGACCATGGAATAATGATGTCCTTTTGATCCTTTGAAAGTACGAAAGACAACAACAATCAATCATATCTAGCAAGCAGTTGGAAATATGGAACTAGAAATATAGAGAGTGCTTGGTGGTAGAGATATTTGAAATTTGAACATTTGAAAATCATCTGCATAGTGGTGATACACTGATACATACATAACATGTAATTGTTATTATTGTTCAGTCATATCTGACTCTATATGACCTCTTGGACTTTGTCTTGGCGAAGATAGGTTTGTATTACCTTCTCCAGAGTATCCTCAATTACAGATGAAGAACTGAGGCAAATAGGGAGTAAGTGACATGCTCAGGTTCACACAGTTTATAAGTGTCTGAGGCTGAATCACCTTATGAAGTGTGCATTGAGTTGCTTTGGTCACTGTTTGGAGATTTCCTAGGATCTTTGTTGTTGAGTGATTTCATTTTCCATTTGGTGTTTTCTTGACAAAAAATCCTAGAGTTGTTTGCCATTTCCCTTTCTAGCTCATTTTACAGATGAAGAACTGAGGCAAACAAGGTTAAATGATTTGCCCAGGATCATACAGCTGGTAAATGTCTGAGACTGAATTCACAAAGATGAGTCTTCCTGATATGTGCCATCTAGCTGCCTTTTTCTAGGTAGACCTAATATATGTTTATAAACTGAGAGAGAGAAGACCCATGTATACAGGGAATGGTTGAAAATGTATAAGGGAGAAAGAATGGTTAAGGTAACAAGATATAGAGGGGATGGGAATACTGAATTTGAGGACATTATGTTTTGACTGACTTTATTAAGGAGAAATTCTTCTTACACTGGAGGAGAAAATTATTGTTTGTCCTTTCCTAAGAGTCTTTCCCTCCCAGAATTAATTTTTTTTGACTCGGTAAAACACCATTCATTGCTTCATTTCTTACCTTCTCTCACCATTTCTCCCTTCTCTGAACCTCAAAGCTGGACCAACTTACTATAAAAACTCCCCCATCTATGGGTGGTTTACTGACCTTTCACAAAGTACAAGATGATTGTTGTGTCCAATTCTTCTTGACCCCATTTGGGATTTTCTTGGCAGAGATACTGGAGTAATTTATCTTTTCCTTCCCTAGCTCATTTTACAGGTGAGAAACTGAGGGAAACAGGATTAAATGAAGAATGTTTATCCAAGCTCTGTAGTCTCTCCAAGATACTTCTCTCATACACCCTTCTGACTCTTCAGAAGTAGGATCTCTAATCTCTTCCAAAGCCAACGGCATTCTGAGTATAGTTATAAGGTCTGGGATCATTGGTTTGTTCTGTTTCACTCACCTTGCACTCTTACCATCAAGCAAGTTCAGTTATCAATTGCTTAATGGACTCATACATATAGTACTTCATGATTTATAGTGATTGGCTCAAAAATAACCTGCTTCTTCCACATTCCCAGTCATCCTTATCACATCTCCATGATGCTATAGAGTCTCAGGTGACATCAGGTTAAAATCAGTTTTGGAAGGCCTGCAAACAAATGAATTTAAACTAAATTAAAGCATAATTTTAGAGATCAGTCATAGACTGATATGAGACTTTTCAGATAATCTAAATTAGGGTTTCTTCTCTCTCTCTCTCTCTCTCTCTCTCTCTGTATTATGGACCCTTTTGGCAATCTGATTAAGTCCATGGATTTTCTTTATAGTTGTATGTTTTTAAACACATAAATAAAATACATAGCATTACAAAGAAAATCCATTATATTTTAGAATACAGTTATCAAAATATATAAAAAGATTAATGAACTTAGTTTCATTAGGTTATAAAGTTCAACTTGATGTAGTTCAATCCTATCATTTTACAATTCAGGAACTCGAGGTCATGTCATACAATTCTCTAAGACAATGTCAGCAATCGCGGACCCTTGGGCCAAGCCAGTCCATATGTTAGTGAACTAAAAAGGGTATCTACATTCTAAAATAAAGCTTTATTATATTTAATACATAATTCTTTGCTTATAGGCTATGTGAAAACAGATTTGTTGCTTATAGTTTGTCATTCCTTGATCTAGTATATCTGGAATGTATAACACTATAATAATAATTAACACATATGCAAAGTACTTTCTGTGCATTATCACATTTGAGTCTTACAACAAGCTTGTAAAGTAGAGGTGTGACCTCCATTTGGCTAATAAGAAAATTGAGTCCCAGTGAAGATGCTTATGATAAGAGAACTAATAAGTTTCAGAGCAGGGCTATGGATTGAGGTTTTCTTGGTTTAGAATCTTTACAGTGTCATGCTGTTACTCTTCATGGGGGCAAGTTTATCTGAGTAATTAAAACCGATTACGATATCTTTTCATCTAAGAGGATGTGGTCTCTTATTACAGGATATAGAAATTTATGAATATTTATAAGATTGCCAAGATGAAATATGTCCCTGAGTAACTTGGAAGGAAAAGAGTAAACTAAAAAGAAGTGAGGTATATTGAAGACAAATGCTGAACATTTTCATGTCCCAGCTTACTAGTGAGATTATGTCAAAATTGTTGGATCTTTAAAGTAAAGATCTTTGTCTTCTGTTGTGCTACAGTTCCCTTTTATTGTCCTGCCTCAGTTTCCCTAATTGTCCTGCCTCAGTTTCCCTAAATTGTCCTGCCTCAGTTTCCCTAAATTGTTCTGCTTCAGTTCCTTGAATTGTTCTGTCTCAATCCCCCTAGTTGCAATCCCCCTTTTCTGCTCATTAGAACTGAGATAATTAGGGCTGTGGAGATCTGACATTCCAAAAGATAAGACTTCAGATGTCCTGTCTCAGATATCTAATTGGCATTGCCTATATCTTTAAGTTTCAGACTTTCTGGCTCTAGTTGGACACCTCCTAAGTCCTCCCAATTTGTAAGAATTTATAGTCCTAACCCCAACCTGTCAGAACTAGATTGATGGTCCCTGCCTGGAGATTCCCTTTCCTTCTTCCCCCAACTTTTGTCTACCTGAGTTTTGAGCCATATATATGTCATTGAGAATGCATATTCGCGGCTGGATGCTTTGAGACATCAGCCCTGGGAGCAACATGCCCCCAAGCACAATATCTCCTCAAATAAAATATTAAAAACTTTCTAATCTCTATCTTGCCTCAGTTTCTCTAGGCATTACACTTCAATTCAGATGTGTGAGTGATGATTTAGCCAATTTGCTTATCTGATAAGATAGAGATTTGAACTCTGGTCTTCTGACTTCCTGTAGAGTGTTTTATTTTGTTTTCCTACTATTCCATCTAGTCCTAAATATGTCTGTACTGGAATCCCCTCTGCAAAATATGTAACAAATGGTTGTCCAGACTGCTTGAAAACTTCCAGTAAGTAGAAGTCTGCTACTTCCTGAAACAGCATTCTCTTTTAAATAGCTCTAACTTCCAGAAAATTTGTCCTTAAATGGAGCCCAAATCTTCCTTATTGTAATTTCTATCCATTGCTTTTTGTTGTTCTTCAGCATAAGACTCAAGAATTGTCCAGCTTCCACATAAATACCTTTCAAATACTTAAAGACAGCTTTTTAATCTATCTGAATTGTCCACATAGTCCAAGTCCTTTCTTTCTGTACCTTTCAGCATCTTTGATTAGAATAATTTCATGGCCCTCCATTGTTTAGATCTTCTCCGTCAAAATGATGTCCAGCTTATCAGTTTCCTTCTAAAATGTGGTAGTCAGAACTAAACACAATATTTAAGATGTGGACTGACCAGGAAAAGTCTAGAATCTAACTCCCCTTGTTTTGTCCAAATCAATGAAAGCAATGTTATGACTGCTATGACCTATTTAATCCTGGTTGTGTTAATGATTTTTTTGGCCCTGAATCCTATTTTGACAATATTGCAAATCATATGATTCTTTCCCCTCATAGCTTCCTATGATTCAAATTTGTTGTTTGGGAGCTTGATTGATGGATGGTCTACAATGTCAACATATTTTCTGAATTAAGTAAAAACACTAAGTTTCATTTGGTCAGTGATTGGAACTGTCTGTTCCCACTGGAGACAAGCTCTCTGGAATACAATATCAAGGCATAGGAGAAGAATTGTGTGAAAAGAAAATGTATTTTTTTGCTCTAAATGTCTTGTAGAGAAAGTTCTTCTTCCTTAAGTTAAGTGAAAATCCCACGTATTTCGTGGATAATAAATTAACTTTAAATGCCAAATCTCTTTAATTTGTTAAATTAAATTGTGAGCCAAACAATTAAAAAAACCAAACTTCTAAATAATCCTTCAGTGCTGAATTTAAAAATTCATTCTTTAGATCAGTAAGATAGACTATTATGATTATTTTTATCTATAACATTTAAAGAACAAATCACTGCAAATTTGAGCATCTTTATCCAGATTTCAAGAAGTTTCATTTTATTCTGCTCCAAAGATGGGTAAACTGTGGCCAACCAATGAATGCCACCCAACCAAATTATTCACAAGACAATCTCTTCTCACAGATTGGGATTTAACCCTGGTATCAAATATTGTCATGAATGAGGACTCTGTGAGCACATAGCCCTTCATAGATAAATGTTGAAAATGTTGAAAATCAACCATGACATAAGCTACCATTAAAGAAACTACTTATATCTGTAGGACTTGAGTTGTTCTAAAATTGGATAGATTTTTTTCTATTCCTTGGTGCTTAACTGTTTTTTTCCTCCTTCACTCTTCTGTTTCTCTGTCTGTCTCTGTCTCTCTGTCTGTCTCTGTTTCTATCTCTCTGCCTCTGTCTCTCTTTCTCCCCAGTGATTTTTCAATGAGAGGAATGTAAATTAGCAAAATTTTAACAAGGCAGGCTCTTGGTGGTGACCCCCTTGGATCTAAGCACTGCTCTCAACTGAGGCTTAAGTCAGTTATAGGAAGAACATCTTGCCAGCTAGCACTAACCTCTTGTTTTATCAGTGCAGCAGTTCTAGAGACAAGGGGCTTAATGAGGGAAGATCAATCCCAACAGGAAAACCTGTGATATCTGACATCAGTAGGCCTATGTCTATAAACCAACCCCCAATTCCCCTTACCCTGAAGTAAATAAATAAATAAATCAAAATAAGGTAAGAAATCCTACCCAGCCTTGTATTCTGTCAAAGTTTAAAGATAACAAGATCACTTCTTGTAGCATTTAACTATCATTTCACTGAGGCTTTTGAAGCTGTTTAAGTTCTTTTGTACCTAAGTTGTTTAATGTTACCCAGACAAGGTAAATCAAAGTCTAATAGAGTGGAAAAACAGCAAAGGCAGAAAATAGGTAAAAGATAAATCACACAGGAAGTTTTGCTTTTTTTTTTTTTTCTTTTTGCTTATTATATTCATTGAGATCAAAGCCCTTGTTTCAGCTCTAATTAACAAAAGCTAATGCAGATTGGAGACCTTCTGGCACTGAGCAGAGCCTTGGAGGATACAGCTGAAATCTTCTAAAGATTTAAATAATTAATATGACACCTTGAGCTTTGGATGGGAGGGAAAAAACCCCTGCCCCGTGTTCAAGTTCTAGAACAATGCTATTGCCAAGTTTGATACCATTTGTTCTGATGGAAATGAGCTGAGGAGACTGCATGGACGCCATTGTCTGGTCGTTGGGCAGTTCTGCAGATCGTTTCACCTTTTGTCATGCTAAGGAAGCCCTTTTGTGTGGTACTTTGTCACTCCCAAAGTCTGCCCCTGTTGAAGGGTGATAGAAAAAAAAGGCAAATCTGCTTTAGGGAGTTGGAGGATGGTCATTTAATGGTTTTTAATCCCCTTAATCCACCTAAGAATGGAGATCTCTGAGTGAAAATCCCATCCCAGAAGTCCTTTTGATTCAAATGCCTGGCTCAGGAGATGGTCTTTTGAGAAATGTGGCAAAATATTCTCTGTGACCCTGGCATTTTGCTGTATTTGTGATTTTTGGGAGAAGCCAGCTGATGAAATATAAACCAAAATAAAATTTAAGTTGCCTGTAAATTCTGTTGTTGTCTGGGGAGTGAGCTGCAAGCCAGCCTGAGCATTTGACGGGATCCTCAGTCAGCCCAGTTTCGCCTCATCATTATGATGAGGACCCTAGTTTTTAATTGTCTCAACTGTATGCAAATCTCTCCCCATTTGGCCCGTGAGCTAATGCCCTCCCTCACCAAGCTGTTTTCCGTTTGTGTATTTTTTTTGAGGTGAATGAAATCCTCTATTGAGTTTGGATACAGATTAGTTCTAAACTGTTGACATAATCATAGCTAAGCCTTTTTGCTCAGTTCATTATTACTTCATAAAAGCAGAATCTCTCCCCACACGCGCACACACACATACACATGGAAAAAAAATCAATGGGTCTAATTTGATAACTCAGCATAAAACCTCTTAGAGGCAATTTCCAAGAGCAATATTAAAAAGGAATTGGAAAGAGTCACTGTTTTCCAGTTAATCAGTGTGGGAAGCAACCTGGAGGTGGGCCTTAAAATAATTTTTGAATTGTAGGCAGAAATGTGCTTTTAATAATTCTATTTAGCAGCTCACATCATATTTTTAAATTAATGTTATGATCACTCTAAGAAAAGAGAATGGGAAAAGGGGAATATGCAGTTGTCAGAAATGGAGTTTCTGATTGAGAATAGGAAATGTACAGATTGGAGAGCAGATGACTATTGTATATATGTGTATGTGTAATTGCCCTTATTTTTATGGTTCCTTTTATTGCATTTACTGATTTTGGAGATCACTGTATGAAGGATTAGTTTTAAAAGTATTCTTGTAGAATGAAAAATTTAAAAGGGTGAAAAAACTTAAACCACAACTTTAAAATACATGTGTGCATCCATTCATCCTCACCTTCTTTCTCCCCTTCCTACTCTCCCTTCCCATACTGCTTATCAGAGTCCCTCATTTTTGAAATGAGGAAATGAGTCTATGGTGTTACTTGATAGCAGAACACAAGCTTAGAACTTCCTTCCTTCCTCCCTCCCTTCCTTCCTCCCCTCTACCTCCCTCCCTTTCTTCTTCCTTCCTCTCTCTCCCTTCCCTCCCTCCTCTCCTTTCTCTCTCCCTTCCTCCCTCTCCTCCTCTCCCTCCCTTCCTTCCTTCCCCCCTCCCTTTCTCTCTCCTGCTTCCTTCCTTCCTTCCTTCCTTTCTTCCTTCCTTCCTTCCTTCCTTCCTTCCTTCCTTCCTTCCTTCCTTCCTCCTTCCTCCTTCCTCCTTCCTTCCCTCCTTCCCTCCTTCCCCTCCTTCCTTCCTTCCCTCCCTCCTTCCCTCCTTCCTTCCCTCCTTGTCTCCTTCCTCCTTCCTTCCTTCCCTCCCTCCTTCCCTCCTTCCTTCCTTTTCTCCCTTTCTTCCTTCCATGCTGATAAAAAAACCAAAACCAAAACAAAACCCAAAAAACTCCAAACCTATTGCTGAAGCTGAGCAGGCAGGAGAAAAGTCCTTAGGGGATGAAAGGAAGGGAGAAAGGAAAGTGGGCAAATTAGTTGAGTTTGTTACCAAAAACACCCAGAAGCTACTCATTCAGTCATTCAGTGTTGTGACTTCCCTTCTCTTTTTCCTTGCTCTTCCCACTACTGATATCTACTAGCAAGAGACTTCTCCCTGGGGCATTTCATCATTGTTTCATTTCTCCTCTTGATTCTACTCAAGAGAAATCAATAAGATCCCAGAGGATAGTCAAGCATCAGTTTTATGGCCTTTGGAATAACCTGAACTTTGTGGATTTTCCAAGATGGGAGATAGCATGGTAACTTGCTCCTAGGAAACTTGCCTAGGAACATGAATTCACTGGGATTTTCCTGGTTTTATTCATGACAGTAGTCCAACTCTTTCTGTGCCATTCTTGACTTAATGGAAGTTCTCTCCATATCCTTATTCTGAGGTTTTCTACAAGTGAAGTTGTAGGGAGCGGGGTGGGGGGGAGTGCAGGAATGAAACAATAGAATATAAACTCCTGAAGGGTAGGGAGCTTCTCATTTTTGTAATTCCATCTCTAATGCTTAGAACAATTCCTGATACACAGATATTTAATGAATTCTTGTTGATTGAAATTAAAATGGAAAGAAATAAATGTTTATTAAATACTAAGTATATACCAGCTACCATGCTAAGTGTTTTATAAATATCTGATTTGATCCTATGGCACAAAACAATAAGCATTTAATAAGTGCTTATTTTGTATGAGGTTCTAAGGATATCAAAAAAACTCCAAAACAAAACAAAATAAACTAACAAAAAACAAACCATGAAACTATTCCTGACTTGTTTACATTGCACTGAGGGGAATACAATCTAAAAGCAGAAGAACAAATTTAAATTAATTTGAAAAAGGTAAAGTATTACCAAGTACAAGCAGAGGAAAGACTTGTGCAGGAGTTAGTACCCCAACTGAGACTTTTAAGGGAATGAAGAGCTGATTTGGAGGATAGAGGTGAGGAGGGAGTAAATTCCAGTTTCAGTGGACAGACTGGGCAATGGCTTGTAGACAAGACATGGATTAATAAGGTGTAGACTAGCTAGTATGTCACCATTTGAAATAATATAGAGGGAGAAAAGACGAGAGCCTAGGACAAAGTCTTATGGGTTACTTGCAATTAGTAGTAAGTCATGACCTGGAGGAAGATTTAATCAAGAGTCACATTTCTCCCTAGATCTCCCCAACCTTGTCTGTATGTAAAAAAGCATTTAGAACAGAACATCATTTAACAACTGATATTCTATGGGCAAGATAAAGAAATGTGGTTGGAAAAATAAGTGCTCCAGTGGTTCTGTAATCTCATCAATATGGACATTTCCGATAATGAAGCAGATCACAACCTTTACAATTGCCCCAGTGATGGGATTTTTGGATTCTGCCTCATGCTATCTTGACATGATGAGGATTCCAATGTAACCTTGCAATCCAGATCACTGTTAGCCTTCCCTTATTGACTAACTGGAGGTAGCATGATGAGTAGAATGAACCATGGATCCAGAATCAGAAGACCTGGGCAAAAGCAAGATAGCTACCAGATGGGAATAGTGTAGAATATATTATTTTTATGCATTGGAGTATATGACCACTGGGATCTTGTCTAATTCTTAGATTCTGTGGTTCTTTAATTCCGTGTTACCTTTCAATTTGGTAATTTGGCACCAATATTTAATAATTCCATTTATTTGGGCAAGCCATTTTACTTTTCTGAGCCTCAAGCTTTTTAACTATAAAATGGGCACAGCAATACTTTTATGATCTAATGTATTTTAAAGGAAAATTTACTTTATAAATCTTAAATTATTAATGATATAATTAAGAGAAGGAAAATTATATTAATGTTAAATTTGTTTTTAATAACCTTGAAAAGACTACTTTTTACTTCTGAGTTTATTCTTTGAATACCAAAGTATGCCTAAAGATTAATTCTATCAGTGCCTCTTTTACAACAAGAAGTTGAGTTTCAAGAACTGTGCTTGGCAAGGGTCAAACGTTATTTAACTTTTTAGAAGGGTAAGTTGCAAAGCAAGTATTCTATGCTTAAATTGAGGAAATTTCCTTACAAAGATTACTGTGTTCCAAAGAAATCATAGGTTGGGTTTTAAAAAAAGAAGAGATTATGTAAATAGGAGGATATTTGGAATAAAAGATTTGTTTTAAGGAGTACATATGAAAAAATAACATTTACATAGACAAGGTCTGGCCAAGGCAAAATTGTGAAGTATACAAAACCTTGGCAATCCAAGGTACGTGGCAAAAGTACCAGCTCCAGGTACTTTTTGTTTTAAGGAAGAAATGATAGCTCACATTCATAGCGCGGATTCAAGATGGACAAAGTATTTTTCTTACAACAATCCTATGAGGAATAGATTGTTCCCATTTATAAATGAGGAAACTGAAACTTAAAGAATTGAACTTATTTGTCCATGGTCACACAGAAATGTTGAAAATAGGAATTATACCCAAGTATCTAGATTCCTCTCTATTCTATTATGCTGGGATGGGAAAACTATCAAAAAAAAAAAAAAAAAACTAACTTAGTCTAATATGAGCTGAGTCCACTGGCCCTGGAGGTAGGGAGATTTGAGTTCAAATCTAGCTGTAGACATTACCTGTATAATCCTGGGCTAGGGACTTAACCTCTATCTGTCTCGTCTTTAAAATCGATAATATCAATGGCTTAGGTTGCTGATATAATATTTGTAAAGAGCTTTTCAAACATTAAAGCATTATAAAGGCTGGCTAGTATGGGTTTACCTTTTAAAGGGCCACGGTATTATAATTGGCAAAAGCATTAGAATTCTATGGCACATAAATGGGATAGATTCATTTGGGCAAAGAGGATTTTTCTGTACCCCTCTTTGACTCAAAACTTATGCTGTATACTGTATACAAGGCCAGCTTGTCAACAAAGACAATTAGCCTCCTCTTCCTGTGTAGCAAAATTAGCAGAGTCATGGACTTCAAGCTTCTGCAAGAACAGAGAATCACAAATCTCCTTCTTGCCTCAATCAATAAATCAATACATCAACAAGCATTTAAGGGCATACTATGCAGAAGTATTGCAAATCTCCAGGCATACAAAAGATCAAGGAAAAAAATAACTTTTTGCTAGAATTTTGTAAAGATAATAGTGTAGTGCTCTCTACTCTGTGGTCTTTCTTAAGAGAGTTTTTGATGCAATTTACCATTATTGGAGCAGGACCAGCTCCACAGTAAAAGATGGTCTTAAGATTTCTTTCTTTTTCTGTTCTCAGTGTGTACTTTGTATGTGAAGACCATGAACTGTATTAAAAGTTGCCTACATGATTACAACACTGAAAACTTCAGATAAAACACTTCAACATGGCCTGCTAAAGATAGCAGAAATTGCTCTGGCAGGTCTTGTGGTGCTGAGGATCTGACTGAGAAACTGCCTTTTGACCACTGCCACCTAAGAGGAAAATCTTTGAGAAGGAAATAAATAGGCAACAGGGGATACTGTAGCTCCTGAAACTACACGTGAGCTCTGACTCAGTTCTGGTCCTGCCTGTTGAAGACAAACCAGTCAAAACTGAATGAGTCCAAGGAGAAATGGAAGAACTGAGAAGCCACCATTGCTATACTTGTCTGATAGAAGATTCCAAAGAATACCTCAGAGTGGGTTTGACCCAGGTCTATGTCAATGAGAAGAAACTAGACTATGAGAGAAGTTACTGGATACAATGGCTAAAGGGTCAGGTCTGGAGTCAGGAAAGATTATTTTCATAAGTGAGTTCAAATCTAGCTTCAGACACATACTAGCTAGGGGAACCTGAGCAAATCACTTAACCCCATTTACCTCAGCTTCCTTATCTATAAAATGAGCCGGAGAAGGAAATAGCAAACCATTTCAGTATCTTTGCCAAGAAAACCCCAAATGGAGTCACAAAGAGTCAGAAATGATGAAATGAATGAACAACAACAATGAAGGCTATGAAGGGAAGATATTACAGTCTGTCAAGAAGACAGACCAGTCATTTATTTGGGAAAGTAGAGAACTTCAACTAATACTACAAGTAAATTGGGATTGTGCCAGATTGAGCAACCATTTGGACATGATGGTAACACAGCTGTGGAATATAATTACAGGAAGTAAATGGAGGCTGATGTCTCATAGTTTTTTCCTTCCTTCTCACCATCTACCAAGTGTGTAACCCACTTATTGAGCTTTTTGGATTGCTACCAAAGATGCTTTGTTATGGCAATTTAGGACCAGCTTACTGTCATCTGAAATTATAGATAGGTTATACTTAATACAACCTTAGTGATCCAAGTATATTATTCAGGGAATTGATAGAAACTATGCAACTCATCACTACAGATTACAAAAGTTTTGCTGACAAAACCTAATGGTTGGAATTGCATGACATAAAGCTCTTATTTAGCCCTGGGAAGGGATAAATTCCTATTCCACAAATATAGACTTCAAAATATTCTAGAGAAATAAACCAATAAATTATACTGAAACTATGTCATGATCACAGATTTGATTATTGCTAATAATCATTCAAATATAACATTGATTATAAAATCTTAAGACCTACATTTTCAATAGCTGATACATGTGATAAGATTAATATCTATCAGTGTTTTCCCATTTTCTCCCAACACATGATTTAGATCCATTATATCCCTTTCTTCCCCCCAAATGTAATGTGCTTTCTTACTCCCAAACAGTAGTTAACTCTCCCAAAAAGATAACAGAGCTGTCCCTGACATCTGAATTGCCCTTTCTTCCCTTTATGCTGTTTTCTTGATACTTTAAGGATTTAAAAAGTTCCATCCATGTAGAATCTGTGCATCTTAGACCTGAGACCATATGGGCCATCAAACTCTGTTCTGTGATCAGATATATTTCTAAAAGAAAACGAGAAAGGAGTTTTCCAAATGTGAAAAACCAGTGTTATTTTATCCTTGGTAATATCTTTTCTATGCTATAGTTAAGTAAACCTCTTTTGTTAATGTTCAGTGGCCCTTAAATACTCATTTTGTCTCATGAACTAGAAGGCATTAGTCCTACCTATGACATTTGGTACAGTTGGTAATTGGGATGAGACAGCCTTGTTGAAATCTTGTAGTTGAGTTGGGGGTAAGGGCAATGCAAAATCCAGAGCCATTAAGTAGACACCAGCATCCTAGGACCCAAGTCCTAGGTCCTGAATTAATGACTTGAGGAGAAAAGAGTTACCTTCTGGACCCTGGCTAGCTAAAGGTGAAATAAGAATTCATTTAGTAGTCCTGCCATATCTAGACATGAACTTGGTACACTAGTGTCAAGTAGGAATTGAGCTTCGTTCTTGGAAACTAAGGTGGGATAAAGGAGAGAAGAAACAATAAATTCTTTTGGGGGGGATGTCTCTATGTTCTTCCTACAACTTTGAAATCAATATCCCTTTGTAAAAGTTACTTGGTACTAAATGGTTAAAGTAACTGGAATACAAGTCATAGACTTCTGATGGTGGGAGTGGGGGTGGGTCATATAGCCAACAAAAGCTTGAGACAAAGAAGGAAAAAAGAGAAACCTCTATATTGCAAAGAACCTTAGACTTCTAAAACGAGAAGTTGCAACCGTAGTTTTGGGACATAGGACCAGATCATAAAATCTGTTGTTAATTGTCCTTTGTTCTTGACATCAGAAAGATGCCATCTTGACTTGCAAGTGAATTGAATCAGGAGGACTGGTGATGAACTCAGATACCTTTCTAAATTAGCCTTTCCCAGATTTTAGTTTGTCTGAGGCAACATCCATTTCCACACTCCCTACATTAATATATTATCATCCTCTCTATAATAAATAATAATAACCCAACCAAAGTCTAAAGCATTGCTAATTATGTGAAATGGGGCAATGATAAATTATAGTATTGAAGAATTCTGCCCTCGATCAAATGCTGTGGTGACCTTTTGTGTCATGATACAGATAGTGCCCATAAAGGCTCTGAAACCCTGGAGAATTGAGCTCTTGGTGTTATCATTCATTGTCCTGGCACTCTAGTCAGTATAATACAACTGCTTCAAAGAGTCAAAGAAATAAGTGGGAGTTAGTATGGGAATATAGACTAATCATATTTAAAACTGTTATGATGATTGGCTTGACATGGAAGATAATGGAAAAGTTCCCCTTAGTTTGTAAGTTAGGTATAGTTTCTTTGTTGGGAAGCTTGTGGAGATATGAGTTTATGCTCATTTTATACTTGGTTCCCAGTGAGGATACTGCCATCATTTGATCTTGGGATGTCACTAAAATATCTAGGGAAAATGGAAAATCCAATAGCCTCTAGACTTTTTCAAACTTGGTGTATCCTCCTCTGCCCAAAAGGGTCATGGGGAGGATACCTAGGTCAAAATTTATAATGAGGTATCTTCTATATTCTCTTCTCTTCCCTCAAGGCAATTCCTTTTTAGTGGTCTTACTGGACTGTCACAAATTTTTCCAAATGGATCACACTTGTTCAAACTCTGGAATAAATCCATTTCTAAACTACCTTGATAATTTATAAATGATCCTTGAAGTATGACCAAATTTCTTTGGATTACCAAATGTAGTTCTCCTGCAATGTCATTTCAGTTTTAAGGACTTTTTATACTTAGTTTAAAGCTTAAGAATGAGATTGATTTATTGTCCAATTTGAGTAGGGTGGATGACTTGATTGATTATATCAATCAACCTCACTCCTATGCCAGTAAGCCTCATCTCATTTTTCTTAATAAAAGATATCCCATATCTATTGCCAAAGGTGAATGACCCTTTAAAATATAAGTCAATTATGTACTTATGTGCCTTACAAAAACCATTTACATCTTATATTACTAAAAATTCCATAATAGTTTGTAGACACAAGAAAAATGATACAATGGTTAAAGAGTGAATAGTGTAAAAAAAATCCTAGGAGTGTAAAGAGCAATTTATTATCAATTCATTAATTATTGAAGAAGCAGACTGAAAGTAGTATAATATTGACAATGCCTTTATTGATTATTGTGAAGGCTTTGATTAAGTTTCATTGTTGTGACTTGCTCATATATTACTAATATCTAAAAAACCCCACAAACATATTAGTGAGATGCCAAAAATAGTGGGAAGAAAGATATGGGATGATAATTTGACAGGGTGGATCTCTTGAAAGTTTTTTTAAAGAGGAAGGAACTTGGTCATGTTTTAAAGCAGTAAGGAATAAACTCATAGACAAGAAAAAATTTAAAACTAGAGAAAAAAGAGGTCTCATAGGAGCAATAGTTTAACTCCATATGCTAATATGCAATTTTGCTTTTTCCCTCCCTTAATCAATAGGTATTGATATTTTGACCAGTCTTGTTTGGCTGATCAGAGGAGTAAAAACTCATATGATGCAGCTACAGGGAATTGGAAAAAAACTTGGAGATGGAGATGCTTGGTTGATGATTTGCATTGGGAGATTAAACACTAACTTCATGAGAAAGGTGGGAGAATGATCTGGGAGCCAGTAGACAACAATCCCTGTAATCATGATTACCAAATTATTGATGAAGAAATGAAATATAATAGAGTTAAAGAAAAAAGTTCACTTGTTCCTAGTTCTGTCCTCCGTAGTCAAGCTGATTAGCTCTGCTCCCATTTTTATGTGAGAATCCTTAAAATAATTTAGAGTTGTAATCACAATCTTTTCCATATAACCTTCCCTCATTCTTTACTTGTTGAGGATAAATGTCAAATTTCTTCAACTGAAATCTTCAAATTTTCATATAATGGGGCCATGCTGTAGTTTAGTCCTATCCCTTCTGAAATTCAGTATCTCAAATTCATAATAGAACTTACCTAATGGGGTTTTTGAGAACATCAAATGAGATGATATTTGTAAAGGGGAATCATTCCCCTTTACATTTAAAGTTTATAAAATGCTTTACAAATTGAACACAGTATTCCTACATGTAATCTATATCATGTGTAATAGAGGGAAATATCTTCCCATGATGTAAACATCTGTGCTTTTATTAATGCAGATCAAAATTAAATCAGTGAGGATCTATTTGATTTTTGGAAAAGCACATCACATTTCTGTTTATAAAAATCAATCATTGAAAGAGACCTCAGATTCTATTTAATCCTTCCCTAACTTGAATCATAATTTCCTTCTTTTACTTGTGGCTATTCAGCATCTGTTCAAATATGTTCTTTGATGAATAACTCACTCTTTTATGTAGCAGCCCATATCATTCAGGTTGTAGCTAAAATCCCCAAATTTTGACATGAACTGCTGCCAGGCTAGGTTTCTCTTCCAACCCCAACTCATGTTGTACTTGTTCTGAGCCCAAACATAGAACTTTATGTTTACCCCTGTTTAATATTATCTAGTTGATTTGGGCTCTGATAAAAATCTGCATCTTTATTCTGCCCTCTATCACACTAGCTATTCTCAGCTTTGTGTGATCTGCAGATTTGGAAATCATTTTTATGTATCTAAGTCATTGATAAAGATGTATGACAGTGGGCAAAGATCTTCCAGGTTAAAAATAGAGCCAATAGATTCGTGTTCATATTTAATCAAACTTTAATCCAGTTATATCATCATGGGACTCATATTTCTCCATTCACTCCACGGGGTGTCATGAGAGACTTTGTCAATTACTTTGCTGAAGTTCAAATAGACTACATCTATGAAACTCTGCCAGTCTATCAACCCAATAACCTTAAAAAAGGAAACCAGGTTAGTGCAGTATGACTTTAGGAACTCAGTCTTCTAATTAATGATGAACAACTTAGTGAGATAAACTGGAATTCCTTGTCAGGTTTGGGCTAAAGTTCCATTGAGTACCCCACATTTACAACTTATAGTTAGACAGTAAACAATTTTTGAATGATCATCAGGTACTCTTGGAATTTGTGACAGTAATTGTCTATGTCAGACAGTAGTGTATGCCAGACCCTTATGAAGCCTTCCAAAATGTTGTGGCTAGGGGCTGCTGCCTACCATGAGTTGGCTTCATGCTGCTTGGCACTGTCAAACAGAGCAGTTACTTTCTTCTGCATCTCAAGTAAGAGGAAAAATACCTCAGAAATAGTACAGAACATCTGGGCTATGTCCACATATATATTGTGAAGCAGAAAGCTGAGCAATTGTCTGATGAATAGAACCCATGGAAACAGACAATCTGGATAATTCATAGAAAAATCTCCAAATCTGTTCTTAATGATGCAAGTGTGTTGAAGTGGGGGAAGCTCTTTTGAATTATGCATGTCGTTACTTCAGTTCTACATTTAATTTTCCCATGTAGACACAGTTAAAGACTAGAGAGCAAGTAATGCATGATTTATATGAAATGGTCCCTGGAGTTATATTCTCAGATGAGTAGAAGCATATCTAAAACAAATAAACAAAAATCTTTCCTTAAAAAAAACAAAACCTGATTTCTACCCCCTCCCTCATCCTATGATAGGAGGAGAAATAATTTAGCTAGGGTAAACAGAGATCAGAATGAATAAATATGTTCTCCACACTCTTTTCAAATAGGAACTGAAACATTGCACCCAAATTCCATGATTTCTTGGAGCCTTAGCATTTAATCTCAGAAGAAATAGAGAATAAAATAAAGGATAGAGATAACAAGTGTCCTCAATGACTTCTTCCCATGGAACTTTTTCATCTACTTCTGCAAATCTGTAGAGATCTGTTATCTTACACTCCATATTCTTTAATTTTATCATCCTCTCTTATTCATTGAATACTTTCCCAGGTATTTTTAAATTGATGCCTTTTGTTTTTTAAATAAAATTCACTTATGAACACATGACTTTCTCTTCCATTCCCTTCCTTGTGGACAATTCCTTATGATAAAGATTATTGGTGGACACTTTCAAAGTGCCCCTTGGAAATGCACCTCTTCATGATTCCAGATAGTTCTAGCTTCACCATCAATGCTCAGTTTATTTTAATAGGCACATTGTCATTAAACCATTGGCTGAAACTGACATCATTTCTACTGTTGTTGCCTCACCTCAAATCTTCCATTTTACCATTTCTTTTGGTATTATAAGACATAGACTCTTCTTTTTGGTATTAGTCCAACTTTCCCCCACCCCCATGCTTGAGGCTTTGGAAATTCAACAACCACAAGTTGGCTCTAAAAATGAAGTAAAAATAGGGAAATAGTTAAGGTCATATCTGTATTTGAAATATTTTATTCCATGAAAGACCCATCAATCCAATGCTTCTACATATGAAACTTTAAAATTGAGTTTGAGCTATTGTGGACTGAAACCCATTTAAAGGTCTCTTCAGGATATAAGCAATTGAATTGCTTCATAGATCAGAATGTCTGAAAACAAATTATTTTGGGAAGTTCAATAAATAAATCCTCTTGGATTTTTATTGGAACTCAAGATAGATGTTGAATTTTGCAAACAGTGGTAAAACAAAGTCCTACTGTATCTCCCTATTTGCTAAATCACTAATGGGATTTTGTAGGAAGAAGGTTTATTTAGAAGGACTAAATAAAACATTTGGTTTGCTTGATGTGGCTATTTTAGTGGACCATAAATCTTTATATCCTCCATAAAAGTCATACTCTGATGCTTCTTCATAGCATAGACATGACCCTGGATTTTCAAAGTTTCACTAGCAGATTATAAATTATGGCAGGTTCTCAGATGGAAGGTTTTGTATAAAGGAGTGATGATAGTTTGTGTTTTCTGTCCAAGGACCTTTGTAGCTAAATATGAAGAAGGTCATCATAAAAATATAAGCCAAGATTTATAGTAGAAAAAATAAGAAGCATAACCATAGATATAAATGGGATGCATTCACCCAGAAAACAGAGGAAAGTAACAGAAGAGATCTAAAAGCAAAACCTACTAATTTGCCATATTTAAAACATAAATTCATATTGTGTTAAAATAAGGTGGAAGTAAAATGAGGTACCTCAGTTGAATTTTAAAAAGCAGAAATAAGGGTAGAAAAGGCAACAATAAAGGTAATTATAGCCAATGAAGAACAACAGGGAAATCACATTATACTTGGAAGTACAACATGAAATATCAATATTAAGTAAACATCAATTGCCATATGGAATATGGCAATAGATGTTGGTCTAAGCTCATATTTCTTTCTACCATATTTCTTTCTAGTTTTCCATGATAATCAAATGGCATAATAGCCAATAGTCATGTAAATTGAGACCTGTATAATAAGATAATATAATAAAACAAGTAAATGTCTTCAATTTATGTCTTTCAGACAATTATAATGGAAAAATACATAAGAAAACAACATTCTGAATAAAACTTTAGAAAAAAGATCTAGCAACATTTTGATGATTTTTGAGCAGAAATCTTAGCAGTAAACATATTTTCAATATTACATAACTATTCTAGAAAATGTTAATTATGTTCCAGAGAATAAAAACTCAAAACAAAGTTCATGAAAGCATAAATATTAAATTCATCATATATTTAATGTCATAAAAGAATAATGAATAAGGCATATGAAAAAGACACAATCTTAAATGGATACCAAAGAAATATTTTCCTGAATCATGAATGAATAAAAGAATCAAATTATGGGAACAGTAACAATTATATTAAAAGAAATGAACAACATTTATGAGATTCAGATAAAACATCTCTGAACATTTATACTAAAAAGTAAAAAAAACCCATATGAAACCTAACAAATGAACAGTAATTCTAAAATACTCAGAATTAGAATTTTTACAATGCAAGAAAAGATAAACAAAGATGATAATAAAAAGATTTTTAAGAAAGTAAGATGACTTTTTAAAAGTCATTACATAAGGATACTATTTGAGATTTTTTTTTTAAGATAGAGCAAAATCAAATTACTCAAATCAAAGGTAAGAAAAAAATCTAAATGTATTGAGAGGGAAAATGATCAGAAATTATCATATTTGATTATATATTGAATAAAGTAAAAAGAAATTAGATTAATAAATATTTGTAGAATATAAAAACCCCACATTATGTGAAATTTCTATATAAAAAGTAGGAAACAAATAAGGCCTAAACAAGCCTAATATCAGACAGTCTCTGGTTCAAAGAATATGGATATTTTAGTTACTTTATTTGAACAATTCCAAATTGCTTTCCAAAACAGTTGTACCATTTCACAGCACCACCAATAATGAATCAGTATATTTATCCTTCTACTGTCATTTTCTGTCATTTTATTTTTTGCCAATTTGTGGAGTGTAAGATGAAACATTAGGGTAGTTTTGCTTTACATTTATCTTTATATTAATGATTTGGAGCATTCTTTGTTATTATTTTCATTATTTTTCATTTTTTGAGAATTATTTATTCATATTCTTTGTCCATTAGGGAATCATCATTAGTCATATATATATATATATATATATATATATATATACAAATTTATTCATGAATATATATGTACTCATACATATGTGTGTATTCACACACATATATATATATATTTTTACATACTAGATACTAAACCTTTATCAGAAAAAATTAATATACAGATTTACTCCCTTTCAATTTGTCCATTTTCCTTTTTATCCTGGTGCATTAATTTTGTCTATACAGAAGCTTTTCTCTTTTACAATAATGTTATTTGTTTTATCATTTGAAATTACTTGTATCTCTTGTTTGGTTAAGAATTAATTTTCTACCCCCAACTATGACAGGTATGAGATCTGTTTTTTCTTTTAAATTTTTAATAGTATAAACTTCAATGTTAAGGTAATTTATCCCCTTCTAATTTTTAGTGATATTTTGTGCAAAACATTTTAATTCTATATAATCAAAATTATCCATTTTTCATCCCATATTGCTGTCTCTTGTTCAGTCAATTCTTCCCTTAACTATAAATAATATTCCTAGCTCCCCTGATCTTACTGGAAAGATTTACAATTTATTAGATAATAACAGATAATGTTTGCTGATGGTTTTAGATAGATACTCCTTACCATTTTAAGGAAAACTCCATTTATTTCTGAACTTTCTAGCTTTTTAAAATAGGAATGAGTATTGTAATTTGTCAAAAACCTTTTCTGCAAGTACTGCAGTAATAATGTGATTTTTTTGGTTGGTTTTGTTATTCATATGGTCAAATATGCTGATAGTTTTCCTAATATTGAACCAGCCATATATTCATGGCATATATCTCACTTGGATATATGTATGATCTTTGTAACCTATTGCTGTAATTTTCTTGCTAATATTTTATTAATTTTTTTTCATCATTATTCATTAGGGAAATTGGTCTATAGTTTGCTTTCTATTCTTGTTCTTCCTGTTTTAGGTATTATTATATTTATGTTGTAAAAGTAATTTGGTAGGTTTCCTTTGCTTGTTTTTTCTAAATAATTTATGTAGTATTGGAATTAGTTTTTCTTTAAATGTTTAGTAGAATGTATGTAGTCATCACAATTATTTTTCTTAGGGAATTCATTCATGACCAATTGATCAATTTATTTTTCTAATATAAGGTTATTTATTTTATTTTTTCTGTTAATCCAGGTAATTTATATTTTTGTAACTTTTCATCCAGTTCACTTAGGTTGTCAGATTTATATGTGTATAATTGAGCAAAATGCCTCATAATAATTGTTTAAATTTCTTTATCATTGAGTGAATTCACTCTTCTCATTTGGATACTAGTAATTTGATCTTCTTCAAAAAAAATCAAACCAATGATTTATCCACTGTATTGTTTTCCCCCATAAAACTTGCTCTTCATTTTATTTACTAGTTCAATGTTTTTTTGACTTTTAATTTCATTAATCTCTCATTTGATTTTCAGTATTTTCACTTTGGTGTTTAATTGGACATTTTAATTTGTTCTTTTTCTAGTTCTAGTTTGTTTCTTTTACTACTTCCATGCCTAATTCATTGATTTACTCTTCCTATATTTTATTGATATAAATATTTAGAGATTAATTTTTTCCCTAAATACATCTTTGGTCACATCCCATAAATTCTGCTATGTTGTCTCATTGTTGTCATCTTCTTTAATGAAATTATTGATTGTTTCTATGAGCTATTCTTTGACCCACTCATTCTTCAGGATTAAATATTTAATTTTCAATTAATTTTTAATCTCTGTTTACACAATTCTTAATGGACTATAATTTTATTGCATTAAGGTTTGCAAAAGATATATTTAATATTTCTAGTTTTCCATATTTGCTTGTGAACTTTTTATGCCCTAATACATGATGAGTTTTTGTGAAGGTACCATGTATAGCCGAGAAAAACAAATATATTCCTTTTTATTGTCATTCAGTTTTTCCAAAGATTTAGCATGTGTAATTTAAAATTTTTAAGTCATCTCCTTAATTTCTTTCTGTCTATTTTATGGTTATATTTATTTAACTCTGAGAAGGAAAATTTGAGATTCCCCCACTAGTATAGTTTTTACTATTTTCTCTCATAATTCATTTAACTTTTTCTTTAAGAACTTGGCTGCTATGCCAATTTTTTTTGCATATGTCTAGCACTGAAATTCATTCATTTTCTATAGTACATTTTAGCAAAAGATAGTTTCCCTGCTAAAGAAGGCAGTGGTGAGAAATAAAACAGATTTATGAGGAGCGAAAGGAGAGTGAGAGATAGAGACAGAAATAGAAACAGAGACAGAAATGGAAAAAAAAAAGATTGAGGGAAATATGTAGCTAACAATCATACTATATGATATATGCTATATGCTATCCTGGCTTTTTTTTTTTTTTAACCTTACTTGAATAATACTGGATCTTACTCTTTCTGTTTTAAGTATGTTGTCTCTCTGTTTCAAGTGCATTTCTTGTAAACAGCATATCATTGGATTCTGGTTTTTAATCCATTTTCTATTCAGTTCCTTTTTAATGGGTGAGTTCATCCCATTCACATTCATAGTCATGAATGTAGAAAAAATCATATGCATATATCATATAGTATGATTGTTAGCTATATATTTCCCTCAGTCTTTTTTTTTTTTCCCATTTCTGTCTCTGTTTCTATTTCTGTCTCTATCTCTCACTCTCCTTTCCCTCTTCATAAATCTGTTTTACTTCTCACCACTACCTTCTTTAATCTTTCCTCTATATCAGTACCCTCTTGTGTCAGTCCCCTCCCCTTCTGTTGTCCCCTTTCTCTTTAATCTGGCACCATGCCATTTGAATTGTTGCTTTCTTACTGCTTGTAGTATTTTCTCCGATTTGAACTCTTTGGAATCTCACTAGGAATTATTTCATATTTCTGATCTTTCATCCTCAAGAGAACTTTCAGGACGAATGTAGGTTGTTTCATTTTACAAACCTATCATCTTATCCATCAGTGAGAGTCTAAGGAAAATGTCAAGCGCATTCCAGAAACTGAGTTTGCTTTACATTTAAACTGTTTTCAGAGATCCTTAAATGCACTGCAGTGATAAAGTCTAAGGAAAAACATATGTCAAAAGCGTCATTCGAGTGAGTTCCTCAGAGACTTCACATTGAATTGTTTTACCCTGGAATGATTCTGAATCATCCTGAGTCGGATAAGTACCAGAACCAGAACACCTATTAGGGAATGCTCAGGGCCCAGCTACTTCGCAGTAGCCTGGGCAAGGAACTATACTCAGAGGAGGAACAGCAAGAAACATTGTGGTACGTCCTGCAGGAACTGGTTTGCTCAGAATCGAGAACTGAGATCTGGAAGACATAGAGTGTATACCTCATGCTGATTAAAGAATGACCAGGCCAAGCATCCACTTCAGAACATGTAGCCCTGGGAACAAGGAAGGAATCTGGAGTTCATCCTAGGTGAGTGCAGAGAACTAGAAGTAGAACATGCTAGGCTGAATGGCTCTCTGCAGAGAACGAGGTTCTGGAATCAAAAAAGAAGAACTGTGATGCTAGAACAATGGAGTATTGTAAGGAAAACAACTTATTTAAAAACATCAAAATGAACCAAGAAGATCTATAGAAACAATTAAGAACAGGAAGATGGGTTCATTTTTAGAGGAGGAAACTGAAATAGAAAAAGCTAAGAGTAACTTGAAATGGCTCTCTGCCCAGAGAGAGTTTATAGAACTCAAAAAAAAAAAAAGAATTTACAAATCAAATGTGAGGTATTGAGGAAAAACAAAAACAAAAAACATCCAAAAAGAACAAGAAGATTATGAAAAAAAAATCTAAAAAAAGAGATAGAGTCTCAAAGACAAAAATAACTCTTTTAAAATTAGAATTTGGCAAGGGGGAGCCAGTGAAGCTCTGAATGACCAAGCAATAATAAAACAGATCATAAAGAATGAAAAAGTAGAGCAGAATGTGAAACATAAGAAAAACAACAGATCTGGAGAACAAATTGAAAAGATAAAATAAGAGAATAATTGGACTGCCTGAATGTTGTGACCAAAAAAAGGACCTTGACACAATAATGCAAAAAAAATAATCCAATAAAATTGTCCTAGAGTGATAGAACATGAGAGGAAAGTAGAAATAGAAAAAAAATCTACCAATCATCATTTCAATGAGATTTTTTGTGGAAAACAGATAGGAACATCATTGCCAAATTTTGAAACCACCAGATCAAAGAGAACATTTTGAAGAAACAACAACAAAAAAATCAAATACATAGGAGTTACAATTAGAATAGTATAGGACTTATCAGCTGCCACAATATGATACAAAAATATTCTCAATGTCTCTCTTAAGAACTTTAGAATTGATTGCATGATATGGGAGACACTGGCATGGGACAACTCAATATGGCATACCCTTATCAGAGAAGGTGCTCTAGGAGCAAAGCAGAGTTGAAATAGTTCAAAGATGCTCAATTAGAGAATATACTCCAAATGTTCATATGGACAATTTGTACCTGGTCTGTGCTTATTCATACTGAACTCACACTGGTTTGAATAGCCATATTCAGATTTGTAACTTGAGTTACTATGTTAGCATAGTAATGTCATTTTGGTCCTCTTCAACTTGAAGAACACCACCCAACTAACTTTACCCTTTGGCTCTAATGTATTAGAGTAATTTTTCTTGATAATTTTTGAAATACAATGTCTAAATACATCATGACCAAGTAGGATTTATGCCAGGAATGCTGACTACATCAATAGCCAAATTAACAAAAACCGTTCATCATCTCAATATATTCAGAAAAAACATTTGATAAAATCCAACACCCATTCCTATTAAAAACATTAGAGAGTATAGGAATAAAAGGACTTTTCCTTAAAATAATCAGTAGCATCTATTTAAAACCATCAGTAAGCATAGTATGTAATGCTAATAAACGGGAAACATTCCCAATAAAATCAGAAGTGAAACAAGGTTGCCAACTATCACCATTACTATTCAATATTGTGTTAGAAATACTAGCTTCTGCAATAAGAGATGAAAAAGAGATGAAAGGAATTAGAGTAGTAATGAGGAAACAAAATTATTACTCTTTGAAGATGATATGATGGTATATTTAAGAACTCCAGAGATTCTACTAAAAAGCTATTAGAAATAATCCACAACTTTAGCAAAGTTGCAGAATGCAAAATAAATCCACATAAATAATTAGCATTTTTATACATCACTAAGAAAATCCAACAGCAAGAGCTACAAAGAGAAATTCCATTCAAAATAACTGTTGATAATATAAAATATTTGGGAATCTATCTGCCAAAGGAAAGTAAGGAATCCTATGAGCAAAACTACAAAACACTTTCCACACAAATAAAGTCAGATCTAAACAACTGGAAAAATATTAAGTGCTCATGGATAGGTTGAGTGAATATAATGAAGATGACAATACTACCTAAACTAATCTATTTATTTAGTGCTATACCAATCAGAGTTCCAAAACTATTTTAATGACCTAGAAAAAATAACAAAAAATTCATCTGGAAGAATAAAAGGTCAAGAATTTCAAGAGAACTAATGAAAAAAATCAAATGAAGGTGGCCTAGATGTACCTAATCTAAAACTATATTATAAAGCAGCAGTCATTATAAAGCCACCATTTGATATTGGCTAAGAAATAGACTAGTTGATCAGTGGAATAGGTTAGGTCCACAGGACAAAATAGTCAATAACTATAGCAATCTAATGTTTGACAAACCTAAAGACTCCAGCCTTTGGGATAAGAATGCATTATTTGACAAAAACTGCAGCAAAACTAGGCATTGACCCACACTTAACACCATACATCAAGATAAGATCAAAATGGGTTCATGATCTAGGCATAAAGAATGAGATTATAAATAAATTAGAAGAACATAGGATAGTTTACCTCTCAGATCTGTGGAGGAGGAAGAAATTTGTGACCAAAGAAGAACTAGAGATCATTACTGATCACAAAATAGAAAATGTTGATTATATAGTTAAAAAGCTTTTGTACAAACAAAACTAATGCAAACAAGATTAGAAGGGAAGCAATAAACTGGGAAAACAGCTTTACAATTAAAGGTTCTGATAAAGGCCTCATTTCTAAAATATATAGAGAATTGACTCAAATTTATAAGAAATCAAGCCATTCTCCAATTGATAAATGGTCAAAGGATATGAACAGGCAATTTTCAGATAATGAAATTGAAACTATTTCTACTCATATGAAAAGGTGTTCCAAATTATTATTGATCAGAGAAATGAAAATGAAGACAACTCTGAAATACCACTACACACCTCTCAGATTGGCTAAAATGACAGGAAAAGATCATGATGAATGTTAGAGGGAATGTGGGGAAACTGGGACACTGATGCATTGTTGGTGGAGTTGTGAACAGATCCAATCATTCTGGAGAACAATTTGGAATTATACTCAAAAAGTTGTCAAATCGTGCATACTCTTTGATCCAGCAGTGTTGCTACTGGGCTTATATCCCAAAGAAATATTCAAGAAGAGAAAGGGACCTGTATGTGCAAAAATGTTTGTGGCAGCCCTTTTATAGTGGCTAGAAACTGGAAATTGAATGGATGCCCATCATTTGGAGAATAGCTGAGTAAATTGTGGTATATGAATGTTATGGAATATTATTGTTCTATAAGAAATGAATCACAGACTTACACAAACTGATGCTGAGTGAAATGAGCAGGACCAGGAGATCATTATATACTTCAACAACAATACTATATGATGACCAATTCTGATGGACCTGGCCATCCTCAGCAACGAGATCAACCAAATCATTTCCAATGGAGCAGTAATGAACTGAACCAGCTACACCCAGAGAAAGAACTCTGGGTGATGACTAAAAACCATTACACTGAACTCCCAATCCCTATATTTATGCCCACCTGCATTTTTGATTTCCTTCACAAGATAATTGTACAATATTTCAGAGTCTGATTCTTTTTGTACAGCAAAATAACGGTTTGGTCATGTATACTTATTGTGTATCTAATTTATATTTTAATATATTTAACATCTACTGGTCATCCTGCCATCTGGGGGAGGGGGTGGGGAGTGAGAGGTGAAAAATTGGAACAAGAGGTTTGGCAATTGTTAATGCTGTAAAGTTACCCATGCATATAACCTGTAAATAAAAGGCAATTAAATAAAAAAAAGAAAAGAAAAAAAAAAGAAATGACTCACAGGATGAATATAGAGAGGCTTGGAGAGACTTACATGAACTGATGCTAAATGAAATGAGCAGAACCAGGAGATCATTATATACTTCAACAACAATACTATATGAGGATCAATTATGAAGGAAGTGGCTATCTTCAACAATGAGAGGATCCAAATCAATTCCAATTCATCAGTGATGAACAGAACTAGCTACACCCAGTGAAAGAACACTGGGAACAACATAGCATTTACACTCTTTTTGTTATTGCTTGCTTGCATTTTTGTTTTTCTTCCCAGGTTATTTTTACTTTCTTTCTAAATCCAATTTTTCTTGTGTAGCAAAACAACTGTATAAATCTGTATACATATATTGTATTTAACATATACTTTAACATATTTAATATGTATGGGACTGCCTGCCATATAGGGGAGGGGGTGGAGAGAAGAAGGGGAAAAGTTGAAACGGAAGATTTTGCAAGGGTCAATTTTGAAAAATTACCCATGCATATGTTTTGTCAATAAAAACCTATAATAATAATAATAAAAAAGAAGTCTTTTACAGTCCTCCTTAACCTTAGTATCTTGTCTCTGGGATTGCCCTCAATTTATCTTGTATATATTCTGTTTATACATAATTGTTTACATGTTTTCTCCCCTATTAGATTGTGAGCAAAGACTGTTTTTTTTTCTTTACTTTGCTTCATATTTTCAGAACTTAGTATAAATACTAATTTCTAATACTAACTAATAAATACTAATTAGTACTAATTAGTACTAATGCTAGTATTAGTACTAATTAGTACTAATTAGTAGGCCTTTCAGGTAGCTTTCAGGGAGTCTAATAATTCTTAAATTATCTCTCCTCAATATATTTTCCAATTTAGTTATTTTTCCATGAGATATTTCATAATTTCTTCTATCCAGTCTTTAGATCTTATTTTTATTATTTCTTAATATCAAATTTGGAATCATTAATTTTTACTTGATCAATTCTAATTTATAAGAAATTATTTTCTTTAGTAAGCTTCTCTTTTTCTTTTTTCATGTCATCAGTTCTGCATTTAAGGTGCTCTTCTCTTTGGTGTGTTTTGGTGCCTCTTTTAATTAAGCTGTTGACTCTCTTTTTCATAATTTTCTCGTCCAACTATCATTTGTTTTATCAATTTTTCCTCTACATCTCCTATTTGATTTTAAAATTCTTTTTGAGATTTTCTTGTTGGGTTTGTATCTAATCCACATTTTCCTTTGATGCTTTGCTTGTAGTTGTTTGACATAGCTGTCTTCTGTGTTTGTGTCTTGATCTTCCCTGTCCCTATTGTAACTTTTTGTGGCCAACTTCTTTTTCTATTGTTGTTTGCTCATTTTCTCAGCTCATTTTCTTGACTTTAACTGTGGATTAAAGTTGCATTCTGCTCTTAGATCTGTTCCAAGCTTCAGGTCTTTTTTGCTATTGTTTTCAGAGCCAGCTCTGGGAATCTATACGCTTTCAATGCTTCAAAAGTGGAATGATCTAAGAAAAGATATGGCCACTCTTGGTCTGTGCTTAGGTCTTTACCCAGGAAGGGACTTTGTTCCTCTGTATCTACCAGTGCTAGCACTTTTCTTGGTTTTTGGAACTCTGGTCAATACTCCCACTCTCCTACACCCCAATTGTTAATGTTTGCCTCTTGTCTCGGAATTGAGATCAAGGTCCCTATGCCCTTGTGATCACTCATGAATGACTACAAGAACTCTTCCCCATCATGGAACTGAAACTTGGGCCCCTCCTCCCCTGCACTGCAAGTACTATTTCTCTTTTTGATTATAGTAATCATAGTTGTCTTGATCTGTAAAATTGTTTCACTAGATCTTGTGTTTGTTTGTTCTGCCACTTCAGAATTTGATTTGGGGCATATTTTTGAGTTGTTTGGAGGATATTTTGGGAAGCCTCATCTAAGTGCTTCTCTACTCTACCATCTTGACTGCACCCTTTCGTGCAGTCTGAATAGATAAAAACTACATTAAAATTTTAGGTACACTCAATGCAATAAATTCTTACTGTGCTACATGGCTTTTTAAATTCTTTCTTTTAATCAGAGAAAAACTAGGAATTCACCGAAGTTCAGGGATCATATTCCTTTCTGAATTTTCCCCTTTTAAAATAATAATAACAATAACTAATATATATATATATGTATATATATCTGTATATATGGCTCTGTGTGTGTGTGTGTGTGTGTGTGTGTGTGTGTGTGTATGTGATGCTTACTATACTCCAGGGAGTGCTAAGTGCTTTATAATTATTATCTCTTTTTATCCTTACAACAGCCCCAGAAGATATATAATATTAGTATCTCCATTTTATAGATGAGAAAATGGAAGGAAACATAAGTTAAGAGATTTTTCCCAGGGCCATACAATTAGTAATATTTAAATCCATTTTTGAACTTGTCTTCCTGATCCCAGAGCTGACACTCTGCCCACTGGTCCATTATGTTAAAGGGGTTGTTTCTTTTTTCTAAATAGTTATCAGAGCTATATTGTGATTATTATCCCTTTTACTGATTTTCATCTTTTCTTCTGAATTCCATAACTTTTTTTCTTTATCCCACCATGGGCTGGAAAGAAAACCAAAACAGACCTCTTAATTACTTTGTAAAGAAAACTAAGGATTCTCCTCATATAATATGAAGATTTGCCTTGAACCTTTTCTTTCCTTCAATTTAATTGCATTAATGGCAGTTGGTACAGACTCCAAATTGAAGAATGAGGAAGCCAAATTTATATTAATAGCTTTTTTACTTGCTTGAATCCTTTGCTGTTAAATATTTTTATCAGTGACTTGGATGAAGACATACATAACATCCTTATCTAATTTGTAGAAGATAGGAGGGACAGTAATATTTTCAAAACAAAAGTATAATCAAACCTTTAAAATAATGGACTCAAGATAAATTTAATAGGGACAAATGTTAAACTTTTTCATATGTTGAAAATATCAATTGTACAAGATCTCAAGGTTTTAGTTGATTTTAATATTAACATGTATTAAAAATGTGACACTGGCATTCCCAATATAAATACTATGTGAAATTGCATTTATAGAGGCATAGTTTTAACAATGGCAAAAGCTGTGCTAAACTTGTCCTTCTCAGACTTTTTCTACATGCCATTGAAAACCTGTTCCTTATTCTTGGAATGCATTCTTTCCTTGCTTTTTCCTCTTAGCATCACTAGAATCCTTCAAAGGTCAATTCAAGTGAACTTTCTGCACGAAACATTTCCCGATCCTTCAGATACTAGTGATTTTCCACACTGCAGCTTGCCACCCCCACCTTCCGAGCCCATGATCATGTATTTATTTTGTATATCCATGTGTACATATCAAATTCCTATCAGAACATAAAGTTCTTGAAGGTAGCGGCTGTTTTATTTTTATCTTTGTTTTTCCAGTGTCTAGAAGAGTGCCTGGTACATGGTGAGTGCTTAAGAAATACTTGCTAATTTATGGGGTTCAATTCTGGCTATTTAACTTAGGAAGGAAACAATCTGATCACATCCATAGTTGGTTAGAGAATTTGCAATGATTTTGTGTGACCATTAGATAACAGAATTTGGAATTAGGAGAAGATTAGACTAGAGAATGGAGCAAGAAGACAACTGTGTTTATATATTTGAAGGATAGTTATATGGAAGAGATATTAAAGGTTTTTTTGGATTTGACTTTAGAGGGAGAACTAGGAACAATAGGTAAAAGTTGCAGAGAAAGATACAGGGAAAAAATTGTAACTAATAATTTATGATGCTATAAAGGAGAAATTCCTAACAATTAAAATTACCTAAAGGTAGAATGAGATTTTAATATAGAAGATTCACCATAATTGGGGATTTTAAAGCAGAAACAGGATGACCTGTTATAGAAATAAATCCTGCTGAGGTATGAGTTGAAGTAGATATATAGCCTCTGAAATTTCTTCCACAGAGGCCTATGAGATTCTGATATTCTGTGGAGAGTTTATGTACCATTTTTTGGATTGTAGTGTTTCAAGGAGAAGTGCCAAAAAGGTTTTTTCCCCCTTCATCTCATATTGATGTCTGATATAACTAAAAACAAATTCCACCAGGCCTGGGATTTATTTGTAATAGAACTGTGTATTAAAAAGGCACTTAAGTTGTAAATTTGGCACAAGCTATCCATGTGAGCAGATATGTTCTTGGTTTAATGATATTGTGAATGTTTTATAGACTGATAGCTTTTGTTCTTATGACAGAAGAGAAGATTACAAATTCCCAAGAACTGAGATGTCCAGAAAGCTACGATTTTGTAAATTATGTAGAAACTTGTCTGTAAAACCTTATTTTTTTTTTCACTGAAAGAGACCACAAAGAGACCACAATGAAATATACTTCATTTTCCAAGTTCTCCTTCTTCTCATCTTCTATCCCCAGAGTCTTGGCATTTTTCCATGTTTCCTAAAATACAGAATAGAAATGTTTGTTTTTTCCCCTCTTTCCCTTTCCTCTATCTGAACCTTTTTGTGCCTTCATTGGGTCAGTTGGCATCCATATGTCATGTACATTTAAAAGAACAATATTTAATTTTCTTACTCCAACATCAGGAAATTAATAATGACATTTACTACTGCAAACAAACTGTGTACAGTTGCTATTTTTTTTTAAACTTTGGTGATTCTTCTACTCTTGAGAGCTCAAAGTAGGAGTTGTCCATCTTACTGAAAAATATTAGTCAGCTTGGAAATCAAATGGATAAGAAATAGGTTTACAACAATCTTAATAATCCCTATTGGTTAATAGCAAAATCAATTTTGAATTCATAAATAATTGTTATTCCATCCCAAAGACTACCATAAACATACACACATAGATATATATATGTATATATTTATATATACTTGTGACTTTTGGCAAATTACTTAATATCTGAGGACTCTAGGCAACTCTCTAAGATGATGATTTGCAAAGAAAGTGTCAAATTTTGTTCATGTATATCATATACTAATTATACATATATGAGATACATATGTATGTATGTGTATATGCATGAATATATGCATATATGTATGAATGTAAAAGTATATATGCATGTGTATATATACCCATATATCTATTAGCTATCATATGCATACATATATTTTAATATTCCATTGTTACTAACAAAATCAGTTTTTAATACACATAATTTGATTAATTTTATATAATTTGTATGTAATAGCCATAACATATTATTATAGATATATCATATATATTATAAGATATATACAAACATTTAAATAATACCTACTCTGTGCCAGGTACTATACTAAGTACTTAAAAAAACATTACTTCATTAGATGCTCACAACAGCAAATACAGGTAGATACTATTATTATTTGAAGAAATGGAGGCACTTAGAAGTTAAGTGACTTGGAAAAACACACAGTAAGTGTTGGATTTTAATTCAGGTGTTCTTAACTCCAAGGTCATCTGTATATATTTATATTATATTTTCAAGGAGTTTTCATTAGTAAATTTTTGGACCCTTTTCCCATTTGTTCAGTTCTATTTTTATATATATGAGAGAACTCTTATGACATGAGGAAACTGCAGATTATTGCAGATCAGTATATTCTCTCCAATTCCTCATCTAGAATTTCCTAGAACTCTTGAGTAGTTAAGTGATTTTCCCAGGTTAAGAGCCAGAATTGATGGCATAGGACATATATTCAGAAGTATTAAACAGCCTGTGGTTCATTGAGGCCTACAAAATTCTTACTGTAGTGGGAGTCAGATGAAAGGATACTTGAGAAATATTTAACAAAATGAATAAAAGTACAATATAACATATATAATGTTAATTTGTTGCTTTCAAAGTCAATATGTAGCCTGCATTACTGTTTACATTCAATTTTCCAGATAACACTAAGACCAGTGGATTGTAAAAGTGGTCCTCTTGCTTGACCATCTTGATCACCTGTTCTATCTCCACTAGACTTTTTCTTGTGAAGTCACATGAAAATTCTCATATATGAACTAAATCTTGTTCTTTGCATAATTTTGAGGCTGGGATTTAAAATGTGGTCCTTCAACTCATTGAGCAGCAACTGATGAAATTTTTTTGCCAAGTTCAAAAATCCACTAGAGAGTAACATTTAGCACAAATGTTGGTTAACTTGAATGACAATAATTCAAGATTTTAATGTTGATATAATATTAATTTTAATACCAATATTTAAAAATGTTTAAATAATTGAACTTTCAAATTTTTTTGGAAGTCTGTAGCACTTATACTTCTTTTTTATTTTCTTAAATATTTCACAAATACATGTGAAAGCTTTTAAACATTAATTTTTTAAAATTTTGAGTTGCAAATTCTCTCTCTCCCTCCTGTTCCTTTCTTCTCTCTGACAAGGCAGATTTTATAAAAATTATACATGTAAAGTCAAATAAAACATATTTTCATATTAGTTGTGTTGCAAATGAAAATACAGATAAAAATTCCCAAGAAAAACAAAGTAAAAAAAGAAAACATACATTGATTTGCATCAGAGTTCATCAGAATTTTATGTCTGGAGATGTACAGCATTTTTCATCAGGAGCCCTTTAGAATGATCTTGGATCATTGCCCTGATCAGAGTCACAAAGTCTTTTACAGTTGATGATTGATCATCCTTTCAATATCATTGTTACTGTATACAATGTTCTCTTGGTTCTGCTCACTTTACTTCACCTTCATGGATTTTTCCTTTTTATATTTCTCTCAAGTCTTATATTAAAATTCAAAATTTCTATTCAGCTCTAGTCTTTTCATCAGTAATACCTGAAAGTTTTATGCTTCATTAAATGTCTATTTCTTCCTTTTAAGGATTATACTCAATTTTGCTAGATGAGTTATTCTTATTTGTAGTCCCACTTCTTTTGCCTTCCAGATGATCATATTCTAAGCCCTCCAATTCTTTAAGTTGATAACTGCTAAAATCTTGTGTGATTCTGACTATGGTTCTGTGGTATTTGAATGGTTTCCTCTGGTTTCTGGAAATATTTTCTCTTTAACCTGAGAGCTCTGAAATGTAGCTATAATATTCCTGGGAAGTTCTATTTTTAAAATTTTGAGATGTCTTCCAAGTAGCAATTAGGGGATTCTTTCAATTTTCTATCTTACCCTTAGATTCTATCTAGGTTGTTGGGGAAATTTTCTTTGATAATGCAAAGACAATATTTTTTTCTTTGATTATGACTTTCAGGTAGTCTAATAATTCTGAAATTAACCTTCCTAGATCTATTTTTTTCAGGTCACTTCCTTTCAATGAAACATTTCACATTTTCTTCTATTTTGTTTTTATTGTTTCTTGATGTCTCACAAAGTCATTAACTTCCAGTTGGCTGTTCTAATTTTTTAAGGAATTAATTTTTCCAGTAAGCTTTTGTACTTCTTTCCCCATTTGACCAATTCTGCTTTTCAAGGAGTTATTTTCATCAGTTAATTTTTGAAACCTTTTTCCATTTGTTCAGTTCTATTTTTAAGGTATTATTTACAAAATTTTTTTTTTGCTTCTTTTACCAAGGTTTTAATTATCTTTACGTAAATTTCTTCCTTTTTTACCTAATTTTCCTTTATGCTTTTATTTGATAAGAAAATAATTTTTTTCAGATCTTCCAGAAATTCTTGTTGGGTTTGTGTCCAATATTCTTTTTTTTTTTTCCTTTTGAGGGTTTACGTGTTGCTTTTTTAAATTTTACTGTCTTTTGTGTTTGTGTCTTGGTCTTTCCTGTCACCACAGTAGCTTTTTATAGTCAGATTATTTTTTGTTGTTTGCTCATTTTTTTCCCCTAATTGAATTTCTTAATTTTGAATTTTATGTTAAAGATGACTATATTCCTAGTATGGAGGAGAAGGAAGTAAGGGCACTGTCTCAAGCTTCAGACGTTTTTCACACTGCTGTCTTTGGGACTAGTTCTGAGGGTTTGGAAGGTTTCAATGCTTCTAAAGTATTGTAGTTTGAGGAGAGGTGTGTCACTTCTCTCCTAGTCTTCCCTTTTGTCTTTACACTAAGAAAACACCCTGATCCCTTTGGATTGCAAGAAATACTACTTCTTAAGAGCCTCTGTTCCCTCAGCACTGGAAAATATATTGTACTTCAGGGTCCTTTATTTTTTGGGACTAGAAGTAATATTGCTGCTTAGGATTGGAAGTTATGCTGTTTCTCAGGGTCTGCTATTCCTTGTGATATTGCTTCTCAGAATCCCCCCTCCCACTTGACATAAAGTACTCCTTTTCACTTATGAACTATAACACAGAACTGGCTATAAGTAATGGAGTTGCCAAATAGTACCTGGTTTTGTATCCATTACTAGCACAGTGCTAGTTCCCCTGTAAACTCTTTATAACTAGTTGCTAAGTGCCCTTACCATCTCTGGATTCAGAGTTTCTGAAGCTGCTTCTACTTCTCTTGTCACCATCTAGTCTCATCACTGGTGTTTCATCCACATAAGATCTGGGTTAGCCTCCATTTCTATGTCACCTTTCTCTTTTTCTGACCACTTAAGTTTTTTGGGACTAGAAGAATTTCTCAATTGTATCTTTTGTTGGTGCAAATGCTCCATAATTTGATTTGAAGTGTTATTTTAAAGTTGTTTGGAAAGGAATGTTGAGAAAGTGAAGATGAGTGCTTCCTCTATTCCACCATCTTGGTTCTGCCCCCAGAAACAACACTTATATTTCTGAAATATTTAAAGATTATTAAATGTTCTCTTTAAGACTTTTCATAACATTGTAGATAAGTGACTAGAGATCTGACCTCTAGGTCAGAAAGCTATGTGTTAAAATGTTGCCTTTGACATGACAGCAAGTCATTCCTTCTGCTCTTCAGGAAAATCCCTAAGACTATTATTTGCAGAACAGTTGAACATCTTCATTGATAGAGGAAGTTTTCTTCCCCCAAGACCAAAGAAATAACAAATCCTGGAAAATCTAAAATAAAAATTCCTCTGAGTTAAGCATCACTAATAACCTCAACAATCTGTTTATAATATGATCACCAAGCCCTTTACCATGCTGTTTGTCCATATCTTGGTGTAAATACACTATAAAAGGATATAGTTTTAAAATGCGGCTTCTAGAACAGAACAAAACTTTTTTTCAGTAGGGCAGAGTACTATGGGAGTATCTCCTCCTTCATTTTGAATATAACTCCACTTTTGATTTAGGGTAATATAGCATTAACTTTTTTGGATTGCTATAACACACAATTACCCTTCCAATTCATTAAAAATCATAGTTCTGAATTCTTATCTAGCCAAGCCCACACTCATTCAATTGATTTTTATGTAACTGCAACTTAACAACACTTCTTCAGGTTGTGCTGATCTTCATTCCTATTTCTTCTTCCCATTTTTCCTATCATTTTCTTAAATCTAGATAATCAACCTAAATCAAAACATTATTTATAGCATTTATATATCAATAAAATGTAAATGTTCATACTGATAATTTGACAATAGCATCTCACAAGCAGAGCTCCAGTATATTTTTTGTTATCACCTCTTTATTTATTGTTTCCTCCATTAGAATCGAAACTTGATGCCAAGGATTGTCTTACTTGCTTATAATTGTATGTGTAGGTCTTAGTGCAGTTTCTAAAACATAATAAGTGCTTAACAAATGCTATAGAAACACACAGGTCTATTTACCTATCTATCATATTTTGTCTTAGATTCTGTCTATGCTTTTATGGTGGTTGGATCTTTCTGGAACCTTAAATGACATCTAGAATTTTAGCTATTTCTCTGTATTTTTTATCTTCTTTAAATTTAATCAGCATGCTATCTGTGACTCCTTCCAAGACCTGATAAAGGAGTACCTGTTGTCTAGCCAATAGCTAAAAGACACATATGGGTAATCACAAAAGATTTTTATAGTACCCATTTCATTTTTTAAACTTAACAAGAAATAATTTAGAAAGTTATGAAAGACTTAACCTTAGTTTTTCAATAAATGTATTAATTTGACTGAATGAGAAAATTCTTATTGAGTCTCAGTTTCCTTATTTATAAAATGGATTATTTGGTCTATACAATCTTTCTTATTCTTTTCAACTCTAAAATTCTCTAAATTCATATCTAAATGTCCATACTTCTTTCTGAGTGTAAGCTTTCAAAATATCTTCAAAAAACACAGAAAGAGTAAAGTTACTCATATATATAACCTGTAACTAAAAGGCTATTAAATAAAAAAAAACACAGAAAGAAATTAATAGATAAGCTGAATAACTAGGTTGTATCATATGATTTTTGCATAGCCTAATTGTTTCATATTGAACATTGCTGTGGACTATTCAATCTCTCCATTTGCAGAAAGAATAGAAGAGAAAGAAAAGGAATTGATTAGAAGTCATTAAGAAAAAGAAAAAAAATATAAATCCAATTTCTTTGGGACTTTTGAGATCTGATTTTTCCTTGAAGCCCAAGAAGGAATTAAAAGATTTGTGAACTTTCTTACTGAGGGGATCCAGTACTTGTTATTGAAAATAAATTGTGGAGGAAGAGAAGTTTCACCTCTTCTTCCTCTTTTTTATCTTTTGTTTCTTTGATTATTTCTTTTGCCTTACCTATTACTTCCACTGAACATGTGTCAAAATGGCATGATGATTGTATTTTGAAATAAGAGTAGGAAATTTCAGGCATTGACAGAGTCCTATTTTGATTGATCACCATTTCTCTATTTGCAACATACATTAGTGACTCTGTTTTTTTTTCCCCAGTCTGCGCTTGTGACCTTTTAAAAGAAGGTAGGATACAAAAGAAAAAATATCTCCTCCTTTTCTGCTCCAAAGATAGAAGCATTGTAGTTTCCCATTGGGAATTTCATGAGCAATTCTGGCATTTGTGGTCACTTAATACAGAGCAGGCTAGTATATGTATTAGTTGGGGATAATTTGGTACTTAACTCTTGCTGAATATTATAAATGGATGTGAATCATATTTGTTTGGTGTCACTTTTTCCTGGCATTATTTTGCAATTTGAATTTACTTCCCCACCATAGTAGATTTTTTATGGAGGAATTATTTGAGAACATAATACTTGCCTTTTCCCTTCCTTGGAGGGTGATTATGAATATTTAATGAGATACTAAAGTTGGAAAGGCATTATGAGCTCCTCAAAAGAGAGGTGCTATATAAATTAGTAATAAGAATAAATTATGCAGTATTGTTGGGGGGGAACTGCAAATACCAAACCAACATATTAGAATATTTTCAACTTTTACCAACCTATTTAAAATAATGTGATAATTAAAATGACTGGATTAATTTATATTGGCTCTTTTAAAAAACAAAATAGGACTTTACAAGAATTGAACTCCAAAGGATTATGATTGCATTATAGAGGTCTCCCATTGAAAGTTGAATATGGTTTGGTCATTGTTGCTATGACCACTTCATTTTATCATCAAAAAAGGAAGGCGTCTCTCTCTTTTTGATAATCAAAGTAATATTATATCAGTGAACACAACAATTATTGTTGTATAACAAATGATAGAAGTAGCCAGAAGCCAAAGTCTTTTAATTTCTGGGAACTGTTTTCAATTACAGATAAAAGGGGTGAAGATCCAACCACACATCTGGAAGGTGAATCGAAGTGTCAAACTGGATGCTAAAATTGACATATTTTTGCTGATTCAGGCTGCCCCTCTCTTAGTGATCTCTTCTTGTGTTATACCTTTCCCCTCCTAGTTCCTGTATTCTAACTCCATAGATTCACAGTCTTGACTTGAGAAACATCCCACATATGAGAACTCTATAGCCTTGGGAGACCTTTGGAAGAAAGATACAATAGATGTATAAAAGATAAATGCTTAAAAAAATCAATCCAGTTCAAAATCATTGCGAAAGGGCAATGGATTGACTGATAACCATAAAAAGATGAAGTAGAATTTATTCTGTTTACATAAAAAGTTGTAAACATTACTTTAAAAAAAAGTTCAGCTAAAGATGAGAGAGATTACTTGTACCTAGAATTGGCCCAAACTAGCTGAATTCTTTAGATACTTAACACTTTCAAGGATTCTTGGTTATTAAGTATCTTCTCCTATTTATTTTAGGAGGCATTAATTCACATGGTTTTGATTTATTTACATTCAGCTTATCAAAATGTATCATCACAGAGTGAGCAGATATCCCCTGAGATCCAGGGATCTTTTTCCGAAGCCATTTTAATAGTCTTGGAAAGGCAGCTGGCCAACTCTCTCCCAAAGCATGAGTGCTGACATAAGGAGAGAACTCAGAATAGTTGGTGTTGGGGAGTTTCCTGATAGCTTCATATTGTTTCTTTCTCATTCACACCTCTTTAAATCATGTTGTCTTAAAGGCAATAAAGAAACTATTTTTTAAAAATAGTATTTTAGTATTCTATTATTTACTATTATAAACCCCTAGCAATCTGAAACAAAATAATGACTTCATTTGTTTTTGTATTTTGCAAATCACTTTCCTTTGGAAAAATAATAACTCAAATATCAGGAAACTTATTTTGGGGATGTAGAGTATGTGAAAGATGGTTTTTACAAAACATTGTCCTCAGGAAAAAAAATCCCAAGAACAAAAGCCAAAGCCAACAATAATTAGTGCTACAAATATAGCAAAGCTCCAAACTCCTGGGTTTCCCCTACTCAACTTAGGAAGCATTTATTTCTCTGAACTAGAAATGTATATTTGGCCATGACTAATGAAATGACAACTAAGACTAATCCTCCAAAGAGACAACACATGTGCATTTCCTCCTCTTCTATTGGACCATGACTGTGCTCTTGGAAAGCAAAGTCAAAGGTCTATGGAGACTCTGCAACTGAGAATATTTGAATATTGAATATTTGAAGAAGAATAATGACAGATGGGTTGGAACAATGACATTGTTGGTTCCTGTATTTGGCTTCCATTGGATTCTTTAAAATAATCAAATCCCTAATTGTATTTAAAGTATGATTCAATTTACAAAAAAAAATCACTGAACCTTTTCAGCAATCCAACTAATTCACAAAGTAATGTATAGCTTCATTCATTCTGAAAATAATATTTTACTGAGAAAGATTATAGTTGGTGTTTCCTGGACAGAGGAGAGGGAAAGTTGAAGCAATTATAAAGCTCTCTCCCCACTCTTGCCCCCTCCCAATTATTGTTAAGGAGAAAGATGATTTAGGAAAGTTGACCAATCAAACAAAAATATGCATTATTTAGGTTTAGTCTCTATATCCATCAAATTGCCCACATAAACAAACATTTTTCTTTGTCTATGTAGATTCTATCTAGATGTCCCAAAGACGCTAAAAAGAAAAACATAGGTAGGAAAAAAAAAACATTAATCTTATTCTTATACTTTCATTCACTTAACCTAAAGTAAAGAGAATTACTCTAAAGGTAACCATGGACTATGGTAGACATGGGAATGGATACCAGTAATCTTCTTTGGTGTTTAAAGACAGAATAAATTTTCATTTACTTGTAATGATTAAAGTCTGTGGTCCTGCTTAAAGACAGGGGGTTGAATTAGATGACCTTTCAGCCTGTGACTCTGATTAGAATTCTTCTTCTTCTTCTTCTTTTTTAAGTACTTGACATATCTAAAGCTCTCTTTGGAAGCTTTAAAGCTTGTTTTATGGATGAAACAACTGGTGTCGGAGTGAGTTAGGAAGACGCCTCTGTTAACTATTTAGGTTAGGAGATATTTCCTAGGGCTGTCTAGGTTAGCTTTGTTAGGAAGTGATGCTATTGAAGTCAAGGTCATGTGTTTGTCTGTGCCTTTGGGGACAAGAAAGCTTTACTTTATTACATGGCCACAGACTGTGTGCCTAATTAAGGATGAGACAAAGAGAATTGGGTGAAGCCATTTGAAATAAATTTGACACCGATACTGGAAAAACCACTCAAAATGACTAATCTACTTGTGATTGGTAAGTAATAATATTCTATATAAAGAATAGCACATAGTTGCTGGTGTAGTTATTTTTCTCCTCATCTATGGACACGAATATAATTGTCTTAAAAGTATGGCTTTCTTCAATCAAGTTTGCTTACTTATGTGAACTGGAGTTTGAAGTAGTGATTTTTTAAACTTGTGGAAAGTGATACAAAATTTACATGGGGAAAATGGACCCTTAATCATTATTAAGACAAATTCAGTTGGGGAATGGGAAAGACAGTTTTTGGGCAGCGACCATAGGTTGCATGAGGTTGGTCCAGATTGGAGATCACTTAAAGGGTGATTTTATGAAAGGAGATCACTGCCTGATAGCTTCTTATTTTACCTCATTAACCTTTCTAATTAGGTGCTAAACTCACTCAGTTCTAAGCTGCTGCAGGATTATCATTTCTGTCAGTACCCACCCTCTAAATTTCAGTGCCATAAAACAAAGCTCTACTCTCCCTGTTCTAGGAGAAGAGAGGCTATAGAAGGGAGACTGAAGAAAGTATTAGGAGGAACAGCTTGCTTCACTCTCATATGTTTAGTATTCTGAATGTGCTCAAGGCTCAGAATATAGTCAATAATTTGGAAATAATCATGCTATTTTATTGTCACCCATAAATTATATAGTTGTAAAATAATTAAAATATCAATAATAATTCTTTACATATGCTCTTTGAAAGCCTAAAATGCTAACCGCAGTCAAATTCAGTTTGTTGGCTTTGCACTACTCTTGTATTAAATATTGCCATACAAAGTCTCTTTTAATTTCCCCTGTTCCCCTTTTCACCCTTTGGTTTTTGTGGAGAATTTGATGGATTTCATGCTAAACAATACTTATTCTGAAGTTGTGATTGAAATAGAAGATAATTACTTTGTAATTAAAAGTCAACACAATGTAAAACAACAACAAAATCTTTGGCTGGGATTGCCTTTAGCAAAAGAATAAATTAAAAATAAATAATCTCAGGATTCTAGAATAATAAATACCTCTGTTACAGACTTGTCCCTGTGCAGTGTACCAAGCAATCCTTCTCATGGACTCATGTTCATTTAATTCATTCATTCATTCATTCATCCCCCCCCCCCCCCAACAACTCACATTTATATTGTACTTTATGATTACAAAATAATTTATGCACGATTGAGGAAAGTAGTGACAAAGATTGAAGTCAGTAGATCTGGGTTCAAATTCTTATTTTTAACTTAATACTTATAGATGTTGGGCAAATCACTTCATTTCTCTATGCCTCAGTTTCCCTTATTGGCTAAATGATAGAATTATACCAGAAAAATCTCTAAAGTTTTTTCCTTTTCCAAAACTTTTTTTCTTTGCAACAGATCTAAGATAAGGAATAACATGCTCTTATAGTTATATCCAGTTCACAGACAAGAACATTGAGGCTTAGAGTGACTGGATGACTTACTTTTATATAACTCAAAATATGAGAACCAGAACTAGAACTAAGAGTTTCTGAACCCAGTTCTCCTACTGTTACATAACCTGTTGTCCAGAATTGTTATTCATACTTATAAATCTGTGTATTGATAGAAACAACTTCAAAAGATTTTCTCTAATAGCAAAATTGTTGTACTAGATTGAAAAAAGTTACTGAAAGAATGCTACCTTGACAAGTAGAGGTGACAAGAGGCTGAGAAAAAATTTTGATAGCCTATTGTTTGTTGCTTGCTGTCAATCAGTTTGCCAAGTTAAAACTGCCCTTCAGAGAGGTAAGTGATCTTGCTTGGGTTTTATTAGTTGTGTTCTTTTAGTTTCAGTGAGAAAGAGTCTGGATTATAAGAAAAAAATATAGATGAAAATCATGTTTCCCAGGAAGCATTATACCAACTGCTTTGTAAACAAATGAATTTAAATGAAGACACTGTTGAAATTTACCTTGTTAATGAAAAAGAAAACAACAGCACAACATTTCATCAACCTTTCTGGGAAGTTGAATCATATTTTACTAGTAAAATCTTATGTTTGGGGAAAGGTGGAATGGAGGCAAGAAGTGGAATATAAATTCAGGTAAAGTTAAAAAATCTCAAATAGCTCTTTGAAAGAAAAGTGAAAATGAACTAATAATTTTCCTCTAAGAATTTCTTACTCCCATGATACTGAAAAGATAGAAGCATTTATTGCCTTTTAATTTAGAGAATGTTTATTATATGTTAGAATAATGTAATGATACAAGAGATCTGTGAAAGGCATGTTTTATATGTCTACGAGACTTGCTTTTAAAAGATTTTTCGTGTTTTTTTTTGACTCACATTTCATATATTGCCTTTATCCCACTACTCTATTTTGTAATATTGGAATTATCTATTTCTAATCTTGCATAACTTAGATGTCTTCATACTGAATTTGATTAGATAGTTCCTGATTTCCTTGAGTGATTGGCCAAGGCTTAATGTTTGTCCATAACTGAGAATACTTAATAACAACTGTACATCCTTTAATTCTACAAACCAGTTGGTATAAGGGATATGTGTGTATGTGTTTTTTCTTGCTAACTCACATTGTTTGAAATTATATAAAGCCTATATCATTAGTCATTTCCTTCATTGTCAGATGTAACTGTCAGTTCTTAAACTGTTTCTGTCAATCCTGCTTGGAGAACAGCAATTTTAGTGCTATATCAATAAGTTTGGGAATCATGGGAACCAGAAAGGGAAGGAAATAAATAAGCATTTGTTAAGTGCCAGGCACTGTACTGAGTGCTTTACAAATACTATTTCATCTGATCCTCCCAATAGTACTGAGAAGTAGATACTATTATTATTCCCATTTTATTAGGTCACACAATTAGAAAAAAACTCTGAAACCAGCACTGAACTCAAAGGTATCCTGACTCTAGACCAAATACTCCATCTACTGTACCACATGGGTGCTATGCCACCTAAGGATTCTATATGTACATATGTGCTCCTACCTCATATCTTTTACCTAAAAGAAAGCTAATTTGATTCTTAGTTCTGACTGTTTCTTCCTAAGTTGAAATGCTGACACATGAAAGATACTGGTAAGACTGGTATTAAAGCAATAATTAAATTCATTCTACCTTTAAAAGACATCAGAACAGGGCTTTGTTTTGTAAGGTAATGTTCTTTTTTTTTTTTTTTTTTTTTTTTTTTTTTTAAGAATTTTAGTCTCTAGCACCTAGAACTCTAGAAGTTTCAGGCATCTATTTCATATCTAGCTCTAATTCACTACTCGTCTCCCCATGGGGTTGAAAATGCACCATGGGAGATATGTAGTCTGACAAATAGAGTAGATTTGAACAGTGCAATAGATAAAGTCAGAAAATGTGGAGTTGGATATCTTATTGCTATCTAACTAGCTAAAGGCCCTGGGCATACTTAAGCTATGAAGATCAATATTCTCATCTATAAAGTAAGAGTAATAATATTCCTGTTTTTTACATCACAGATATATTACCATCTGCTATTTTGAGAATGTTCTCCCTACCTTGTTTCTTGGAACTCCTAGTGTCCTTAAAGAGACTATGTAAGTAGTACCTGTCAATAAGAGGAAGCTAAGTGACATAACAGATAGAAAGTTGGGCCTAAACTCAGAAAGACCTGAGTTTAAATTTAACCTTAGATAATTGCTGTGTGACTCTGAGCAAATCATTTCAGCTCTGTTTCATTTTTAGAATAAGGATAATAATAGCACTCATCTCTCTTGTTGTGAAGTTCAAATGAGAAATTTGGAATGTCCTTACGATAATGTTCTTGTTGTTCTTTTCCTCTTCCTCCTCATTGTCTTCCTCTTCCTTCTCTTCCCTCTCTGCTTCCTTTTTCTTCTCCTTTTTTTCTTGAACAAGTTCTTTATGCTAAAAAACAATTAGCACATAAACAAAAAGAAAATCATTTTGTCCATTAGATTTTTTAAAAATAAATTTAGCTGATACAGTTCAGTTTCAACAACTAGGAGACCAAAGATACAGAGATTTAATCCACAAGATACTTCCTAATATAGTTGGGGAAAAATTGCAGAAAACTGAGGGGGAGAGGCAGGGCCATGATGGCAGAAAGTAGTCAGGTCTTTGAGCTCTTCCTGGCTTCCCTCAGATCAACACCACATCAAGCCTCTGAACTGGTTTTGGAGTAATAGAACCCACAAATACTAAACCCCAACCTCAGGAAAGGTCTGTTTCAATCAGGCACAGGAGAGTTGGGGGAGGTGGTCCAGTATAGACTCGGAACAAGGACCCAAGCCAAGTGGCCTCTTTGCACTGGGGAAATCTATTAGGATGCTCTTAATCAAAATACAGCAACATTGACTACTCTGTTCTGGTTCAGAAGCCAGGGGATCAGTAGACTAGCTATGAGAAATCCAATGTAACTACAGAAGGCAAATAGTGAGTCTCTGAACCCCAGAATAATGAGAGACTTGGCCACACCCACCCAGCATGGGAAGGAAGCTAGCACACTGGCCCAGGGCAGTGTGAAGCTGCTATTGCCTGCAGGAAGGGGAACAATCTTCCCTTTGCCCTAAGAGCAGACCTCAACCTTTACAAATGAGCAAAAAAGTAAAAAGAGCTCTGACTATAGATAACTCTTATGGAGATAGGGAAGAGCAGACCTCAAACCATGGGGATACCAAAGACAAAACATTTCCAGATGAATCCTCAAAGAGTGATATATAAGATAGTCTTCATCTCACAATGTTCTCTTGAAGAATTCAAAAAGGATTTTAAAACAGAGTTAGAAGAAAAATAGGAAAAGGAAATGAGAACCTTGCAGAAAACATAGAAATTATCTGAATAATAATAATAATAATGATTTAGCAAAATGGAAAAAAATTGAAAAAAGGAAAAAAAAAAGTTATCGCTTTACAAAACAGATTTGACAAAATGGAAAAAGAAAACAACTCCCTGAAAAACAGAATTTGTGAAATGGAAAAAAATTCAATGAACAAAACAACTCATTTAAAAGTTCAATTGGCCAAATGCAAAAGAAAATTTTAAAAGCTAACTGAAGAAAATACTTCACTAAAAATTAGAATTGAACAAATGGAAGTGAATGACTCAATGAGACATGAAAAATAAGTCAAACAAAACAAAAAAATGAAAAAAGAGAAGAAAATGTAAAATGCCTGAGCAAAAAAACAGCAACAAAAAACAACTAATCTGGAAAATAGGTCCAAAAGAGACAATCTAAGAATTATTGGGCTATCTGAAAACCATGATAAAAAAGAACCTAGACAACATCTTTCAAAAATCATCAAGGAAAACTGTATCCTAAAACCAGAGGGTAAAGTAGTCAAAGAAAAAATTGACTGATCACCTCCTGAAAGAGACCCCAAAATGAAAAATTCAAGAAATATAGTTAAATTTCAGAATTATCAGATTAAGGAGAAAATATTTCAAGCAGCCAGAAACAATTCAAATATTAAGAAGCCACAATCCCGATTACCCAGGATGTAGAAACTTGTACTTTAAAAGATTAAAGAACTTGGAATATGACATTTCAAAGGGCAAAGAAGCTTGGATTGAAGTCAAGAATCAACTATCCAGCAAAATTAAGCTTTATCTTTCAGGGAAAAAGATGGAATTCAATAAATAGGAGAATTTCATTTATTTTTGATGAAAAGACCAGAGCTGAACAGAAAATCTGATCTTCTAATACAGAATTCAATCAAAGCATAAAAAGGTTAAAAGGAAAGAAAAAAACAACTGTTTCTTTTAAAAGTTAAAAAGTTTATATCCTTATATAGGAAGATGATATGTTTAACTCTTGAGAACTGTATCTCTATTAAGGTTATACTTAGAGAATGTAGATATAATTTGACTTTATTGTGATGATATAAAAAAGAAGCTAGAGGTGAAAAAGGGATTGTATTGGAAGAAGAGGAAAGAGGAGATAAAATAGGGTAAGTTACCTCTCATGAAGAGGTTAAAAAAAAAAGACCTATTACAATTGAGGTAAAGAAGAAATGGGATGAGCATTGTGTGAATCTTAATCTCATTGGATTTGACTTCAAGAGAGAATATCAGACATATTTAGTTTCATAGAGAAACTTGGCTTACCCTATAGGGAAGTAAGAGGGGAAAGGGGAAAGGAAAGAAGCAGGCTAATAGAAGAGAAAACAGAAGTAGAAGGAGAAAAAGATAAAAAAGAGGGAGTGGTTGTAAAAGGGGTAGGCCCTTTGAGAAAAGTGTGGCAAAACACTGGAGAGGAAGGAAAATGAGAAAGGAAAGAAAAGTATAATCTGGGGGAAATAAGTTGGTGGGAAATACAGAGTTAGTAATTTTAACTGTAAATGTAAATGGGATGACTTCTCCTATAAAATGAAAGCATATAGCAAATTGTATTAAAAGCCAGAATCCCATAATATGTTGTTTACAAGAAATACATTTAAAGCAGTGATACATACAGAGTAGAGGTAAAAGACTGGAGAAGAATCTATTATGCTTCAGCTGAAGGAAAAAAAACAAGCAGGGATAGTGATCCTGATCTCAGATCAAGCAAAAGCAAAAATAAATCTAATTAAAAGAGATAGGAAAGGAAAATCAGAAACTTTATGAGCAAAATTACAGACCACTTTTCACACAAATTAAGTCTGATCTAACCAATTGGAAAAATATTAAATGCTCTTGGATAGGGCGAGCAAATATAATAAAGATGACAATATTACCTAAACTAATCTATTTATTTAGCGCTATACCAATCAGACTCCCAAAAAACTATTTTAATGACCTAGAAAAAATAACAACAAAGTTCATATGGAAAAACAAAAGGTCAAGAATTTCAAGGGAATTAATAAAAAAAAAATCAAATGATGGTGGCTTAGCTGTACCAGATCTAAAACTATACTATAGAGCAGCAGTTACCAAAACTATTTGGTATTGGCTAAGGAATAGATTAGTTGATCAGTGGAATAGATTAGGTTCAAGGGATAAAACAGTCAACAAATATAGCAACCTAGTCTTTGACAAACCCAAAGATCCCAGCTTTTGGGATAAGAACTTACTGTTTGATAAAAATTGCTGGGAAAATTGGAAACTAATATGGCAGAAACTAGGCATTGATCCATACTTAACGCCGTACACCAAGATAAGGTCAAAATGGGTTCATGACCTAGGCATAAAGAATGAAATTATTAATAAATTAGAGGAACATAGGATAGTTTACCTCTCAGACCTGTGGAAGGGGAAGGTTTTTATGACCAAAGCAGAACTAGAGATCATTACTGATCACAAAATAGAAAATTTCGATTATACCAAACTGAAAAGTTTTTGTACAAACAAAACTAATGCAGACAAGATTAGAAGGGAAGCAATAAACTGGGAAAATATTTTTACAGTCAAAGGTTCTGATAAAGGCCTCATTTCCAAAATATATAGAGAATTAACTCTAATTTATAAAAAATCAAGCCATTCTCCAATTGAAAAATGGTCAAAGGATATGAACAGACAATTCTCAGATGAAGAAATTGAAACTATTTCTAGTCATATGAAAAGATGCTCCAAGTCATTATTAATCAGAGAAATGCAAATTAAGACAACTCTAAGATACCACTACACACCTGTCAGATTGGCTAAGATGACAGGAAAAAATAATGATGATTGTTGGAGGGGATGCGGGAAAACTGGGACATTGATGCATTGTTGGTGGAGTTGTGAACGAATCCAACCATTTTGGAGAGTAGTTTGGAACTATGCTCAAAAAGTTATCAAACTGTGCATACCCTTTGATCCAGCAGTGTTACTACTGGGATTATATCCCAAAGAGATTATAAAGAAGGGAAAGGGACCTGTATGTGCACGAATGTTTGTGGCAGCCCTTTTTGTAGTGGCTAGAAACTGGAAACTGAATGGATGTCCATCAGTTGGAGAATGGCTGAATAAATTGTGGTATATGAAAATTATGGAATATTACTGTTCTGTAAGAAATGACCAACAGGATGATTTCAGAAAGGCCTGGAGAGACTTACACGAACTGATGCTGAGTGAAATGAGCAGGACCAGGAGATCATTATATACTTCAACAACAATACTAGATGATGACCAGTCCTGATGGATCAGGCCATCCTCAGCAACGAGATCAACAAAATCATTTCTAATGGAGCAGTAATGAACTGAACTAGCTATACCCAGAAAAAGAACTCTGGGAGATGACTAAAAACCATTACATTGAATTCCCAGTCCCTATATTTATGCACACCTGCATCTTTGATTTCCTTCACAAGCTAATTGTACAATAATTCAGAGTCTGATTCTTTTTGTACAGCAAAATAATGTTTTGGTCATGTATACTTATTGTGTATCTAAGTTATATTTTAATATATTTAACATCTACTGGTCATCCTGCCATTTAGGGGAGGGGGTGGAGGGGGTAAGAGGTGAAAAATTGGAACAAGAGGTTTGGCAATTGTTAATGCTGTAAAGTTACCCATGTATATATCCTGTAAATTAAAGGCTATTAAAAAAAAAAAAAAAAAAAAGAGATAGGAAAGGGAACTACATTTTGCTAAAGAGTACCATAGATAATGAAGTAATATCAGAACTAAACAAAGTGGTATACCATCCAAATTCCTAGAGGAGAAGTTAAGAGAACTGCAAGAAGAAATAGGCAGCAAAACTATACTAGTGGGGAATCTCAATCTTGTTCTATCACAATTAGATAAATCTAGCCACAAAATAAATAAAAAAAAAGTTAAGGAGGTAAATAGAGTTTTAGAAAAGTTAGCTATGATAGACCTTTGGAGAAAATTAAATGGGGACAGAAAGGAATGGATATATTTTTTTTCAGTGGTACATAGAAACTATGCAAAAAATTGACCGTGTATTAGGACATAAACACCTCAAAATCAAATACAGAAAGGCAGAAAGAGTAAATGCATTTTTTAGACCATGATGCAATAAAAATTACATCTAATAAAGGACCAGGGAAAAATAGAACAAAAATTAATTGGAAACTAAATAATCTAATCCTAAAGAATGAGTGGATGAATCAATAAATCATAGAAACAACTCATAATTTCAACCAAGAGAATGACAATAATGAGACAACATACCAAAATTTATGTGATGCAGTCAAAGCAGTTCTTAGGGGAAGTTTTATATCTCTAGATGCTAACTTATATAAATATATATCAATGAATTGGGCATGCAACTAAAAAAACTTAGAAAAACAACAAATTAACCCCCCCCATTAAATACAAATTTGAATTTCTGAAAATAAAAGGGGAGATTAGTAAAATTGAAAGTAAAAAAAAAAAAAACTACTGCACTAATAAACAAAACTAATATTGGTTTTATAAAAAAAACCCAAAAAAATAGATAAACCTTTAGTTAATTTGATTAGAAAAAGGAAAGGAAAATGAATTGTTATATCAAAAATGAAAAGGGTAAACTTTCCACCAATGAAGAGGAAATTAGAATTATTATATTAGGAGCTATTTTGCCTGACTGTATACCAATAAATCTGATAATCTAACTAAAATGGACAAATAATCACAAAAATATAGATTGCCCAGATTAATAGAATAGGAAATAAATTACTTAAATAGTCCCATTTTAGAAAAAGAAATTGATCAAGCTATTAATCAAATCTTTAAGAAAAAATCTCCAGGGCCAGATGGATTTATATGTGGATGCTACAAGACATTTAAAGAACAATTAATTCTAGTACTATGCAGACTATTGGGAGAAATAGGAAAAGAGGAAGTACTGCCCAATTCCTTTTATAATACAGATATGACACTGATATTTATATCAGATAGAGTCAAAACAGAGAAAGAAAATTATAGACCAATATTGGTGCAAAGTTGTTAGATAAAATATTAGCAAGGAGATTATAGCAAGTTATCATCAGGATAAAACACCATGACCTAGTAGGTTCAATATTAGGAATGCAGGGTTAGTTCAATATTAGGAAAACTATTAGCATAATTGACTATATCAATAACCAAAGTAACAGAAATTATATGATTATCTCAATAGACGCAGAAAAAGTATTTGACAAAATCTAGCATCCATTCTTATTAAAAACACTGGAGTTTTCCTTAAAATGACCAGTAGCATCTATTTAAAACTATCAGCAAGTATATGTAATGGTGGACCATTTCCTGTAAGATCAGAGGTGAAACAAGGTTGTCTCCATCACCATTACTATTCAATATTGTATTAGAAATGTTAGCTTTGTCAATAAGAAAAGAAAAATAAATTAAAGGAATTAGAGTAGGTAATGAGGAAACTAAATTATCGCTCTTTAGAGATGATATAATGCTATACTTGGAGAATCCTAGAGAATCAACTAAAAAACTACTAGAAATAATCCTCAACTTTAGTAAAGTTACAGGATACAAAATAAATCCACAAAAATCATCAGCATTTCTATATTTTATTAACAAAGACCAGTAATAAGAGATACAAAGAGAAATTCCATTTAAAATAACTGCAGGTAATGTAAAGTATTTGGGAGTCTACCTGCCAAGACAAAGTCAGGAACTATATGAGCACAATTACAAAAAAATTTCCACACAAATAAAGTCAGATCTAATCTACTGGAAGAATATTAAATGCTCATGGGTAGGCCAAGCTAATATAATAAATTAACAACTCTACCTAAATTTATCTATTTATTCAGTGCAATACCAATCAAACTCCCAAGAAATTATTTCACATAGCTAGAAAAAATAACAACAAAGTTCATCTGGAAGAACAAAAGGTCAAGAATTTCAAGGAAATTAATGAAAAAAATGCAAACATCTAGCTGTACCAGATCTAAAACTATATTATGAAGCAGGAGTCATCAAAACCATTTGGTTCTGGCTAACAAAAAAAGTATTTGATCAGTGGAGTAGGTTAGGTTCATGAGACATAATACTCAATGACTATAGTAATCTAGAGACTGATAAACTCAAAGACCCCAGTTTCTGGGATAAACTTACTATTTGACAAAAATTGCTGGGAAAATTGGAAATTAGTATGGCAGAAACTAGGCTTTGACCCACATCTAATACCCTATATTAAGATAAAGTCAAAATGGGTTCATGATTTAGACATAAAGAGTGATATTATAAGCAAATTAGAAAGAAAAAAAGGATAGTTTACTTTAGATCTGTGGAGAAGGAAGGAATTTGTGGCCAAAGAAGAATTTGAGTACATTACTGAATGCAAAATGGATAATTTTTATTACATTAAATTAAAAAGTTTTTGTACAAACAAAACCAATGCAGTCAAAAATAGAAGTTTGAGGATATGAGAGATGTGAAATATTGCATGCTGTTTAAGATAAGGTCACTTTATTATTAGTTTTACTTAACTTTTTTATTTTGTTACCAGAGACCTCTCATGAAGTGAGAGTAATTTTTAAATGTTCATAATGTCAAAAACAAGAACAAAGACAAACCCCAAACTCTCCCAGACACATCAATACAGCTTTTTAAAATGGAAAGAACCAGAGACAGAGAGATATAGAGAGACATACATAGAAAGACAATGATACCCACACATAAACACAGAGACAGAGGCAGAAATAGAGAGACACAGAGAGAAAGAGACAGAGACAGAGAGATAGACAGAAAGAGACAGATGAAGAGATAGAGGCAGAAACAGAGAAACACAGATACACAGAAAGAGACAGAGAAAGAAAGACAGAGATACAGAGATAGAACGACAGAGAGAGATGACAAAGAGAAATAGAAAGTGGATTGCTTTCAAATTTTGACAAACATATAAATAAGAAATGTCAAGAATCTGAATTGAATTTAGAAAAGTTAAATATGATAGTAATTTTATATGTACAAAAATATTTGTAGTAGTTCTTTTCATGAAATGAAAATTAGAAATTAAAAGGACAGGAGTCCTCCTATTGGGAAATGGATAAACAATTTGTTCTATGTGAACCTAATAGGATATAATAGACATGATGAAAAATATAATTTCTTGGATAATATCTTTATGAGTTGATATAGATCAAAATGAGCAGAACTAGAATAATTTATACAACAATAACATTATAGAAAAAAACTTTAGAATTCTAATCAATGAAATAATAAACCTTCAAGTTCCAAAGAATGGAGATAAAACATGCCTCTCATCTAGTGAAAGTGAGTTGAGGAACTTAAAATATAGAGACATACATTTTTTGACATGACTGATATAGAAATTTGAAACTATGTTTTGAGGACTTTAATTTTTCAGCAGGAGAAGTAGAAGAATAAAATGCTTGATAATTTAAAAAATAATAAAATACAGTAGATCTCTGGTTATGCCTGAATGGGAATACAAAGGAGTAAACAAATTTTAGTTTTATATAACACCTTTACAAAGGTTTACAAAAAAACTGATCATATCCTGAGGCACATAAATCTAATAAATAAATATATGTAGAAAAATAGAATTATTAAAAACATCTTTATTAATCACAATACAAATTATAATCAATAAAGGGACCTTGGAGAAAGGAGTACCAAACTCCTCCCATATCCTTGATTGACGGTAATACGATACATTTTGTACAGTCTACTCTGCATGGTTTTAATTGCATAGAACAAGATGTTTCTCCCAGGATAAGCTTACCAATTCTAAACTTACCACCATATTGAGAAGTCAAATCTTGATTGATATCACTTTGTTCTATCTTCTCTGTCTTTTGATTGGTTGTTCTTGAGGGTGAAGTAACAAACTCTTCTCCATGTCTCCCTTTCTAGAAGTCAGAAACTAGATTCAGTCATTCCACTTTGTATCTACTACCCTGCTTGATTTCAACTCCATAGAACAAGATATTCTCATCCTAGATACTCTGTGGTGTCCTACCACTTTTTCTACTCTGCTTCCTGGATTCTTTTTGTGTCTTGTCTCCCTTTGAGATTAGAAATTCCTTGAAGGCAGCATTATCTTTTATAAATTGTATCTCTAGTACTTAGCACAGTGTTTGGCATATAGTAGACACTTAATAAATGTTTATTGGATTGTATTATTGAAAGAAAGATTATTTTTTAAAATAGAGCTAGGAAAAACCCCGATAAAATTCATCTAAAGGAAGAAAAGATCAAAATCTCAAAGGAAACAATGAAAAATATAAGGAGTCTTTAAGTACTATATCAGAAGGTATACCACAAAACAACAATCATAAAAAAAAACTACTTAGTACTTATTAAAATTAAATTAAAAATTCTAAAAGTCAATCAGTAGAAGATAATGTGTGTAGAACTTTCAGAAGTAAACATAAGTAGCAAAATTTTCCTCCATACTAACTGCCAGAAGATATTGGATATAGTTTCTGATCTTAAAGAATTTACAGTCTATCAGGGCAGACAATCTATACATGTAAACATATACAAAATAGATGCAAGGTGATTGTAGAAAGGACACTAGCAGCTTAGAAGATTAGGAAGAGCTTTGTGTACAAGGTGGTACAAGAGTTCAATTTTGAATGAAATTAGGGATTCTAAGAGGCAAAAATAAGGAGTACATTCCAGATATGGGAGACAACAATGTTAAGACTGAGTTGCAAATTGGAGTGTTCTATACATAGAAAAATCAGAAGACCAATCTGATTTGACTGCTAAATGTGTGAAGTTGAAAAATGTATAATTAGGCTAGAAAGATAGGTTGGATTGGATTGTGAATGGCTTTAATATGAATCAAAATGGTTTAAATTTGCTTCTAGAGATAATTAGAAACCAGTGGAGTTTATTGAACAGAGGAATGGAATGGTCAGACACATTTATGATTTGGGTAAATTACTTTGGCCTCAGTGCAGAGGAGGAGAGAGACTGGAAGCAAGAAAACTCATTAGAATGTTACTGCACCATCTATAGGAGAGTATAAACTAGGATGGGGGTTATGTGCAAGGAGAAAATAAGATATATACAAGAGATGTTGTGAAGACAAAAAGTAAAGATTTGGAAACTGATTCCATGTGTGATGGAGCAATTCAGAATGATATTAAAGTTGTAAACCTGATCAACTGGAAGGATGGTGGGGGACCTTGCACAGAAATAGAGAAGTCTGGAGTAAAAGTGGGTTATAGAAGAAAACAAAATATTCTCTTTTGGACACACTGAATTTGAGATGCCTAAGGAAGATCCATATGGAAATATAGTGTAGATTGTTGTCAGTAAAATTAAGCCACTTGTGGGAAAAGATTGTTTTGTTTCTGACATTTCATCATTATGTGCATTATATAGTGCCTAAAACCTGAATAAGTACTTATAATTTTGTTAAATGAATGAAGAGTTAAATAACTACAAGATATAAATGGGAATTTTCTTCAGATGTTGTAAGTTAATAATAGCAATCAGAAGGTGTCAGAATTACTCTTGTGGACAAGAGCTGATTCAATCTTGTTTGGATCAGCATAACATTACAAGTGGCTACTCATTGTTAACTTACCCACTAAAGTTAGCTTTCAGAGTTATCTGAATTCTTCCTGTTACCTACACATAAAGTGAGCAACATCTTTCCTGAGTAGGTATCCTTATTTTCCTAGGAAATCACAGATAAAAAATAATTCTCTATTATCAAATCTAAATGGAAAGTTTCCAGGGGAGACACACTGATTTGCATGTGATAATGAAGATTTTTTTAAAAAATTGTTATATAGGAAAGGGGGTGTCATTCAAATATCATGAACAATATAATAAAATAGCATTTTTTCTGATTTATCAATTATTTTATCAATTAATCAATTGATACATATTTATTGTGACAATGTGTCAAAATTGTATTAGGCATTATAAATTCAAGTACAAAGAATAAAACAATCTATATTCTCAGGAAGCTTACATTCATATGGTTCTCCTATCTCCTACCACAATTTGCCTTGCCAAAAAGGAGGCAGATGGTTAGACTGGAGCCAGAATGTAAGTAGTTCTTAATGGGCTTTATGTAGAAAGATATCAATTAATGGTAAATTATTCTAGCTATCTGTTTATAAGCCATTTCTCTTCTCCCATTTTTTCTTTTTTGACTGAATAAAATGTTTGTTCTCACATGATTGTCAGCCCCCCTTGGCATTATGTTTTAACATGAGGGATGAATTTAATAATTTCATAGTCTTACGTTTATCATCTGTTAAATTCTCATGTTATCTCTATTAGGGAATATGCTTTACTATAATGAACAACAATAGAGGAAATGTTACAAATCAATATGTAGATTGCCAAAAACATTATAAGCAGTGCTTTAGTCATTCAGAGGAGGAAAAACTTCCTATGGATTGGACTGACATGAGAAAGCTGAAGAAAAGCAATGTTATATAGTGAAAAGAACACTAAACTTAAGGTTAAGCACTGAGTTTGAATTCTCAATCAGCCCTATACAACCAATCTTCTAGCTTTAAATCTATTATCCTCTGGATTAGGAAGAATGCATTGGACTTACATAGATATAGACAAAGATAAAAGTACTATGGTGGGAAGTGGTAGTAGGGAGTAGTGTGAGACCAAATATACAGAAACAGAAAACAAGACAAAAATAATTTTAAAAAGCATTTATTCTTCCTATTATGTATCAAACTAAGTGCTGAGCAAACCAAGAAAGGCAGAAGTAGATCCTGTCCTCAAGCCATTTACATTCTAGTAGGGGATAAAACATGCAAATAACTAATACAGAATACATACAGAAAAAAAAGCAGGTAATCTTAAAGCAGAAAGAAATATTTTATATTTATATAATGCTTTCAAATCGCATTATCTCATGTGAGCATCACCACAACTCTTTAGAGTAAGACAGAAAGACAATACTATCCATATTTTACAGATGGAGAAATTAAGGCTCAGAGTATCTGCTGATTTATTTAGTATCACATGCTTAGTAAATGTCATCATCAGGTTGAGAGTATAATTATTTTTATTCAAAGTCCAGTGCTCTGATCAGAGCTGAAATTAAGTCAGAGCAAATGAGACTTTGTCATAGAGAACCATATTTTGGGTGTAGAGGGGATTGACATCATTTAAAGTCATTCAGCAGCATGGGTACAAGGAAACTCAAAAACTATTTTTAAAATAGTTAAAATAGAATTATTTAAAATCTGAGGAAGATAGAAGAGTGAGAAGTAATATAGGGAATAGCTCCCTCACCCCAAATAAGCAAGAAAAATACTCTAAAATGTGATGAATCAAATGTAACCTGGGCAGAAGCCCATAGATACAAGACTGTCCTTATTATTGTAATATAATTATTCAATGTTATTTGCCTTTATGAGTAAGTAGAGTTGGTGAGAATTTAGGGGAGAGAGAACTGCTTCTTGTGGTTTCCAGATTTGAGGGAGTAGATGCAAGGATCCAGATTCTTTTCAGGGAAAGGTCTTTGAAGATATATATTGAAAATCAGTTTGGGTTACACTAACAATGACAAGAAAAGAACTCATTACAACATAATTCTTATAGGGATGGAAGTGGGTGGGTGGGTGCGGGAACCAAAACCAAAAAACTATTAAAATTCAGATCAGCTCACTTTCATGTCTAACAACCATAGCCTTCCTAGACTAAGGTGGTACCACTCTAACATTTGTAACATTTCCTCTATTGTTGTTCATTATAGTAATGCATATTCCCTAATATAGATATGTAAGAGTGAAAGCACAAGTTTGACTAGGAAGGATAGAGAATTATTCCCAATATAGTGTCCTTTCAGCATCTTCCTATAGCAGTGTGCCAACGAGTCACTTTTACTCCTTTAAGGCAAGAGATCTTGGCCAGTCTTGGTAATTTGAGAAAAGAGAGTGCAAGAAGCAAGGGTTGTGGATTCCCTCCAACCCCCAATACTACACACACACACACACACACACTCTTTTTTATTTTGGGGTTTATTATGCTGACAGTACTCTAATCTCAAAGAATCCTTCCCAATTTACCAAAGGACACTTCTGAACAACAAATTTAATGACAAATCTTAAGTACTATATACATTTCTCAGTACTTTATGGTATCTTTACAGAAAATCACATTGGGACATAAAAATAACAAGCAAATATGGAAAATTATACTAAATACATTCTTTATTGGCCATAACACAAAAAAAGTAATAAAGGAAATGAGCAAAAATATAGATCAAAAGTGTCAATGATCTGATCACAGAAACAATAAATATATGAAATATAATAATGATGAGGCAATTTAACAAAACAAGGTATAGCTAAATCAGTTCTTGGGTGGAAATTTATATTAACAAAATAAAAAGAAGAGATTGATGGACTAAACATAAAATTTGAAAGAATAGAAAATAAAGGAAAATAAACAAAATAAAAAAAAAATCTTGAAAATTATAGGGGAAATAAAGAAACCTAAAAGTTAAAAAAAATAAAAGTAGTAACCAGGTGAAGAAATAAATAACACTGAGTCAAAATTTTAATACCGAAAAAAAATGATAAACTTTTAACTAATATAGTCAAGAACATTAAATTATTAGATTAACAAATGACTAAGGTGAATGAAATGGAGAGGAAATAAACAGAATGATCAAAAACTTCTATATACAATTATATACCGGGAAAACTGAGAATTCAAAGGAAGTTAATGGATGGGTACAAAAATATTCAATAAACAAAATAAACAGGGATCTTAAACAAGCCAATTTTAGAAACTAAAATAGTAAAACTCATAAATACATGGCCAAGGAAAAACTCCTGGGATGGATGGATTAATAAGTGAAATCCATCAAACATTTAAAGGGCAACAAATCCTTTTATTAAAAGACTTATTCTAAAAATGGAGTCAAAAGACATTATAATAAATTTCCTTTATGAGAAATGTGATCCTGATAATCAAATTGAGGAGAAATAAAATGGAGAAAAAGAACTATACCCCATCTAATTAGTGAAAATTAATGTAAACATCTTAAATAAAATCTTAGCCAAAATATTATAACAATTCACTATGACCATGTGATATTCACACCAAGGATTCAAGGATAGTTCTGCACAAGGAAAATAATGAACACAATTATAATTTAATTATATAAGCAGTAAACCCATACAAATACAAATGTGTTTGGTAAAATAAAAGCACAGGTTTATATTAAAAATACTTAAAAACTAGATATACAATGATTCTTTTAAAATATTTTCCTAAATGTATATATGTATGTATATGTGTGTGTGTGTGTGTGTATGTATGTATGTATGTATGCAACAGAATTGGCATTATTTGGAGTGGAGGAAAAAATGAGAAATAGCCTGAGTATAAACTTCTTCTCCCTTCTTTCCCTTATAATTTGACATAGTTACAGAATTATTAGCTAAAACAATAATACGAGAGAATCAAATTAAAGTTATAAATGAGGTGAAAAGGGTATACCATTATACACACTTGTAGATAACTTGAAAATGTACTTAGATAACCTAACCACAAAGAATTCGTGAAGAAATTGAGGATTTATGACTTTATGAAAGTAGATACAAAGTAAATTCACAATCATTGGTATTTCTGATCAGTATTAGTAAAGCCAGAAAGAATGACATTAAGATAAATTATATTTAAAATATCTACAAATGAAACAGCATATCTAGGAATTAATTTACCAACACACAAATATAATTTTCATGAATACAATTACAAAGCACTGTGGAATTAAAGGAGGTCTTAAACATTTTGATAAGTATTCATTGTTCATGGGTAGGCTATGCAAATTTCACAAAAATAGCTATAATTGCTAAATTAATCTACTGATTAAATAAAATTTTAAAAAATGAAATTACTATAGTTATTCTTTATGGAATGAGACAAAATAATCAAAATTTATTTTGAGAAACAAAACTTCTAGAATTCCAAGGAAAATTATGTGACAAAACACTAATTAAGGGAGCAAAGTATTAATAGATTTTAATCTTTAATATAAAGAAGTAGACATCACAACTATTTGGTATTGGTTAAAAAAAGGAAAAGGAAGTCAAAACTAATTTTTAAAAAGCATGCAATGAATAAGTGATGAAAAGACATGAACAAAGGAAAGAATTGTAAATCGTTTAACAACCATATGAAAGACCATTCCAAATGGCTGTTAATAATGACAATGAAAATAAAAATAACTTTGAGGTTTCTTTTCTCCCTTAGAAAATAGACAAAGATGAAAGTAGTCAACCTTAAAGGGGTTGTGGAAAAACAAATACACAAAATAAATATTTTGTAATATGTGTCTATGTGTCTATGGGATACATAATGTATAGTGAAGCTAGAAAGATAGTTTGGGGCCAGGCTGCAAATGGCAGGTTTGAGGAAAATCCCTTTGGCATCAGTGTAGAAGATGGACTGAAGAGTGAGGGACTTGAGGCAACAAGACCAATTAAGAGAGTGCTGAAATAATCTAGGTGGGAGGTGATGAGGGCTTGAACTAAGGTGGTGTCCTGGGTATAAGAATTCCTTATTATAGCTCTTGCTCTGATGACCAAAGTGCTGCTTTAGGGAAATTAATTAATTCAATTAATTAATTTATATGCAGTATTCAGAATAAATTGGAGAGGGAGGACAGTCTGAAAACAGGGAGATCATGGAGTAGGGTCTTAGGTAGCCCAGGCATGAAGTGATTAAGGACCTTCTGAACTAGGTTTACGCCAGTGAAAATAGAATGAAGGGTGGATTAAAGAATTTCAAAATAATTATTTATAATATTTTGATACTAATTGACTGTGGAATACCTGGAGAGGGAAATGCCAAAGATGACTCTGAAGTTCTGAGACTGTGATTGATAGTTGGGGATGGGAGAGGAAGGAGAGAAATAAAGATGTTGAGAGGGGAAGTTAACATAAGAAAATGAATTTGCCTAGAAAAATGAAAAGACAAAAGAGGAGAAAGAATGAAACATAAAAAAGAAAAACAAGAAGCCAGTGCTAGGACATGATTCAGATCTAGACTGGCCCAAAGAATACAGAGAATCTGATTGATATTTTCCATTAGCAGTCCTTGTACAATCTAGGATAATCAACAAACTTTAATTCTGGAAACAGTTTTGAAGTTTTCAGATATAGTTTTTTTTTATTGGGTTCTGCCACTTAGCCCAATTAGCATATCGAGGGAATAGAATATTTTGAAAAGATTTCTGGAGGAAACATTGAGAATATATTAGAATCAACCAACCTAAAAAAAAAATGTGGCCAATCATGCACTAGACTTGGAATCAGGTACTTTGGATTTTATTTCTAGTTCTGTCTCTAACATTTGTATGACCTTAGATCAGTCACATCATTTCTCTGATCCCCAGTTTCCTCACCTGCAGAAGGAGGAAGTTTAACTCAACAATATCTAAGTTCCATTCTACTTTGAAATGAATGTAGTAAAATATTAAGATGGCTCCATCTTCCCAACCCAGGATTTGAAAACCTGGATTTTGTTCCCAGTTCTGCAAGAGGGAAATATTACTATTGATAAAAATGTATTAGTTGATTTGGAGAATTTGCTTTCCCCTGTTCACTTAGGAATTAATGCCTCTGCCTTTAATATTTATGTAATGTGAATCAATACATTTTGTCACCTGTACTGTGTCTTACCTACATTTTAAGATGCTATCATTTTTCTAATTATACACAACTATTCAATTAAATAAGCACTTTTTAATAGAATCATTTTATGACAGACTAATAAAGCATCCTGGGGAAACTTTTGAGTATGAATGTTCAGTTATATTAGCCAATATGTTTTTTTTTAAAACATATCTTTCTTCTTCTTCTTCTTCTTCTTCTTCTTCTTCTTCTTCTTCTTCTTCTTCTTCTTCTTCTTCTTCTTCTTCTTCTTCTTCTTCTTCTCCTTCTCCTCCTCCTTCTCCTCCTCCTTTCTTCTTCTTCTTCTTCTTCTTCTTCTTCTTCTTCTTCTTCTTCTTCTTCTTCTTCTTCTTCTTCTTCTTCTTCTTCTTCTTCTTCTTCTTCTTCTTCTTCTTCTTCTTCTTCTTCTTCTTCTTCTTCTTCTTCTTCTTCTTCTTCTTCTTCTTCTTCTTCTTCTTCTTCTTCTTCTTCTTCTTCTTCTTCTTCTTCTTCTTCTTCTTCTTCTTCTTCTTCTTCTTCTTCTTCTTCTTCTTCTTCTTCTTCTTCTTCTTCTTCTTCTTCTTCTTCTTCTTCTTCTTCTTCTTCTTCTCTTCTCCTCTTCTTCCTCTTTACTAGGACCCTAGGAAGTGAGTTCTTTTGTTATACCTGTTTTTCAGTCAAAGAAACAGATTTGGAGAAATGAAATGTGTATTGTTCAAGCTCATCTAGCTATTTAATGTTCCTTCATTCTCACAAACAACCTGTTACTTTCTCCTCTAGGAAGGGAATGTTTGACCAGGAGCTCTCACTTTTGAGTTGAATCTACATTTTAAACATTTTCTCCAGCACTTTTTTACGATTGGATAATTAGCAAAATAATTCTGAGGAATAAATGCTCACACTGAAAATTTAATGATCACTATTAAGCCCCTTCCAGCTGTGTCTTTCCCACATCCCTGAGTGATTTCTTTGAGATAACCTCCACTTGGCATCTCTCAAACAAGGTAGGATAAAATGCCCATGCCTGGAAATTTGCAGCTCAGAGATGGCAGATGAACAGTACAGAATAACAGTATAAAAGTATAGGTTTCTATGATCATGTTACTCAATATACATATTTGTACATTCTTTTTCTATGCAAAGATTTCCAAACTTGGCTCCATGGTTTAGATTTCAGGGGATCCAATGATTGGGCTAGCTAGATGTTGTAGTAGACAGATGACATAGTGGATAGATTGATAATAAAGGATAGAGTGCTGGGCCTGGAGTCAGGAAGACTCATCTTCCTGAGTTCAAATATGATCTCAGATACTTAATGGTGTGTGACCTTGGGCAAGTCACTTAATCCTATTAGCTTCACTTTCATCATCTGCAAAATAAGTTGGAGAAGAACATGGCAAACCATTCCAGTAGTACCAAGAAAACCCCAATTGGGGTCAGGAAGAGTTAGACACAATTGAACAATGACAACAAAAATCAATTTGAATGGGGAAAATTAAATTTCATTTTCACTCTCTAACTGAAAGTTAGTATTTCTTTCAATTATTTTAAAACATTTTGTGAAAAGGTTTCATCGGACTGACAAAGGAATACTTAAGAAATGCTTGTCTAGATGCTAATCACCAGTTAAGTGCCTCATTCTTTCTTATCCAGAATGGGTTGTCTCTATTCCTTCTCCCCCCTCCCCCCATTCTGAGTTTAAGGAAAAGTAAAGCAGAGGGATGAGAAAAATGGATGGTGGAAAAAATACTAATCTTTGTACCTCTCTACTATTTTTCTCCTCTTGCTCTTGCACTGGAGAGGAAAAAAGGTCTAAGACCTTTTAGGTAACTAATAACATGAATAAATCCTTTATCAAAAGGGATAACCAACTACTTAGGGCAGCAGAATATGTACCCAAGAGAAGAGGGTTTTTTTTTTTTTTTTTTTTGCTTTTAAAATTTGGGGATTCAATGTGAAGAAAACATTAGAACTGACCAATCTGAGTAAATGTGGCTTAGACAGACACTATATTGGAGTCAAAATCAGGACACCTGGCTTTTATTCCCTATTCCGCATCTAACTGTTGTTATGACCATAGATACGTCACTTCTCTCTGGACATCAGTTCCCTTAACTCTAAAATGAGGAAGTTTGACTAATTGAGGTTTAAGGTCACTTCCACTTTGAAATGAATGTAACAAGATATTCGGTTTGCTCCAGTCCCTTAGGGTAGCAGGAGAGAACAGCTAGTAATCAGATAAATGAGATGTTGGCAAAAGATACCAAAAGACCAATGGAATCATCAATAGATAGCCTTCCTTTGCTTCAGGAATCCTTAGAAAGGCTGTCCGGTTACTCTTCCTTCTCTCCCTCCTCCCCCTCTCCCTTTTACTTAGTGTTAGCCTCTAACCCAAGGAATTAAATATTCTGCTTTCACACACCATTGACCTTGATGAGGGCTTTAAACTTGCTAATGAAGCCAAGCAGCTACTGGGGGTAATGAGGCCCAGGGGGGCACCGAGCTGTGATTAGATGCTACTGTGACTGAGTCCCAGGCTGGAGGGTCTGGGGTATGGATTTCCCAGTATAAGAAGGAAATCTTCAGGGTATCTAGAGAGAATTCTTTCTTGGGTAGCCAAGCATTCAAGTCTCTATTTTAGGGGAGAAACACACTAGGATTGTTATGATTCAGACTGTTTTGAATTAACTTTGTAAACCACAGCCCAGTTTTTATATATCTAGGAAGCTGAAATTTGTGTGTGTGGGTGGGTGGGTGGTGGTGGTGGGGGGTTTGTGTTGGAAAGCCTGCTAAAAGCCCAAAGAAAGCTGAGAAAAAGCAAGAATAATTCTGTGGTATATAGGTAGCTTCTTTCTCTATTAAATGGGAGACTAGTTGTAGTAATGTATATTAGGTAATCTTAAAGGTTCTAATATTCAGTGACTTGAACGCTAGAGGTAGAATGGGGGGGGGGGGGGGGAGGAGGCTGCAGATGAATTCTGGAATATGTAAGGGATAAAATGTGATAGGACCATGAGTGAGTATAGAGGCAGAAATACCAAGCTATGATTTTACTGAACCCAGGTATCCAGATACACAGAGATCCAGAGAAAAGAAATCCCAGGATCAGTCAGTAACTCATGAGCCGCAAAATGTAACAGTAGAAGGCAAGTGTTTGAGGAGGCTAAACTTCTTAATTCCAGCCAGAAAAGCAAACCCATGAATAAAAAGGCAATTAGGAACAAGTGGATGACAGGGAGAAAAAAAAGTGTTTTCTAGAAACAAATTGATTTGGGGAGAAACAGGTCTCCCTTTTAGCCATGGTTTTTCCCAGATCTTCATCATTTTGTGCCTGGACTAATGTACTAGCTTCCCAATAGCTTTCCCTGTTTCCATTCCTCCTTGCCTTGTGCCCATTGATCTTTAACCATATACCTTCAGTATCAAATACAAAATGCTTTGTTTGGCTTTCAAAGATTTGCCTACCTGGCCCCCTCCCCTCTATGCAGTCTTTTTACACCTTACTCCCAACTGTGTACTTTTCAATCTAGTTGCTTGATGAAGAAATGAATGAGTGATTGATTGATTGAATGAATGAATAGGAATAGGGAGAAAAAAGGAGGATGGGGATGATTAACATGAATATAATACAATATCATGCATTTTCATTCAGTCATTACTCCCCTTATACCAAAATACCTTCTCCCTCACTCCATTTCATGTCTCCATTTTCTTATGCAGCAAGTGGCTGCCAAGAAAGCAAACTCCTTTTTTTGGGTTAATCTCTTTTGAAATTTTGATTTATATGCTCTTCTTCCCCCCAAAATACTTATTCTCTGTTCACTTCTAAACAATTTATTTTGCTCAATATATGGTGGGTTTTTTTTTAAAGTTCTATTCCCATTTTCCATTTTTTTCTGTCTTTATGCCAGATTCCCAAGAGCCTCTGACTGGCAGGTGGGTCACAATATACATAACTGAGAAGCCCATCTGTCTTCCTTTCAGCCGCTACTCCTCTTCTCCTGCATTTGTCACAAATGGTCCATTATGCAAATAATCACAGTCATATATATGGGATAATATACAGATAAATGGGAATTACAAGACCATAAATAGGGGAAGGAGTTTTTGTGACATCATAAAAGACCATAAGAGCAAAGGCCAAGTTGCTTTTATTAAATTTTCCTCTGGTTTATGATTTTTATTATAATCCATTGTGTGTAGTACTAGAGACACTACACTCTATGAGTGTATATTTTAACAGGGAAAAAAAAAGTTGGTACTTATTTTTGTCCTCATTTTTGAATACTCATGATTTGTTGAGTTCTTTCTTAGATATGATTGCCTATTGAGTAATGCTAACTCAAAATAAGCACAATTCTTCATTCTGAACACTTTTTCCACTTCCTGGAGACTGGAAGCAAACCCTTTTCAAAACTATTGATGAAACAGTGAAAACTGAATCTCCTTCAGTTTTCTTGTTTTTGGAATGTTCCCTGATCCATAACATTTCTCTGAGATATTGAGCAAGTCACACCTCTGACTGTTTACCAAAAGGCTCCACATCCTTGTTCTTATCTCAGTTCACTAATAAACATTTTAGTTAAGGTCAGTGATTCTAGAGTGGTTTTGGCCTCTGGACTAACTTTTCAGATTTTTAATTTTTCCGCCTGCTGCACGGTTTGCTTTCACAGCTTGCTTTTTCTCCCTGACCCTCTATACCAACACTGTGGCAGCTAGAACCTGACTTAAAGTCCTGTAATCAGATATTCCATGACTGGTGGTCTTATGACCACTTCCTGTGGGATGCTGAGCAATCCAATTTATCTTAAGTCTGTTTCTTCATCTGTAAGATGGGGGCAATAACATTTATGCTACATTTGTTTATACAGCACACATTACATATATAACATGTTTACACAACATACACTACACAACATTTACACTCAGAGGCTTCATTCATCAAACAGCTGGTAAGTAGAAAAGCACAAGAAAAGTAGCAGTGGAGAGAGAGCACACCTTAAAATTAGGAAAATTGAACTATTTCAAGTCTTGCCTCTGATTCATATTAACTGGGTGACCATGGCCAATTCTCCAAGTTATAGATATTCACCAATATGCTTCAACAGAAAAGGTTTTCATACAGGAAGTTCCTCACACATATGAAATTGTAGGTCTGTGCCCCCCCCCCCAAAAAAAAACAAAACAAACAAACAAAAAAAAAATAACAAGATACCTCTCACTGAACTGTGCTATTGAGAAGTAGTTGCAAACAGTAAAGGATAATAGAAATGTGAACAATTGTTTATCATTCAAGATAATAAAGCCACCTAGTTTCCTTTTTTCCCACCTTTTATACTTTTCTGATGCAGATTCTTTGATTCTCTTGACAGACACTTCTCTGTCAATTATAAAAGATAGTCATTCAATTTTGGACTACATTTAGGAATCCAAGAAGAGTCTGGCTTCATGAATACCTGGGTATCATTTTTCATTCAATTATATAGTAATTTCTTTTGCAGTCTTGGGAAAACAACCATTTCTTTCTACCTTAGTCTTATTTTCTTTAATACATTTATCTACTTTTAAAGTGCTTTTTTTTATTTAAAAAAATTTAATTCTCTCTCTTCATCCCTTCTCTTCCCTGCCCCATCCCAGAGATGGTAAACAATTTGATGTAGGCTATACATGTGAAATCATTAAAAAAAAACACAACATCATATTGTGAAAGAAGAAACATATCCTTCCCCCCAAAAACATGAAAAACACAAAGTGAAAAACAGTATGCTTCATTCTTTATTCAGACTACATTACTTCTTTTTCTGGAAATAGATAGCATTTCTCATCATAAATTCTTCAAAATTATCTTGGATCATTGTCCTGCTGAGAATTGTTAAGTCCTTCACAGTTCATCATACACTGTTGCTTTTAACATTTGTTTTATTTATTTAAAAATTTGTAAAGGAATATTTATATTTCACCAAATATATATCAAAACAAAACTTGAACATTTAAAAAAAAGTTTTGAGTTTCCAGTTCTCTCTCTCCCTCCCTTGCTTCCCTGTCCCTGAGACAATAAGCAATCTGATAGAAGTTATACATAACATGTATTAAGTGACTTGCCCAGGGTCATACAGCTAGGAAACTTCTGTACCTTGTTGTAAAGGCAAGCATATCTTAGCAATTATACTAGTGAAATCATGTAAAGCATATTACCTTATTAGTCATGTTACAAAAAAGCAAGAAAAAAATAAAGAAATGGAAAAAATGGAGCAGGTAGGTGGTGTAGTGGACCACCATCCCTGAAGTCAGGAGGACCTGATTTCAAATCTGACCTTAGACACTTCATGTTTCCTAGCTGTATGACCCTGGGCAAGTCACTTTAACCCCAATTGCCTCAGCAGAAAAAAAAATGGAAAAATAAATATACTTCAATCTCTACTGAGTGTTTACCAGTTCTCTAACGATGGATAGTTTTTTTTAAAATCATGAGTCCTTCAGAGTTATTGTATTGTTCAGAATAGCTAAATCTTCCTCAATTGATCATCCTTTTAATGCTGCTGCTGCTGCTGTAAATAGTGTTTTCTTGGTTCTGCTCCCTTCATTTTTTATCAGTTCATATGTCTTCTCAACTTTTTTTCTGAAGTCATCCTACACATTTCTTATAGTGCAATAGTATTCCAATATAATCCTAAACTATGACTTGTTTGGCCATTTCACAACAATACTTTGCCACCACAAAAAAGTTTTATTTTTCTTTTTTCCTTGATCTTTTTTGAAAACATACCTAGTAATGATATTTCTGGGTCAAAGGGTCTATTCATTTTATAGCCTTTGGGCATAGTTCCAAATAGTTCTCCAGAATCTACCTTAGTTTTCTAAACCTGTTTCTCTTAAATGTGCATTCTTTTCTTTTAAGAAAATCCTAAAATGGATGGATGGTTGAAAAAAAATTTATTAAGTTCTTTCTGAGTACAAAGCACTGTACTAAATATTAGAGATACATATAGGAAAGTAAAGCAGACCTTATTTTCAAAAAGCTTGTGTTCTAATAGAGGAAGACAATACAGATAGGAAATATTAGTTTCGAGTCAGATGGAAAGACTTAGGGTACCTAGCGGTACAATAATGAAGCAGATGGTAATAGAACATCTTTAACCTTGTTTCCATTGATAAAATATTGTCAGTTTATCAGGTAGAATCACTTGACAGTGCCAAGGACTGTGGTGAAGAGAATTTTCTTTTCCAGGTCCTCAGTAGCTATGGCAGCCAAAAAAAAAAGGATGGGTGGAACATCAGGAGAATTAGTTAACTCTATAAGAATTGCTTCCCTCTTTTATGGCTATGAGAAAGTGAGATAAGGCTGGGGTTGAGGAAGGACTAGTGGTTCAGGAGCACTGCCATTCCTATTCCTGGAGCTTTTTTTTTTTTTTTCCCTGGATTTTGAGTCATGGGCTTTTTCCCACAGGATCTAAAGGGAGATAGTGATTGAAATGGTGGCAGTTTTTTGACTTGACATGTCACCTCCAACCTTTCCAGCAAGATGCTATGCTGTTTCAGCCAAAGGGTGTTACTGCTTCACTGGGAGCAGTTTGATGATGGCCAAGAATTGCTTGCAGGGTACCAATACTGAGGAAAGACCTTTAAATGATCTCTTCTGTTCAGGAAATTAGCTCAACATAAAGAACTCCATGATAATTACATAGAGCTATTTGAAAACTGAATGAGTTCTGGTTACTCAGGGAGGTAGTGACTGATTCTTTTTCAGGTAGAAGTATGTCTAGATATCCTCTCCGATCCCATCTAATTCTGAGATCTATAATTCTATGAAAAATGAAAGACTCTAGTTATCTTTCCCCAAAATAATATTTTCTTGAAAATGTTGGGCTGCAAATTTTCATGTAATAGTGAGTCTTCCAAATATATGGGGAGAGGAGTTAGTTCTTTTAAATCAAATGGTCCAAGAAAGATGGTAAGACACAGCAAAAGTATTTCGTGTGTGTGTGTGTGTGTGTGTGTGTATGTGTGTGATATGACAGTTCAGGACTATGTGCACACCTTTGGTAGCATCAATCAGAGAAATTAAAGTCTTTTCCTTTTTTATTTTTCCAGGTGAAAACCTGAATCATACTATGACAACAGACCATGTTTGGAATGTGAATTTCTAGACATTTCTTGTCATGTGGTATAGAAACCAGGAAGAAAATAAAAGTAGAGCTGAATGGGTTGCCCCACATTTTCTAGCTTACTTTTTTTTTTTTTTTCCATTTCCCCCTCTAAACTCTGGCCTGTCTTTAACCTCTGGTAACCCTGACATTCTTTGCACTAAAGTGTCTGATATTAAAGCAGATTGCTTTCATGCCTACATAAGTAATATCATATGCTTCACATCAGCCTATGCTCCAGATAGCTGAATTCCGACTCTATTGCTGCCTGTGAATGAACGCTCCACGCATACTAATATTCGCATATCTGAACCAGATCGCCTTTCAACTTTTTGAAATGTAATTGTATTGGCCTTTTTGGATGTCTAGGACACAGAAACTATATTTTAACACATGGTGGTAGTGCTGGGTGCCAGGATTTTGTTTTTATTATGTTGGCCAACATGTGCCAGAAATACAAAACTGAAAAGATAAGCCCTCTGCAACTTTTAAAACAAGCTTATTCTTTCTCAAAGGATTTGGGGAGAGGGATGCTTATGAATTGGTGGGTTTATAAGGAAATCTATTTTTTATGAACGATGTAGAGACCTTTTGTTGCATTTGAAGCTGTAAATATTAAAGGGAAATCCATCAACAACTTGGACTTCTTGGCAAATGTATTTATCTCAACATGGAGATGATTTATGGTAAGTATTAGGCGGTCCTCAGCATGACATTAGGTTTTCCCCAATGTTGATAGTGTTTTCCTTTAGTTCTTTTACTGTGAGGAAAATAAGAGTTATTCAAATCAGGTTTTTTTCACTCTGGTTTTATTATATTCACTTTATTGAATTTCTTTCTTCACCTGCTAGCCCCAAAAGAAACCATTTGGATTTAAGTTATTTCTCTTTTTGTTTTTTAGTCACCTTTTTTAGCTTTAAATTTCAGCTTGACTAGTGATACTTCTATATTGTAAGAAAAGATGGCTATGAAGAATCTGCAGAAGCATGAGAAGACTTATCAACTGATGTAAAGTGAAGTTAAGTAAGACCAAGAAAAGAATATACACAATGATTGTAGCAGAGTAAATTGAGAAAAATGAAAACTGAATGATCTGAAGTTATAATGATTGAGCTTGACCCCAAACAAAGATTTTATTTACTTCCTTTCTTTGAAGAAGTGGGTGGGATACTATATATAAGTGAGGTTGCTCTTTTTTATTATTAGTCATAAGGCATGGTTTATAAGGGAGGAGGAGAGAGAAAAGATATATTGGGAAATAAAATTGATATGAAAATAAGAGACACTAATAACAATAAATTCTAAATAAAAATTTTAAACTGGCTTTTATTTGATCAATAGGAACAGTCACTATGATATCTGATACTACATTTTCTTTTCTATATTAGTATCCCCAGTATTTAGAATAGTATACTGATAATGTCAATTGATTAACAGTCTCATCAATATGAATATTATTTAATGATATAACAATATTAATAATAGTTAACACTGATATAGTACTTTTATATTTGCAAAGTGCTTTATACATATTATGTCACTTGATTCATCATTATCCCATTGTTGTAGACAAAGAACCGGACATTGAGAGAGATTAAGTTACTTGTCTAGGATTGCAAGTTGAAAGAGTCTGTAGCAGATCCTTCTAATTCCAAATCCAATATTCTTACTATTTCATTACAGTGATGGCCCAGTAAAATGCAGATCACAACCTGTCCATGTTTAGCTATTCTGTGTGATGTGGTATGTATCCTCCAGCAAATCCTTCTAAATGGGCTAACAACCATATTGGGGGCTCTTTTCTAGATTGCATGGACATTAATAAAGCTCCAGTTTTGTTATATAACAAGCCTACTTTCTTTTCAGGACATTCATGTCTCTGATGTCATCCTTCAGATCTGTGGGGTCAAACTCAAATACAAATGAGGGTCATTAAATCATATTTGTGGAAACCCTCAGGCTACACAGTGACTTAGAAAACCACATATATTTGTATTTTAATCTGGTTTGGGTCATACTGCATACTTAACATCTTTACTTTAGATCTTCACTGATAACATGATGTAGTCTCCCTATTGTCCTTTGTCTCTTCAGTGTCTTTTGGGCAAATCATAACTTTAATTCGACCCATGAAACATGGTTTTGTATCTAGTAGGTATCTAATAAATACTTGCTAAGATGAAAGAAAAGGAAAGAGAGTACCACAATATACCAGTGCTAACCTTTCTCAAAGAAAGGTCATACATTTCAAGCTTAATTGGATATGGGAAGTTGTCTTTTTTTTGTCCTACATTTTTTGATTGCTGTTATTCAGTATCTGAAGTTTTCTTGTCAAAGGGGTTTGCCATTTTCTTTTCCAGCTCATTTTACAGATGAGGAAACTGAGGCAAATAGGGCTAAGTGATTTGCCCAGGGTCGTATGGTAGTATCTAAGCTCAGATTTGAACTTGAGAAGTCTGACTCCAGCTCTAGCACTCTATTCAATGTGCCACCTAGCTGCCTACTCCAATCTTGCCATTTTACAAATAAGGAGATTGTGGTTAGTTAACAGCAAAAATGTATTGCAAATCCAAGTTGTCTGCCAACAAAGTCAAAACTGTTCACTATGCCCTGATTAATTGTCAGTGTCAGATTAATTTTGATATTTAAGAAAGGCAAGGGTATCTTCCTAGCAATCTTATTATAACCTTAATAGAAAAGATGATGGTTCAGTACTTTTGAAAATTAATCTGAGACTTCTTATAGAAATTGTCCCTAGATTCTCCTTCATAGTGTCATATAGTTTTAAATAAATGCCCAACTAAAGGGCAGTGGATAGAGTGCTAAGCCTGAAACCAGGCAGGCTTATTCTCCCAAGTTCGAATCTCACCTCAGACATTAGCTGTGCAACCTTGGGCAAGTGTGTTTACTTCATTTTCCTCATCTGTAAAATAAACTAGAGAAGGAAATAGCAAACTATTCTAGTATCTTTTCCAAGAAGACCCCAAAAAGGTCAAAGGGAATCAGACACAACTGAAAAACTACAGAACAACAACAACAGCAAATTGTTAATCAACAATTGAAGTATAGTCAGCTAAGGAAATGTTACAGAAGGGGAAAATAGATTTCACTGGAAGTTAGGCAAAGGATTAGAATAAATTCAATACCCTCAAAAATTACTTCACAATTCACTTCCTTTAAGAAATCTTCTACAATCAACTGCCTCTTGATGTTCATTCCTGGATTTTGTATCCCTTCATTCTTCAGTTCATACTAAATTTGATTCCATTTGTTGATTTGTTCCTCGGTAAATATAAAGCTCAGCCATCTCACTTGTCCTATTTGCTCCTGTGCCTCAAACATAATGAGCTCTTGATGCAGGTTTATTGAATTGTATTGATTTTTTTTTTCTGTTCCCCCAAACAGATTACAAACCAGCTTGAAGGCAGGACCCTTGTTTAATTCTTTTATTGATCCACCACAATAACTAAAATACTACACCTTTTATCCACTCTGAATTAGGCTATCCAGTGCCTTCCAGGTACTTCCTTTCCAAAACAGGATCTTAGCTGTAAAGATGAGCTCATCCTCAAAAAATTCAGATAAATTGTATCAAAACACGATTGTCTAGATTTTCATCATTGTTCATTGAATACTTCTCTATGCTGTTTTGGATCATAATTTCCTTGCTAATGCCAAGATGTCCATTCAGGGAAAGTCATTGAATGGCAAATGTCAGGGCTAGGAGTGTTGTGAATTTCTATATGCAACCTAAGATTGGAAGGGAGGAGGAAGCATTGACAAGGATCTACTTATGTTCCTCACTAAGTCCTATTGTCCTATCTTACTAATGTAACAATATCTCCTAGGCTTCCTTCCCTTCTTTCCCTTCCCTTAGACAAGATTTTCCCTTAAAGGTGATGAAGCTTAGAATTTATTGGGAATAGGGGATCTGGTAACTCTGTCTTTTTTGATGCAGCTTCTTGATAGCCTCTGGATGTATTGATTTGATTTCTAGGTCACTTGCAGGAGTTTTCTAGACCCTGTTCTTTATCAGCCAGAGAGGTCCCTATTGCTAAATTTTCATTGTAAGCCTTTACACATCAGAAAACAGCAGACCACAAATCAGGGCTTGATTTATCATTTTGTTGATTGTTCAGACAAAAAGTGATGGATAAAATGTTAATGTAGCAAATTAAACTTAAAAATATGTTTCTCTGGGGCAGCTAGGCGACATTTCTCATGTATTTTTTTTTTTTTTTTGGAGAGTTAGTTGTTAAACACTTATCACACTCCTAAGGGTCTAAAAAGTATCACCTATATATATGTCTGTTCCACTCAGACTTGGTGGATGTCCCCAGAACATAGCAATCATAATACCCAGTTTTGAGTATTATCCAAAGATGCCTCTATAGTCTTATCCAATATCCTTAATATATTAAATCTAAATAAACCTCCTTTTGTTAATTTTTCAACCTCAGGAATATCTTATTTCATACCAACATAGAACATACTAATAGGATACCAGTATCAGGCCAGAACTTAACATACTCACTCAGGTTTTCCATTATTAAATCTCAACCTCTACAGGCATCTGTACTGACTTACTCTAAGGTGCTTCCTGAAATACATATTCATTCTAGTCAACACTTTGCCTTCTACATGTCAGCATCTGCTGAACCTCAATCTGGACTTGAAATACCTCAAAACCACATCATTGTGCAATTTGGAACTATGCCCAAAGAACTATCAAACTATGGATACCCTTTGATCCAGCTGTGTCTCAACTGGGTCTGTATCTCAAAGAGATTATAAATAAAGGGAAAAGAACCCACACTGCAAAAATATTTGTAGCAGCTCTTTTTGTAGAGACAAGGGAACTGGAAATTGAGTAGATGCCTATGCTAGGGAATCACTGAATAAGTTATGGTATATAATGTAATGGAATATAATAATATTCTATATATAATAATAATAATGTTCTATAAGAAATGAAGAGTAGGTTGATTTCAGAAAAGCCTGGAAAGACTTATATGAACAGATGCTAAGAGAAGTGAGCAGAACCAAGAGAACTTTGTACACAGCAACAAGAATATTATTGGTGAACAACTTGACAGAGATGATTCAAGGCAATTGTGATGGGAAAGAACTATATGTATCTAGACAGAGAACTATGAAGACTGAATGTAGATCAAAGCATAGTATTTTCACTTTTTTGCTGTTTGTTTTTCTTTCTCATGTTTTTTCCCTTTTGATCTGATTTTTCTTGTGTAGCATAACAGATATGGAATTATATTTAGAAGAATTGCACAGTTTAACCTATAGTGGATTCCTTGTTGTCTAGAAGAGGGTAGGAGGGGGAGAGAGAAGAGCAAAAAATTGGAATACAAGGTTTGCAAAAGTGAATTCTGCGTATATTTGGAAAAATTTGGAAAAAAATCTATTAAAAAAATACCACATCATTGCCAGCATTGTGGTTTTTTTCCTCATATATTGGCCCTTACCACCTTCCCTGCGAAGTGGTAGAAGTGAATAGTAAAGAAGGGAAGAAAATATTCCAATGGAAAGGGCAGTACCTTCATCAATTTCTACCTCTCAGCTCTAAAGCATCCCTGACATCCTTTGGCTGATTTCTTAGCTTCCTTTTGCATTTTGGATTGATAGAAATTTAAGTTTAAAAAGGAGACTTTATATTTAATTCCATACAAATGTAAAGGAAAGAGTGGTGGAACTGAATCAGGAAAGATTTGAGAAGAATTGTGTCTCACTTAGTAACTATCTGATGGGCAAGTTAAATGAACTCTTTGAGTCTGTTTCTTCATCAATAAAATGGGAACAATAATGCTTTTTTTTTTTTTACATTTATCAGCTAGGTGATATAGTGAATAGATGAGGAATCAAAAAAACTTGAATTCAAAAACCCGCCTCAATATTTCCTAATTATATTACTCTGGGCAAATAATTTAACCTCTCTTTGCTTCAGTTTCCCCATTTGTAAATGGGAATAATAACAGCACTATTTCACAGGGTTGTTGGAAGGATCAAATGAGGAAACATGCATAAAGTACTTTGCAAATCTTAGGATGCTATATGAATGCTACCCATCATTATTTAACCTAACTTATAAGGTGTTGTGTGACTCAAGTGAGGTAATAATGTATGTAGTGATTTATAAATCTTATAGTGCCATATAAATGTCATTTATCAGAAGGAGTGTGACTAGCACTCTGCCTATTGCATGCCTAGCCATCATGCTGTATTTCCATCTCTAGTCAGGTACACAGCAGGTACTCAATAGTTATTTGTTGATTGATTGACAAATAAATGGCAGAGAGATTTCTTCAGCAGATGTGAGCTGCTAGGAATGTCACCAACTCTGGGAAATATTTTATAGAATTATGGAAGAGTTGAACAGTGAGTGGTTAGAGGACTAACCTCAAAACCAAGAAGAAGAAAGGGAATAAGCATTTATTAAGTGCCTACTATGAGCCAGACATTGTGCTTAGCACTTAAGAAATATTATTTCATTGGATCCTCACAACAACCATGGGAGAAGTGTTATTATAAACCCTATTTTATAGTTGAGAGAAACAAGGCTAATGGATTAAATGACTTACCTAAGATTATTCAACTAGGAATTATCTAAAATCACATTTGAACTCAGAGCTTCCTGAGCCCAGAACACTAACCACAAAAAAAAAGATTTGCTTACAGCCCTATCATGAAATATACTCTTTGTGAAACTCTAAACAACTCAGTTAACCTTTAACTCAACTCCTTGGTTCTCTTGACAACTCTAATGACAAAAGTTGAGCTTCTAGAAGGTATCAATCTACCATGAAGGGATTTTTCACCTGGGAATTTTTATTGCCAATGAAATTCACAGATCCTAGCCATATTCCTATAACCTATTAAATGTCAAAACTGGAACAAACTTCAAAGGTCATCTGGTCCTGTTTAGTAAGATATCTTAGAGTATGGGAGGAGATAAGCATTTATTTGGTATTATGTGCTGGGTACTTTATTTTATTTGATCCTCAAAACACCCCTGGGAAGGAGGTGTTATTATACTTCTTTCTTTACAGTTGAGGAAACTGAGGCAGGCAGAGGTCAAAGTCATTCTATTAGGCAGTATCTGAGGATGGATTTTAACTTAGGCCTTCTAATTCCAGGCTAGGCACTTTACCTACTATATTATGTAGTTGACTTACAGAGCAAGGAAGTTTCAACAACCCTTCTAAATTTTATTAAATTATTATTTATTAAATTTATTAAATTATTATTAAATTTTATTAAACTTTATTAAGATGAAGAATAACTTCCTTTTATTTATCAGTAGATCTTTTTTTAATTAATCACTAGGTCTTTACTGGGAAAAAACAAATAAAAAATAAGCCACTAGATTCTCTTCTTCATATCTCCTTTTAACTTCTAATAAGTCATATCTTCACTGACTATTTACTAAGCTCATTCAAAAACAAGTCAGTTGAGAGGCAGTGGAGTGTAGTAGCTTTAGAATCATGATTTATGTTCAATCCTTTCTCTGAGATATACTGGTTTGAGACCTTGAAAAATTATTTTATTATTCAGTGTTCCCAGGAAATTGTGCTGGACTCTAAATTGGTGAGGAGTCCTTCCATCAATGGAAGGAATTTTTAGATGTCCAACTGAAAATTTTTTTTTAAAGAGAGAGACATTTAGGTAGCGCAGTGTATAGAGCATCAGTCCTGGATTCAGGAGAACTCAAGTTTAAACTTGGCTTCAAATATTTGCTATCTATGTGACTCTGGGCAAGTCATTTAATTACAATTGTCTTTAAAAAATTAAAATTAAAAAAATAGAATGAGCGATCCTTATTGGTTTAAGTCCTATGACACCTCCTAAACTATAAACCTCATACTTTCTATCTTCAAGGAACCTAAATGATGGCTGGGAAAATATTTAAATTTCCTGTCATGGGTGACTCCATTCTTCACCTATTCATCATGACTGTTAGTAGCTCTAGAGAAAGAACAGAAGCTAGGGAACCCAGGTTGAGTAGAAACAGTAGAATTTGAGGGGAAGATGGGAAAAAATAATCTTCTTTTCCTTCTCCCTTTTTATAAGTTTTTAGAAGGAAGAAATCTTGGTATTAAAAGGTTTGTGGGTAAACCAAAATTTGTCATAGACCAGTGCCAGGCCGCATTCTTTGTATCTGGTTATTAGATATTTTAATGAGTAAAGGAGTACTCAATGCATCCTTTGAAGTAAACTGGAACTCTCCAACTCACAAAGCTAATTATCTAGTTTCAATAATCATATGGTTCATGGAGAGAATTGGAGTGGAATTGAAAGACCTTAAGTTAAGTTCTGGCTCCACTACTTGCTCGCCTTATTATAACATAGAGCAAGTTAGTTTCTCCTTTGGCTTTGAGTTCCTTCATTTGTAAATAAAGGGCTTGGATTAGATGATCCCAAAGATCCCTCCCAGTTTGAATGTTCTAGGTTTCAATAGTTACCTAGAAAAATAAGATACTCATCCATGGATTTAAAATATATTTATGTAATACCCATTAAATATGACATTATAGAAGATGAAGAAAAAACAAAACAATATGGAAGCCCACAAATTCTTCTGCTTTCTTTTGGTCGTTTCATTGCACATTCTCATGTTACTACCAAAGGGTAAGCAAAATATAGGAACAGAAATGAAGCTCAAATCATTTCATTTTGAGAGGCAGCATAATATAATGAATAAACTTAGAGTCAGGAATACCTTATCTCAAATACCTCCTCAGATACTTACTAGTTATATGACCCTGGGCAAATTCCCTCATGTGTGAAAAGAAAGAGTTGAATCTGGTGACTCCTAAGATCTCTTTCAGTTCTGAACTGATGATCCTATACTAGATCACCACTACATAAATAAGAATTGGTGGGAAAGAAGAAAGGTGAGGGGTAGAAGAGCAAAATGAAATATGATGATAAAGTACAGATCATAGATCTTTCTATTAGCTTTATTAATTGTTAACACAGATAACTGAGAGTTCATTATGACTTATTTTATTTTTTCACTCTTATTTTGTCACAACCAGAACCACCAGAAGTTGAACTGAGTTTCTCTTAAAGTGATCATGTCTCCTAAAGGGTAAGAATAAAAAGCATGAGTATTAATTTTTAGGTTTGGAAGAACTTATAGGAAACATTTACTCAAAATAATTATTTCAAATTGATGGGATTATTTGAAATGATATCTTATTTTGAGTAAGTCACTTCTTCCTTCCTTCTTCTCTTTTTCCCTCTCTCCCTCCCTCCCTCCCTCTCTCTCTCCCTTCCTTCCTTCCTTCCTGCCTCCTTCCTTTTCTTCCTCCTTTCTCTTTCTTTTCTTCCTCCCTTCCTCTCTTTCCTTCTTTCTCTTTATTCCTTAGTTTGTTCCTTCCTTTCTTCCTTCCTTCCTTCCTTTCTTTCTTTCTTCCTTCCTTCCTTCCTTCCTTCCTTCCTTCCTTCCTTCCTTCCTTCCTTCCTTCCTTCCTTCCTTCCTTCCTTTCTTCTTTTCTTCCTTTCTTTCTTCTTTTCTTAAAAGCATTCTAAGATACTTTCCACCTCTAAAATTCTCTTATAATAGCTAACATTTAGATATCACTTACTATATTCCAGGTTCTGTGTTAAATGCCTTATGATTATTATCTTCTTTGATTCTCACAACAACTCTGAGAGTAGATGCTACTATTATCATCCCCATTTTACAGATGGAAAAACAGACAAACAGAGGTTAAATGACTTTTCCATGATAACACAGCTAGTAGATATCTGAGATTGGAACTGAACTTGTCTTCTTGATTCCAAGTCTTATACTCTATCCACTGAGCCACCAAGCTACTAGCTTCCTGGATTTCTTTTTGTCACTCAACAATGAGACAATTATTTCTAAGATAAAAGAAACCTATAAAGCTATAATTGTCTATACTTGCATTTTATAGCGAAAGTGCCACAAAAGCACAGGTTGAAGAAACTGGGGAATTTCAGTGTAGAGAAGATCAGAAGTGAGAGGGATATGAAAACTGTTATCAAGTCTTTGATGGATTGTCATATGGAAATAGGATTAGTCTTGCTCTGCTTGGCCCCAGACGACAGTAGTAGGAGTAAGGGGTGGAAACTGCTGATAAGCAGATGCATGAAGAAACTCTCTAACAAGTAAGGCTGTCCAAAGCGGACTGGTCTGCCTCAGATGGTAATGATATCCCCTTCACTTCGGGTAGAGTCAACAAGTATTTGTTGGGGGTGGTCCAGAAGGGATTTTTGGTCAGCTACAGGTTGGACCAGATGACTTACGGTTCCAGTTCTGAGATTTTGTACCCTTTCAGTTTTCATCATGAACAGCCTTTCTGTGTCTACAATTCTCAAAGTGAATTCCTACATATGTATGGCGGGGTATGAATATACACACAGATGCATATATGCACATGTATCTGTGTATGTATATATATATAAATATGTACATACATGTAAAAACCTCTCTACTTTCTTTTAACTGCTTTTCAGCTTTACATAGTACAGCAAAAGGGTTTTAAAAAAGCAAAGCCTGCTTATCAGAAAAGATAATCTTTACATTTATGTGGGAAACCGTGGGACCCTTACCTTTGATCAGAGAGAGATTACAATACCATGTCAGCAGCATATTCAGGCTCAGTGCAAGTGTGTTGTACTTTTAAAATGTTATTTCAACATATGTCACTGGTTCTGTGTTCCTACAGGCTTCGCAACAACCTGCACCCTAGTAACTACATGTTGATTGAAGCACCCTTATGAAAAAAAGATATAAATGTTTGTGGTTAAGGTGGTAGCCCTTTTGTTTTCTCTGTAATCCATCACAGGGTTTGTCAGCCCTGACAGCTCGAGTGGATTTTTTTTGAACACCTCTTTATCTGACAGCTTCATGCATCATAAAGTAGCAAATAGAATTAGATCAAAGTCTCCAAGTCACTGTAGGCTTGGTAAGGTATGCAATCCTGTTTGTATCTTTATCCAAGCTCTGACAGTTCATTTTAACTGGCAATAAGAGGGGGAGGGGTTGAGGTGGTAGGGAGGAGAGCAGGAGAGAGGGAGCTTAGTTTCTTTGCCTTTTAAGAAGGTACAGTAGTGTTCCATTTTTAAACGGATGCCACTTTTGCATATCCCTTCCTTTTGACATCCCTAGCTGGCACTATGTCCCAGCCTGTTTTCCCCATTTTCAGAGAAGTTCACTAGTAGTAAACACATTCTCTGAAAGAGAACTTTGCAAGTCATGAGGTATGTAGACATAAGCCTGACTTTTGTTTAATATCAATAAGCAAGATGGAGAAAGCATCCTTTAAACAATGGATATTGTCCATCTGGTATGTACCAGATTCTATGAATTACTGTGATGGATAACAGGTTTGCCAACAGGCCGACCTCAGCTCAAGGGGCATTTCCAATGTTCTTTTATTTAAGAAACAGAACATGAAAGAAAGGAGGGGGAGAGAGAGAGAAAGAGAAAAAGAGAGTGAGAGAGAGAAAGAGAGAGAGAGAGAGAGAGAGAGAGACAAAGAGAGAGAGAGAGAGAGAGAGAGAGAGAGAGAGAGAGAGAGAGAGAGAGAGAGAAGAGAGAGAGGAAAAGAGAGGGAAAGAGGAAAGAGAGAGAGGAAAAGAAAGAGAGGGAGAGAGAGAGAGAGAGAGAGAGAGAGAGAGAGAGAGAGAGGGGAAGGAAAGGAAAGGAAAGAAGGAGGAAAAGAGGGAGGGAAGGAGGGAAAAAAAGACAGAGGGAGGAAGAGAGGGAGAAAAAGTCTGTATTATTAAATTCCATTTTTAATAAATTTGGAGTGGGGGACATTATCAGGAAAAATCATTTTCCCAGATCTTTTGGTAATGAGGTTAAGTGGTTGCTCTAACACTAGGGTACTGGCAGGCAAACTCTGCCTGGCTCATTTGATCAGTTTCAGAGAATGTGGTGTCATTTGACACTTCTTATAATAGTTTATAAAAATTTTTAGACACCAGATGTATAAAAATTTAATTGGTGCAAAAATCATCCAAATTAATCATTCTTTCAAAACTTCTATAGCTTTTAGACTTTTTTTTTTCTTTTTCACTCTGAAGATGAGTTTGAATTATTAGTTTGGCTATTACATTTTACCAGACACCATCTCTCTGAGCATTTTAGAAATACAAATAGTTCTTAGAATACACAGAAAAACATGAAGAAATTTGTGATTGCATTAATGTGGGGGAATTCCTACTGTGGGAACTCCCTCTACCAAAACAGACTGAAATTCTGTTATGACTATTATCAGTCCCAGGGTCTTGTCTGCATTTACACAGCTATTAAGTGTCAAATAGGATTCGCATCTCGGTTTTCCTGAATCTGATTCCAGTATTCTACTCTTCCAAGCTGCTTCTAGGATTTAGGAATTTCAGATTTTTAACTTAGCTCTTTTTATAAACTCTACACTTAAAATAGGAAATCTAGAATTATTTCAATATTAAAGATGTTTTACAAGATTCACTATTCTTTAATTGGAAGAGAGGACAAAAACTGATGGAAATGCTGAGGTCAGGCAATGCAGAGACCACACAGGGAGTTTGGCAATGATAACCATTACTTGGCAACCTAAGAGGTTCAGAAATTAGGAGCAGTTGGGAAAGGGGGTGGGTGGCTCATTTACACAGTCTTATTATTAAAGATGGAAGAAGGAAGAGTATGGATATAGATAAGATGGAGTTAGGCAATAGAGAAATACCAACTGGATGGAAACTTTGGGAGACAGCTTGATTTGGTGGATAAAATGCTTGAGTTAGACTCTGGAAGAACTGAGTTCAAATCTCATTTCAGATATTTGCTAGCTGTGTGACTAAATAAATCATTTGACACTTCTCAGTTTCAGTTTCCTTATCTGTAAAATAAGTTATAATAGCAATTTCTGGAAAAGAGATAATATATGTTCAATGCTTTGTGTACCTTAAGTGTTTATTAGCTAGTGTTATTCCTTCTAGGAGATAGTCTTTCTTAATGGATGTCTCTTTAAAACCTAGACCATTTTTGTGGCAAATGCTGAATTACTTGAAGTAAAAACCATGATGTGGGTGGAATTTCAATTTTTATTTCTGAAGACCTTCCTTAGTAAAGATTTTTTGAAGTTTTCAGAGGCCAGACCAAGAATTTATGATATTCAAAAATCTTTTCTGATCAGCTGAGATATAAACGGCCTGTTTCCATGGGACATTAAATACAACAAATGCATTTCACAGAGAAGTAACAGCTTTGTAATATCTTCTATCCAAGGTGTATGTAAAGAGCTCCATATGGGTAAGGAAGGTGCTGTGGGGATGGATAAAGTTTTATCTTCAGAATAGCTTTATAAAATGATGCTTTAACTTTAAGCCTCTTCCCTGCTTCAGCTCCATCAAAAACAATCACCTTTCTGGATATTCAACAGAGAAAGGCTGATAGACACACAGATACCAAGCTCTTTCTAATCCCCTCCTCCCCCCATTTATCTCTTTCTTTCCGGCTATATCTACAGCAAATCTTTTTCTTATTTTTCTTTCATGTTAAAACATAACTTTTAGTACTTCACCTACTGCCTTATATTTTTAACTTTTATATTTACAAAAAAGCCACCCAGCATACAACATTTTTCTCTCTACATTGAGATTTGTCTGCATTATTCCCTGTGCATTAAGGTGATAATATACCTCTTAATTGGGAGTTGTTTAATGCTCTCATTCTAACTTTTTAATAGCAAAGTTTACAAGTGCCTGGACTCTGAGTAAAGCCCTATTAAGAGTCCCATAGCTACAACAATAATTCTGCTTTTTTCTTTTTTTCTTTTTTTTTGGAAGTACTAGAGTTGTCCTCTTTTCTTGGATGAGGGGCTCAGAAGTATTTATTCAAAAGAAGGCTACTTTTTAACTTCCACTTGGCATGAAAAAAACCCTCAAAAGTTAGTCTTATAGATTTTTCAAAATGTACAAACACACACAAAAGGGGAATGTTTTCGACCTGTTAATATTCTCTAAAACCCTTGACAGAAACAAAATTCCAAATCCCCCAGGCCACCATCCAGGTGTGTAAAATAGTAAGGAGAAACATTTAGTATTTGCATACTAATTGGCAGATGATTTGCATGTGGTTGGCACATGGAGACTGAAGGAGCAAACTGAAGGGTGATTGTATAATAGTCCTCAGGATAGAAAGGACTCTTACAAACAAAATGGTGACCAGCTGTTTTCTATCTTCTCTGAGCTTCAAACAAAAGGAAATGGACAGAAATTGTAGCAGGAAGGATTTAGGTTAGACATGAAGAAGGATTTCCTGACAGTGTGGGTTATTATGTACTGAAATAAGTGACTAGAAAAAATTGTGGAATCTGCTTCTCAGGAAGTCTTTAAAAATGAGATAGATTCCCATCTATCTAGGATAGTTTAGGTAGCTGTGGCCCAATCTAAAGAGAAAGAAGAATGGACTCTGTTTCTTAGGGAGGCAATTCTGGTGTAGTAATATAGATGTTCATTTAGAAGTCAGAAGATGTGGGGTCAGGTACCATCTCTGTCACATGCTATCTTGATGACCCTGAGCTAATCACTTCTCTCAAGGCTTCAGGTCCCTCATCTGTTTTTTGTTTTTTTTTAAAGAATGGAAGAAAATGGATTTCTAAATTCCATTCCAGCTCTAAATCTAAAAATCTGTATCTCTTCAATTATGTATCTAAATAAACATAAGACTTTTCTTGGGAAATGAAATGTAAATTTTCTTTTTCCTCCCCTTCCTTAAGAAAATCTTGATTGTTCTCTTTCATAGTCTTTCTCCTCATCCACTTTGTTAGGTGAAAGACTTTAGTTGGGTCTTTTTTTAGGAACTATTAAGATAATTTAATCAGAATCAAGGCCTTATTACTAGACAGGTCACATACAGACTCAGTACCTGGGTTGAAGCATTAAGAAGTATGCTCAAGCACCCAACAGAATCAGGATGCCAAAGAAAAATCAGAAAGGTTAAAGGTCAGAGTCGTATGAAAAAGAGTCAATCTAGTCTCAGAATTTTGAACAGAATAGGACCAGAGAGTTGCATTTTAGGTAGGAAGGAGAGAGTCTGGAAGTTAAGGTTGAAGAGGGGAAGGGGTGATTAAATTCTTGTAATACTTATTTTTTCATATAACCCTGTTAAATCATTGTGTGTTTTACTTTCATACTTATTGCTGGTCTCAATGAGTACCTGTAGATTTACTGGGAGTTTGGAAAATAATAAGCATGGAAAAGATTAATGGAGACCTACCAGATAGTGTGACCAAGCCATTTATTTCATAATTTTACTCAACTAATTTAACAGAGACATCCTAAATACAATAGAAAAATCATAGCCCTTGATGTGCTTTTAACAAATACTGGACCAATATTTCTATGATAGTTTTATTATTCTCATGGAACATTTGTATTATGAACATTAAGAGCTATAGGGAATGACATTCTGTTTCCAAAATCTCTAATGGAATAGTATAAGAAAGCTAGAAAACCATAATATAGTTTCATGTGCCTCAGTTCCTTCATTTTAATATTTTATTTTCCCCAGTTACATGTAAAACAATTAACATTTGTTTTTAAAACTTTTGAGTTTCAGATTTTCTCCCTTCCTCCCCATCCCCACTTTGCTTTAAGAAGACACATGTGAAGTTATGCAAAACATTTCCATAAAAGTTATGTTGAAAAAGAAAACATAAATCTCCTCTCCCCCCAAAAAAGAATCCTCAAGAAAAAGAAAGTTTTAAAAATATGTTTCAATAAATTCTTTCTCTGGGGATGGATGGCATTTTTCATCATGTCATTTAGAGTAGTCTTGGATCATTGTATTGCTGAGAACAGCAAAGTCATTCATAGCTGATCATCTCACAATTTTGCTATTATTTTTGTACATAGTGCATTTCACTTTGCATGAATTCATAAAATATTTTCCAGGTTTTTCTGAGAAATTTTCATCATTTCATATGAAGGTTAATAGCATCTCATTTTTTTATTCATTCAACAAATAATAAAGGTACCATAGTATGATGGAGAGAACACTGAATTTGGAACGTGATATATGGATTCACATCATACCTCTGAAACTTGCTGCAAATGTGAGTTTAGGCAAATTACTTAATTTCTATGGGTCTTAATTACTTCAATTGTAAAGTGAAGGGACTGAACTAGATTAAGGTTCTTAGACTTTATTAGCCATGGGCCTTTTTGGCAATGTGCTGAATCCTATAGAGCACTTCTTAAAATAATCTTTTTTAAATATATAAGATAAGATGTATAGGATTATAAAGAAAACTAATTAAATAAATAACTTTAATGAATTTTTAAAAGTTTTCTTAAACGTTTTAAGTTTTAATTTAAATTTTTAGGATTTTGGACCCTAGAGTTAAGAAACCCTGGAAATGATCTTTAAGGCTCCTCCCTCTTCTAAATCTATGATCTGTACTAAATACCTGTGCTAGTTTAGCAATAAAACTTTATTTCTATTAACCACAAGTGGTCTATGTGTTTTCTTCCCCCAGAATCCTGGAACATATCAATGTTCACGCATCTGGCCGAAGGGTTATGACATATTTCTAATAGTGTAAACCATATTTAAAGTATAACCATATTGCCTCTCATGAAAATGAGAAAGCAATACATTAGGAAGACAGAATGGAATCTCAGGATTTCAGTTATGACTCTTTTCTGTTGTCTTAATGTATTGTTTCTCATTTTTATTCCCCAAATGGAAGACTGGATAGCCATAATTCAAATAATGAGTTGACTGGTTTTTGCAACATTAAATATGGTTATGCTTTTGGAAAGATGTTGTATGACTCAGATTAGTTGTATGGAGATTCATATATTCATAGGAAAGATCTTTCAAGAAATCTTGTTCAATGCCCTCTTTTTATTTTATTTTTAGTTTATAGAATAAAACAAGCATTTGTATAACATAGTACAATGAAAAAAAGATAATCATATGGGAAACTGCAAATCTATTGTCTATAACTTGCTATTTCCTTCAAATATAAAACAAAATTATCATGTAAATTTCTTTTTTTTTTCTTAACCTCTTCATTTTTCAGACAAAGAAACAAGTTTAGAGTGATTTGCCTGGACTCATCAAGTACTAGGCAGAGGTACTAGATAATTAAATTGTTTACATTACTATTTAAGGACAATGTAGATGTAGATGAACAAGAATCAAAAGAAGTCTAAAAATCAACCAAAAGGGAGAAGAGAAATTTTCTATTTGAATTGGACTTTAAAAATATTCTCCCACTGAATGCAAGTTACACCTATGCTTACCAATGGTAATGAAATAATCCGGGGATCTATTTCATTAAATGTTTTTTGCCTTGAATCTATATGTCATCTAAGAGAGTCTGATAAGCTCCTGAGCTATGTTTTTGAATAAATATTGAATTGAATATGGGCAAAGCTTTTAAGGGGTCAGACTGGGGCAAGCTAAATGTGTGAAGGCCAAGAAAAGAGTCAGAGTCAGAGAATCTTGGTTTGAGTTTTGGCTCTGTGTGACCTCTGCAAATCACTTAGCTTTTCTGGCCTCAGTTTTCTCATCTGTAAAATGGACTGGAACAAAATGAAAGATTAGAGACAGAAGTTCAACAAGTTAAACTTTAAGATTCATCCTGACTCTAAACATATAATCCTGTATTTCAGAAATAGATCTCATGTTAAGATTGTGGATTTTATTTAATTATCTCTGACTGGTTAGTTCAGTTGCATGATGAAACAAGGTCTAACACATGGATTGGATACCATTGTTGTGCCATCAGTTTTTCTCATTCCCATGGCCATGGACTATATCCCTAAACCAGCCATCTTTGAAAATGTTTGTCCTTGTTCATAAGGCAATCATGATAAAAATACAAATTTCTTAGTATCAGTGGTGGAAAAAACCCTTACAAATATAGGGTTGACTACCATTATCTTTAATATCAAAGGACAGAACATCAACAGTGTTCATAAAAGTACTTGGAAATAGCTTCAAATGAGAGAGAAATTTAAAGAAGTCTTTTGATAAATAATACAGGATAATGATTTGACTTGCAAGAGTAAATAGGCTTTTTTATTTTTACTAATGAGTATATGTGTATATGTAGACATAAAAGACAGTTTGAAAATTTGGTCTATGATTTATCAGTACAAATTTCTTGGTAAACTGGATGTGGCAGCTGATATCCATAATCTCAACTACTGGATAGGTTGATTCTGGCATATCTCTTTAGTTTGGGGAGGCAAGGGGAGAGGTTATAGTTTCCAAGCTGCAGTGCAAACCAACAACAAAACTCATTGTACCTGTCTCATAGGAGTTTTACTAAACACATATACAGACATACATATAGCTAGGTGATATAGAATGATGAATTTGGAGTCAGTCACTAGCTATGTAATCCTTATTTGCCTCAATTTCCTTATCTCTAAATGAGCTGGGGAAAGAAATGACAAAGCACATGTAGTATCTCTGGCAAAAAACAAACAAAAAAACAGTTGTATCCAACTGATTAAAGTTGTATAAAGGCAATATGTATGTGTGTGTGTGTGTGTGTGTGTGTGTGTGTGTGTGTGATGGACTTTACAAACCCTAAAACATCATTTCAAAGACATTTTTTAAAAATTTATTATTGTTAATCATTTTAAGGCAAGTCACTATCATTCTATTATTCTTTTGTGTTATTGTTGTTATTTTTCTTACCAGGCCTATATTCAAAATCTTTCAATCATGATGAAAAGTTTTTGTATTCCATTGACATAGCCTTGGAGACCCCAAGATGACCTCTATTCCATGAGGAGGTATCAGGGTAGTATTAGAGTGTAATTTCAAGGAAGTCTGTTCATTATTATTGTCACTTAAAATTTTTTTAAAGTCCTTGCCCTTGTGATTGTTCACTTATTTCAGTCATGTCTAACTCTTCATGGCACCATTTTGGATTTTCTTGCAAAGATACTGGAGTGATTTGCCATTTTTTCTTCAACTCATTTTATAGATGAGGAACTAAGACAAACAGAGTAGGTAAGAGACTTGTTCAGTGTTCCTCAACTAGTAAGTGTCTGAGATCAGATTTGAATTCAAGAAAATGAATCTTCTTCACTTCAAACCCTCTTTTTCTATCCACTGTCTCACCTAGCTCCCTTAAATCCTTAATCCTTCTTCATTTAACCCTTCTACCTATTAAGTCCTATTAAAGTAGTGAACAGATTATTTGTTCTGTCTTTTTCTCCTTCTGACATTTTGTAAACTCCAGGTAAAGAAAATAGAGAATATGAGAGAATCTGGGACTGTAGAACATTGGTAATGGGAAGGGATTCAATACCAAAGGACAGAGTTAGTGGGATTGGTTGCAAGTCAGAATTCTTCTGTGGTTTGGGCAATATAAACACATGTTTGTGGAGGACAGAGCTCCAGAACTTCTTTCTATGTATTAATTACTTTATCATTCTGATCTTAATTTGTTTTTACCCACCACTACAATGTAGAAAACAAAGAATTACATTTTTGAAAGCATGAGGCTGACCCACATGATCTCTTAAGATTATTTTTAGCTTTATGATCTCTGAAAGTAAATAATTCCCATTTTCATATATTGTCCCTACTTCAAATACATCATATTTTCATATACTGGATAGTAAACTTGGAGGGGACTATAATTATAGAAAAAATTTTATAAATCACATATTCAGCACCTACTTCTCAGCATTCATGTGATTGAGCAATAAAAAACTGGCCTTCCAATGCTCTTTTATAGAGCTTTATAAGAAAAGAGAGATAGCTAGCAGGTGAAGTGGATAGAGTACCGGAACTAGTCAGGAAGATCTGAATTCAAATCCATCCCCAAATCCTTACTTGCTATGTGACATTGGGCACAATATTTCACCACTCTTTGACCCAATTTCTTCGATAATAAAATGGGGATCATAATAGCACTTCCTTCCCAGAGTGCTGTGAGGCTCAAATGAGATAATGTTCATCAAGAAATTAGGATGCAGAGCCAAAGTGGCAGGGTAAAGGCAGGAACTGGCCCAACTTCTGCCCCAAACTGCTCCAAATTCCTTTGAATAATGACTCTAAACAAATCTTAGAGCATCAGTACACTCAAAAAATAAAACAGGAAATTTTTCCCGTTGAAGGCAACCTAGAAATGCAGCAGAAAAGGGCTGTGACATTAGAGTGAGAGTCCAGTGTTGCAGCTCTGGTTCAGGCCATGCCAGAACAGCTACAGAGCTGGCCCAGTCCCAAAACTGGGCCGCACCTCTGAATCGGCAGTAGTACCGGGGCTTCCAGACCTCTTAGTCCAGAAACACCAAAGGAGGAGACCTGGAAGGTCAGTAGAAAAAAATCTGTGGAACCATGGTGGGAGCCCAGACATAATCCTGGGGCAGGTTCCACTCACACAGCTGCAGGCTCAGTCTGGACCCCTGTGTCAGTGAGGTGGGACTTGTGAATCAGCAGCAGTGCTGGAGCCTTCTGGACCTCTCGGTTGGGAACACCAGGGAGGACTCAGAAGGTCAATGGAGAAGGTCTGTGGCAATGGGATAGGAGTCTGGTGTGCAATTCCAGCACAGGCCATGCCAGCATAGCTCTGGTCCCAATTACAGTGGTCTCAATGTCAGCAAAGCATAATTCTGTTGATTTAGCACACTATAGTTTACAGCTACAGTGGGGCAAAGATGTGCCTAACAATTCCTAAGAAGGCAGATAAGAGAGCTTATGATCAGGTTCCTAAAAGGATTTCTGAAAACAGCTGCATAAAATCACTAAAACCTGTAATAGCGCACCTTCCTCTATGGAAACACCAAACTCTTAACAAAGAGTTAAAAGTTGAGTAATAGGCTAGGAAAATGAGCAGAAAACAAAAAAGAAATCTGACACTTGAAAGTTATATGGTGACAAGGAAGATCAAAATATACTCAGAAAATGATAATAAAAAAAGTCAATTCTCTTACATTCAAAGCTTCCAAGAAAACTTAGAATTGGGCTCAGGTTGTGGAAGAGTTCAAAAAGGGATTCTGAAAATCAAGTAAGAGAGGAAGAGGAAAAATTAGGAAAAGAAATGAGAGTGGTGCAAAAGGAAATTAAAAAACTAAGGAGAAGAAGAATGTGTTTCAAAACAAAATTGGCCAATTGGGAAAGGAGGTACAAAAGCTCATTGAAGAAAATAATTCCTTTAAAAAAAATTGAATCAAGCAAATGGAAGCTAATGACTTTATGAGAAATCAAGGTATAATAAAGCGAAATCCCCCCCAAAATGAAAAAATGGGGGGAAATGTGAAATATCTCATTGGAAAAACAGTTGATATGGAAAATAGAATCAAAAAGAGATAATTTTAAAATTATTGGTCTATCTGAAAGTCATGATAAAAAAAGAGCCTAGATATTATCTTTCAAGAAATTATAAAGAATAAAATAAAAATTGAAAGAATCCAATGATCACCTCCTGAAAGTGATCCCAAAATAAAAACTCCAAGAATGTTATAACCAAATTCCAGAACCTTCAGGTCAAGGAGGAAATATTTATTGCAAGCATCCAAAAAGAAACAATTCAAGTATAATGAAGCCACAGTAAGGATAACACAAGATTTAACAGCTTCTACATTAAAGGACCGAAGGGTTTGGAATATGCTATTCTGGGGAGCAATGAGCTAGGATTACAACCAAGAATCACCTACTTAGCAAAACTGAGTATAATCCTTCAGAGGAAAAGATCATTCAGTGAATTAGAGGTTTTTTCATACATTTGTGATGAAAAAAACCAGAGCTGAATGGAAAATTTGATTTTCTGGAAAAGAATAAGGAGGTAATCAGGAAAGCAATATCATAAGGGACTTAATTGTTTATCTGTTTACATTCCTACAGGGGTGGATGATATTGTAACTCATTAGAATTTTCTCATTATTATGACAGAAGGAGTACACAGATGTGAGTTGAATATGAAGGGATAAAATCTTTTTTAACAAATGATGAAATTAAGGGGTGAGAGAGGAATGTACTGGGAGAAAAGGAAAGGAACTAATGAAATGGTGCAAATTATCTACCATAAAAAAGAGGCAAGAAAAAGCTTTTGCTAGTTGAGAGGAAGGGTGGGGGAGAGAGTGAATAAGTGAACCTTACTCTCATAAGAATTGGCTCAAAGAGAAAATAACATACTTACATACTCAATAGGGATATAATAATAATTGAAAAAAGAATTTTGAAGCAAGTTTCTCTGATAAGACCTCATTTCTCAAACATGGAGGGAATTGAGATACATGCCCCAGTTGATAAATGATCAAAAGATATGATCTGTGCCCAAAGTGCTATAAATTCATGAATATCCTTTGACTTAACAACACCATTGCTAGGTATGAATACCAAGAGATTTGAGAAAAAGAAAGGAAAATAAATTAGACAGTGCCTGGAACACAGTAGACATTTAATAAAATGCTTATTCTCTTTCCTTTCCTACAGTTCCTGAAAGGACATACCCAATAATTAGTGATATGTTATTGATCTAACTAAACCATTAAATTATTCCGTCTTCCTTTCTAGATTTTATCTTTCTGTCTCTCTATTATAATCCACCTATTTTTTTCTGTAACAGAATAATAACTGGATTTGAAACCTGAAGATAAGTTCAAATCTTTGTGTAGCCACTTACTAACTGTGTGACTTTCAATAAATTACTTATTTTTCTAACATATGTGAAATAATGATAATACTTGTACTATCATTATATAGGATGGTGTAAAGATTAAATGAAATAACACATATAGTATTTAGAGATATCAGCTAATCATTCTTATATTTCCATATTTCTATTTCATTGACTATCATCATTATACAAAAAAATTAAAGGTCAGGTGATATGAATTAATAGATTTTATCCTTACTCTTATTAGGTGATACAGTAGATAGAGCACTAGGTTTGGAGTCAGTAAGGCACGAGTTCAAATCTAGCATTTTAGACAGGTACTAGCTGTGTGATGCCGGGCTGAGTTTCTTCATCTGTAAAATGATCTGAAGAAGGAAATGGCAAACCACTCCAAGGTCTTTGCCAAGAAGTTGGAAATAATTGAAAATGACTGATTAACAATCCTCACTGTTTGTGGTATCTATTCACATGAGACAAAGAAAAGAAAAAAAATTTAAATGGAAAAGAAAAAATGGATACAATCTTGGAAATTATTCCAGTGGAACTTAGTTTAAAGGTTAATGCTGATACACTGGAAAAGATCTTTCTAGTTTAACATTTATTTTCCTGTTTGAAGATTCAAGAAGGTATTGTGAAAAGCTGTTAGTTTTCTATCGTTTTTTTAAAAAATATTCTGAGAGTGACTTTAATTGAAATCTTCCTTTTTATAGAGTTGAGAAAATGTGGACATTTAATGAATGGCTTTTACTCAAAGTTCTGTTAAGTAATTATTTCCAATAGACTATAAACTCCTGAAAATGAGGTACAACATCTTTTGTATTTTATGTATCATTAAAATTCTACATTGTGGGCATTATTTATTTGTGTAGGCAGACATGGCAGGGAATGTTTCCATCATCTTTTCTTATCATCCTTTTGACACATTGGTGACTCTAACCCAAGGCTATTCTTTTTTTAATTAAAGTTTTTTATTTTCAAAACATATATATGGATAATTTCAGCATTCACCCTTGCAAAATCTTGTGTTCCAAATTTTTTCTCTCCCTTCCTCCCACTCCCACCCCTAGATGACAAGTAATCCAATGTATGTTAAACATGTGCACTTCTTCTTTACATATTTCCACAATTATCATGCTGCACAAAAAAAAAAAATCAGATCAAGAAAAAAATGAGAAAGAAAACAAAATGCAAGCAAACAACAACAAAAAGAGTGAAAATACTATGTTATGATCCACTGAGTTCCTAGTCCTCTCTCTGGGTGTAGATGGTTCTCTTCAAAAGACCACTGGAGTTGGCCTGAATCATCACATCATTGAAAAGAGCCACATCCATCAGAATTGATCATCACGTTATCTCGTTGTTGCTATGTAAAATGATCTCTTGGTTCTGCTCACTTCACTTAGCATCAATTCATGTAAGTCTCTTCAAGCCTCTCTGAAATCATCATGCTGGTCGTTTCTTACAGAACAATAATATTCCATAACATTCATATACCACAATTTACCCAACCATTCTTCAACTGATGGACACCCATTCAGTTTCCGGTTTCTAGCCACTACAAAAAGGGCTGCCACAAACATTTTTGTACATACAGGTCCCTTTCCCTTCTTTAGGATCTCTTTGGGATATAAGCCCAGTAGTAACACTGCTGGATCAAAGGGTATGCACAGTTTAATATTCCTTTGGGCTTACTTCCAAATTGATCTCCTGAATGGTTGAATCAGTTTACAACTCCACCAACAATGCAACACAACCAATGTTTCAGTTTTCCCACATCCCCTCCAACATTCATTTTTATCTTTTCCTGTCTTCTTAATCAATCTGAGAGGTGTGTACCTCAGAATTGTCTTAATCTGCATTTTTCTGATTAATAGTGATTTAAAGCACCTTTTCTTATGAGTAGAAATTGTTTCAATTTTTTTATCTGAAAATTGTCTGTTCATATCCTTTGACCATTTATCAACTGGAGAATGGCCCAGCCTATTTCTAAGACAAGCCTGAAAAAATATTGTGAAGGAAGCCAAATTTTGTGCTTGCATCTTCTCTGTACTTTTTTAAATACACATTTCCATCCTTGTAGCCTCCTATCCTATGGTAGTCAATGTCCATCTATTGCCTCCTGGAAGCTAAAGTATCCTCACTTTGGTACCCCACCTAGGCAGACATTTCTAGAATAAATGTTCTGAGAAATTACAAGCCTTCCTTTTCCTTGTTGAATTCTATTCATTTTATTACCGGGTCGAAAAAGATGTAGTAAATGGAATTGTAGTAAGATTTTCCAAAAGAATGCTAACAATTTTTTGATTAGTTCTTCCAGAGACATTTATATTTTAAAGTGTTAATGAAAGGTCTTCAAGGATGTTCATTTTTTTTTTTTTTTTGTGGGGAAGGAAACAGGAACAGGTCTTCCTAGTATTTTCTGATATTAACATCAGATATCTAGAACTAGAAGGGGCCCTGGAAGTGTCTGATCCTAATCTTTCATTTCATAGAAAAAGAAATTGAAATCCAGCATAAGATCTGAATCCACACATTGTGACTTCAGAACCAGTAATCACATTTTCATTGTACCATTTCTTTCTCATTTCATATTACACAATATTCTCTTAATTGCTCTTTTAGAATTTGTTACTCCATTGACAAAAACTTTGGCTAAGAGAGTGTTTCAGGTAAGGTCAGAATACTTAAATACCTATTAAAATTTTGTCTAATTAATGTGCTATGTTTAATGGCAGGAAGGATATGAATTACTGGTTAGGTTTGTTTGTTTGTTTGTTTGTTTTTGAGAGGGGAGGGTGTCACCATTAGTATAAACAAACCATATTTACTGTAAGACATCTGAGGGCTAGGTGGCAGTGAATGGAATTCCAGGGCTCAAGTCAAAGAGATTTATCTTTCTGAGTTCAAATCTTACTAATTAGGTGGTCCTGGGCAAGGCACTTAACTCTGTCTCAGTTTCTTCATCTGTAAAATGAGCTAGAGAAGGAAATGGCAAATCATTTATGCATCTCTGAAAAGAAAACCTCAAATAAGAGTCATAAAGAGTTAAATGTGACTAAAAAACCAACTGAACAACAATAAAAGATGTAAACTTGGATTGTATATTTTAAAAGTCATTATTTAAGAATAGAGTTGGAAGAGGCTGAAGAAATGATCTAGTCAGACTTCATATTGAATGCAAGCCCAAACTAATTCCTCTGAGTTAATGACTACAAACCCACATTAAATTGAAATACTGTATAATTTTGCAGATAATTCCATTTTGCAAAGGACAAATGGAATTGAGGTAAATGACTCCCAAAGCTACAGTCTAGAAAACCATTCAGGTTATGACAAAATACAGGGCTATAGGGCGATGTATGTTGAGAAGGTAACTCAGCTAGATTTTGGCCTGGTTTTATTATCATCTTTTGCAAGGTTCTTTGAAGAGACCGTAAACAGCATGTTAATGGCATTCCCAGATGACAGGAGATTGCACAGTATTGCTAACACTAGCAAGGGCTGCTTGATCAAACTAAAGGGTTTTAAGAAGTTGGATATATGGTCTGAAAAGATCATGCTATGAACCAATTTGAGGAAAGACTAATATACCTGAAAAGCTAATTCATATCCCAGAGGATTACCAGATATTGACAATTTAGAAAGTGGTTCTACAAAAGGAGATTTAGAGTAAATGGAGACAGGAAGGGAGACATGGGATTTGTAAGGGCCTTTCAATCAGTGGATCATTGCTCTTTGGGATCTCATTGAACAAGGAACCATGTGGCAAAATGCAGAGGTGACAGCCACATAACTCAGGAGAGGTTGCACCTGCATGCTGTTTTCTGTTTGAGGTTCTTTAGGTCCCGTAAGGTGTTGACTAATTGGATGGACTTCAGAGAAGAACAACAAAAATCATTAAGGAGATAGAGGGATTGACTTATGAGGAAAGATGAAAGGAGTCTAATATGCATAGCTTGGTTAAGTGACTACTAGGGGGATCCTGTTAACAGTCTATAAATACTTGAAAGGCATAAAGACCAAGGGGAGCAAAGAATTATTTAGCATAGCATAAGGGATTATAATTAGGAGTATTGGGATAAAATGAAGAAAGAGAAAACTTGGGACTGGATATTAGGAAAATTTGCCTGACAGAGTGAGCTAGTAGATTATGGAAACACATCTCAGGAGAAATGGTTGAAACTCCATCATTTGAAAGTTGACAAGCTGGAATAGGATATTATCTGTTGTAAAGAGAAATTCTTCCTGGACTCATGTTTTGATTTTCTGATAATTTTTTAATTTTCAGTGACTAAAGCCACACAAATTCCTGCTAAGTTGCCTGATGGTCTTTTGCTGCCCCTGATCCTTGATGGAATAGTATAACTAGATGGATAAATTAATTAGGCACTTTGTTGTCTGTTCCATGTTACACAACAGGAGGGACAACTGTAATTGTAGGCCAAAAAACCAGGATATAGGAATGATTCACATCTAATATGCTTTTGAAATATTCCCTATCCATCCATCTATCCTTACAGAAAAATAAAAAAGCAAAGTTTTGTTCTTTTAAATAGTTAAAAACCAATTTTTTTCAAAACTGTGGGTTTCTAAAATAGCATCTAAGCCACATAGGGAGAAAGTATTCATCTACATTATGGTAGAGAAAACCAGTTTGTAACAGTATCATTTGGGAAAGAATTCTAAAATAGATGTTTTAACTCTTTCTCAGGTTATAGTGCCCCAAAGGACAATAGGACACCAATGGTGTCAAAAAACCTCATCTATACTTTTTTTTTGCATTTTTCCCAAGGCAGCAGAGGAAGAAGCCATCTCAGAAATCCTACCTAGATAGCCAGGAACATGTTAATTTACTATTCACTTTTAAGGAGCATCCTTAATTCTATCTCTAGTTCTATAAAGACAGGATTTTCAAGTAAAAAGTTCTGTTTTTTTACTATGGATCCTTGGAAAACAATTATTTTTATTGTCCTTTTTGTAGTTTGGTTTAAGTTTAATTAGGTTAGCATTTAGGATTATAGCTTCATATCTAAATCAGAGCTGGAAGGAATCTCAGGGACGAAAACCTTTCACTTTACAAAGGAAAAACAAAACAAAAACAAAAAACTCAGATAAGTTTCATCAACATTATCATCCTCATAATTCAATGAATTATAGATTTAGCTAGTAGGCTTGTCTCAAGGAGGATTCACTTTTCCATCTTTCCATAGGATAACATCTATGGCTCTCAAATTGTTGTGTACTTGGATATGGGGGCTTCATTTATTCTTTGACGGATCATCTTACTTCAATATTCCAAAGATCCGTAATTTCATTGGTGTGTGTATACCCTCCATCAACATGGATTCCAATATCTCTGTAATTTAGCTGATTATCTTTAGTAGTTGCTGTGGCTAAAAATTAAGTACTTTTTAGGATGAACTCTCTCCAGATTTAGCTTGATTAATAGACATAGTCAAGCCTATACTCAAAGTTTGGCACATGTCATGAAGAGCTTGTGCTTTGTTGGCAGATTTCAAAGTCAGGATAGATTACATGCCATAAGGAAATATTGATACATTTTTAGTCAGTAAATGTGTGAATTCTCCCCCCCCCCCACTAGCCAGTTCTTTTTTTTTTTTTTAAACAAAGGAACTATTTACTTTAAGGGAGAGAAATATATGCACATCATTTACTATAATAATGATAGAGAATACTAGTTAATAAGAAGGTAAGAGAACAAGGCAATTCTACCTTTATCAAATCAAATACATTTAACTACTGCATAATATTTTGTATCCAGTATCAAATAGGCTTGGACTTGGTTTCATGGACTTAGAGTGAGAAGAGACTTTGGAGATCAACTTGTTTAACCGCTCCATTATTTAGATGAAGCCTAAAGAAGTAAAATGACTTATTAGAGATGATACAGGGAGTAAATGAAATATTATTAGAATTCTAGATCCTTTGATTCCAAATATAGAACACAAGAATTAGTATGAACTTTTCAGCAATTTTTTTTAGCAACTCAGTTCTTTATATTCCCTAATGTTATTATTTTCTGTCTCTTTCCTACAGAGAGGTGACGTAGAATAAACTGGCACTCAAGAAATGATATAGCTCCTTGCAGGAAAAAAAAATGTTCCATATAGAACGTGATGGAGCTTTCTCTATCTCTGTCTTTCTCTGTCTTTCTCTATAAACACACACACACAAGTGAAGCATGCATGTGAATGCACATATCATATATATTATATATATATATTTGAATGTATGTCCATACATACATTCACATACAAATATATACCCCTACATCATTAGTACCACAGCTGAATTCAAGGCATTGGAGTCATTTTCCCTAAAGATGACCTGAGGGGCAGCTAGATGGTGCAATGGATAGAAAAATCAGTCCTGAAGTCAGGAGGACCTGAGTTCAATTCTGGACTCAGATACTTAACACTTCCTAGCTGTATGATCCTGGGCAAGTCACTTAATCCCAATTGCCTCAGGGGAAAAAAAAGATAACCTGCTTTGGGCAAGATTCAAACCTAGAATTTCTGTAATTGAAAGTTATTATGAAGCAATAACTAATTTTTATGTTTTACTCCAGTTTCTATAGATTTCTATTATAGTAGTGTTACACTAATTTGAGAATTGAGCTGTTTTTATTATGTTATATTTCGTTTTCAGTCATATTCACACAACACCAAACATCTGCTTGAAAACTGAGAAATGCAGTCAATCATTCGGATAATTTGCCTGGCTGGCATCTAATATTTAGATATTTAAGATGATTAAGAGGCAACTTAGCACAGAGGAACACAGAGGCCTGCCCTTGAAGCCTGACTTACTGAGATTTCTTTGGCATATTCTGTATGATTCTCACCATATGCTGCAGATGAATTAATGCTTTGCATTAATGGAGGGGAGCTTCTGAACTTAAATTTCCCTATGCCAATGAAATTGCAGATCTAGATAGAATGTTAGAAAATAAAAAGGTTGGAAAATAAATGATGATGATAGTCTCCATGTGATTTTTATTTCATATTATTATAAATTTCATGAATGGAAATAATCATATTACAATCTTCTTGATGACTTAGGAAATCTATTCTTTTGACCAAATTGTTTATTAATGAGTAAAAAGGGGAGGGGAGAGGTATCAAGCCCAGAGACTAAATAAGATCCTAGCAGCATACTGCATTGACTCATTTCTTTCCAACAGGGCAACTCAATTCTAATTATTTGCATTTCATCAGGCATTTTTTTCCTCAAGAAATTAAGGTTTTTGTAACATGAGACTGAGCTTTAGTATCCTGCTATTATAAATCTTTCTTGAGGAGAAGGGTGAGGTAGCTGGAGGGATTTTGAGGGAGTATTAATGGACTTGCAGAATAGTGAAATGAAGCAGTAGAAGGATCTACTGTACAAAGCAACTCCATATTTATAGCTCATGAATTTTGGAGCTAGCAAGGAGGGTTTAGCAAAGAGGTCACCTTAACTAGAGTCTGCAATAGGTTTCAATGTTGGTTCCCTTAAATTTATCTCTTGGTAAATGAAAACTAAACGAATTCTGTAAAACTAATACACTTGGTGCCAAGAAAATGAACAGGAGCCTCACAAGGCGCTGAAGAGTGGCACTAATTATGCCCGTGATTTGTAGTATCCTCTCCCAATAAAAGTATTGGAGGTGAAAAGTGTTTTTAAAAAAAGCACACAAAATCACAACCTCCCACAATTCTAGCAGGCAACTCAAATCGAAAAGAATGGAACACTTCCACAAGTATGTCCAAACCTTTTGGCATCCATGCATCCTGGGCGGTGAACTCAGCCCCCAGCTCTGGCCCCAGTCGTCCCGGTGTCTGAGACTTGGGAACCAACCGGAAGGGTTGGGCTGCCTGCGTAGGCAGTCTTTTTTGGTATGTTTTGCCAACAAGGCTTGCGGACTCGTCTCGCTTTTTTACCTCCATGTTGCTTTTCTGAAGTTCCTGGGTGAACTGTTAGAACATTTTTTTTCTCTCTTTTTAGCTGCAGCAAATAATTTCCAACCAAAGCCCTTTGGACTCAGCCCGACATTATACATCCAGCTCCCACTCTTCAGGACGTCATTTTGGGAATGATTTCCAATGGACCCAGTAAAGAAATGGGATGATTCTTTTATGAGCATCTATGCAATTCGTAGAAATACATACATTTCTATGTAATTTAACGAATAAGGAAAAATTAGATCAGTGGGAGGAGAAAAAAGGAGCCAAAATTAGAAGCTGAACTGCCTATAAAGGGATGTTTTTAGGCTGGTTTTTTTTTTTTAACCGTTGGCTTGGATTAACAAGTAGAAGGCTACAGTACAAACACAAATCAAGATGTTAGCACCAACAAATCTAACTGTGCTTTCTCCCTGTTTTTTTTTTTTTTTTTTTTGTAGCATTTAAGATTGATAGAAGGAAAATATGAAGGTATGAGATGGTAGACCCCAGGAAAATTTTATAAACCAGAAATCCAAAATAAAAATGAGGTCATAAATAACATGTAGGCATATGCTTTATTTGAAATTTCCCAAATGTATGTATACTTAGAGAAATTGACCTTACAGAATGCCTTTGAGTTCAAGAGCTCACAGTTCTTTACTAGCAAATAAAGTAATCTAAGAAATAAAGTGATTAAGTGATAATTAAAATCATAAATACAGTCAGGATAGGAGATGGTGATATCCCTACTTAAACAACCAAATGCTCACTTCAATATCTGAAGTATGAATACTGAGAATAATTTTCTTTCGTTCTTTCTTTTTCCTGAGACAATTGAGGTTAAGTGATTTTTCCTGGATCACACAGCTAGGAAGTGTTATGTGTCTGAGGCCATATTTGAACTCAGGTCCTCCTGACTTCAGGGCTGGTGCTCTATCCACTGTATCACCTAGCTGCTCCTGCTCAGAATCATTTTCAATATAGCTGTTGCTCATGAGACAAACAGTACATTTATCCTTGTATAACTGTTCAAACTTGATATTGTGAAAATGTTTCCTGCCTCATGAGGGAAAAAAGTTGTTTTGTTTGTTTGTTTGTTTGTTTTTTTCAAAGGGAGTAAGAGAAAATAGGGAATGGTAGAAAAAAAGAAAGGGAGAGAGAAAATGTTTGTGAACTTTCAATTAGTTAGAAATGAGATTCAGTACTACTTGTTTCTGTATTGTCAGTATTTTACATAACTACCGTTTGCAGACAAAAATAGCAAAAATTTCTTAATTGCATTTATGCCTGAATCCAGACAATAACAAAAATAATACTATTATAATAATAACTTACATTTAAGATTTCTAAAATATTTCTTCTGCATAATAACTTTACAATGGGGCTTTGGTCTTTATTATTTGATCCATTTTGTAAATTAGAAAACTAATAAACATAAAGTTACTTATTCAACTTCACGTAGCTAGTAAATGACTCACTCAATATTTGAATTTAGTTTTCTTGACTCCAACACCAGCAATCTATCAGCCATACTGCTTATACTGTTTGAGGGTACCTTATTCAGACTCCTACCTTGAGCCTATTTTATTGGTTCAATTGTCATTTGCCTTGAGATATGGAACAATTACATTGAATTATATAAAAATGAGTATCCTCCAGAAGACAATGTAAAAATACATGATGAGTGAGACATCATATTCAATGAGAAACTTTAAAGAATAACAAAAATGAAAGACTGCAAAAGAGAGCTGCATAATAAGGATAGAAGGGCTGCTCAGAACGGGTAGGTAGGGCAGGATCTATTATTTGATTGATTTGAAAGTTAGTTCCAATGATGCAGATTTGAGCTGATTCATTTCTATACATACTTGGTTAACTCTTGACAATCAGGATTCCACCTAAAGTGCAAAAGTTCACCCTTATCTTCTTTTAACATCATAATTTTTTGTGTCTTTTTGATTGTTGATGATTGTGTACTCAGTACAGTCTCCTAAGCAGAGATGCAATGAAAGTATGGATCAATTCTCTGCTGCTTGTGCTAATTTTTGCTTGACAGTTAAGACCAAGAAAACACAGATCTTCCATAAGCCAGCACCACACCATCCATATGTGGAACCATCAGTTACAATAAATGATGAAGTTTTGAATTCTGTGGATAAATTCACTTATCCAGGCAGTATACTTTCCAGGAATATCCACATTGATAATGAGATTGACACACTCATCTCCATAGTTAGCTAGTTTCTGGGAGGCTTAGAAGGAGAGTGTGGGAAAGGATCAAACTATCAAACTGAAGGCCTACAGAACTGTTGTGTTCACCGCATTGAGGTATGCCTGTGAAACCTGGCCATTATACCAATACCATGCCAGGAAACTGAATCACTTCCATTTGAATTGCTTAGGAAGATTCTGAGATCAACTGGCAGGGTAAGATCTCAGACAATGAGGTCCTTTTTCAAACTAACCTACCAAGCATTACAACTCTACTGTTGGGCTGGGCACACTGTTTGAATGCCAAATGTATGCTTGCCAAAAAAAATTATTTTATGGAGAATTCACACAGGGAAAACACTTTCAAGGTAGTCAGAAAAAGCGAACTTTAGAATCAATTTATGACATGAGAGACACTGGCACAGGACCACCCAGCATGGTGTGCCCTTATCAGAGAGCAAAGCAGAATTAAATAGACCAAAGGAAACATGAATATGGAAAGTTAGAGAAGCCACCCCAAATGTTCGTAGGGACTATTTGTGTCTGAGCAGAGCATTCTGAGCTTGTACTGGTCTGATAAACCACAGTCAGACCTCTTCAAAATCAAAGGACAACAACAATGAAGTCCTTAAGGCTATTGGGTGCATCCCTGGTGGTGCATTTATGGTTAGGTATAGACAAAGAACATATAGACATGGGCAGGTGTCCATAGGTTGCAATCAGCATTGTTGGGGAGAACTTTCTTCCAGGATTACCCAAGACTCTCTCTCTCTCTCTCTCTCTCTCTCTCTCTCTCTCTCTCTCTCTCTTTCTCTCTCTCTTTCTCTCTCTCTCTCTCTCTCTTTCTTTTTCTTTCTTTCTTTCTTTCTTTCTTTCTTTCTTTCTTTCTTTCTTTCTTTCTTTCTTTCTTTCTTTCTTTCTTTCTTTCTTTCTTTCTTTCTTTCTCTTTTTCTCTCTTTCTTACTTTCTTTTCTCAGTTGGGATTAAATATGCCCAAGGCCACACAGCTATTGTCTGAGGCTGGATTTCAACTCAGGTCTTTCAAAGTCCAGGGTTTATGGTTTCTCCACTGTACCACCTATCTGCCATCTCTATGGCAGCTTCTAATTGACCTAATTAGCTGTGGCTGTAGAGCAGTACAAATTTAGAAATAACTCCTTACTGATCTCTGTTGATCCAACAAGTGTATGGAAGACTTTCCTACCAACGGTATGGAATGCTTCCTATTGTTCTTTTCTCTATCTCATTTCAGCATTTGATTTAGAGCTGGAAAATATGCCCATATTTTCTCCATTATCTCTTCCAGGATAATCTCCAGTTGCCCTGATCTATATCTTGCCACTGGACCCAGATGGCTTTGGAAGGGAAAGTGAGGCAGGTGATCTTGCTCAGCCTTCCCTCACTTAAATCCATTTCTCTTGAATATCATGGCATCACGTCCCTAATGTCATGGTCTTCTTGAAGAATGGAGGACAAAACAATAACCATACCTCTAGGATCAACAATAAAATCCTCAATTTGATTTTTAATACTTTTAATAAACTGGCTCCTTCCCATTTTTTCAGACTTCTTACATTCTACTTCTCTCCATAGAATATCATGATTTATGATTTCTTGCTTTCTAGTTGTTCCTTGTACATAACACATCAATTCCTTACCCCTACCTACTCACTCTCTGTTCCCTTTAGAATGCTCTTTTCCTCACTTCTTCCCCTGGGTTTCCCTGACTTTCTTCAAGCCTCAAATCTTGTATCTTCTCCTCCTCTCCCCTAACATTGCTTGTACCTTCCCTCTGGGATTCTCTTTCTTCAATTCTGTCTATAGCTTGTGTGTATATAGTTGTTTTCATGTTTCCCCAGTAGAATATAAGCTCCTTGAGGACAGGGGCCTTTTTAAAAATTTGTCTTTTTTTAAAATCCTTGTCATTTAGCATAAGATGTGTCACAGAGTAAACACTCAAATTTTTGGTAGGTCCAATTATTTGGTAGTCCAATTATCTCAATTTAATTCAACATGTATATTTTTGTGTTTCCTCTGCACTAAGTACTGTGTGGGTACTAGAGACATAAAGACCAAAACAAAGCTTAAAAAAAAAAAAGTCCTTTTTTTTTTTTTTTTTTCTGAGGCAATTGGGGTTAAGTGACTTTGCCCAGAGTCACATGGTTAGGAAGTGCTAAGTGTCTGAGACCAGATTTGAATTTAGGTCCTCCTGACTTCAGGACTGGTGCTCTATCTACTGCACTACCTAGCACAAAAATGTCCTTTTAAGAGACATATTTTAGTGAGGAGATTTTATTCAATAATTATTATCCTTATTTTTAAAGGATTTAGAGCTGGAAGAGATCATCTGTCCAATTTCCTCATTCTGAAGGAGGAAACTGAAGCCCAGATGAATCACTGTCATTCAAAATCCAGGACTCTTTCTGTTGCCCCATTTCTGCCTTTTCCTTTCTTGAAAGACATTTGCAAATGACTTTAGTATTTCAGTTATCACTATTATTGCTTTTAGCAAGAGTGATTTCTAGCAATAATGATACATTATTGTATCTTTTCCCAGACTCATTTTTCTCATCTGTAAAATGAAGGAATCAAACTAGATGAGCTGTCATGCCTTCTAATCTAAATCTTATAATCTTATAAGGATAAGACTAATTGAGCAAGAACCCACTGTGTGTCCAAAGTTTTATAGGGTATCAAGAACAGAGTGCCATTCTTACCTAGTTTGCCTTCTCGAGGTGAGTAAACATAGAATTCCAAAAATAAATATTTTGTGGGTGGTGGTGTTTGTCCTGTTTCATTTGGGGGTAGTGAAAGTGTACTTGTGAACAGTGCCCCTCATCTCATGCACTGGCTGGGTTAGTGGAGTTCAAGGTTTAAGTCTTAAGAAGAATGTTTTGAGGGTGAAAATTACTTGAAAGCTGTGGAGCAAATGCATTGAATAGAACAGGGAAGCAGGATGGAGAAAAGAAACAAAGAAAGAGAAAATTATATTGATTGAAGGGAGCAGATAAGAAATAAAGATGTGTTGGTATTATTTGCCTTATGTCTTGTCTCTTTTGTCTTCTTCTCTTTTCTCTTCTTTTCCTTTCTTTTTTTCTTTTTGTTTCCTGTGAAAGTTGGCATCTAGAAAGTAATCCTAGAAGTGATTCTGTGTCCTGAGGCTCATAAAGGATTATAGAACAAGAGGAAAACTAGGGAAAGGTATTCATGGTTGACTGTGTGAAGACAGATGGATGAGATGGATAAGTGAGTCTCTAAGTAATGAGGGTTATAATGAGAAAGAGTTAGTGAATCTCTAGAATCTCTAAGAAAAGAGGGTTGCAAGAGGGTGAACACTGAATAGAAAGAGGAACAAAGTATAGAAGGAAACAGTGTTGGGCATGGATGAGATTGGCTCTAAACTGAATGAGGTTGCTCTTGTCTAACATTTTACTGCTAGGTCTAAAGCATAAGAGTTTTCAACTTGGAAGGAATTGTCAAATCTGAGACATTGCTGTCATGAGCTTTTAAAAACCCAAGGTAACCTCCATATTACAGTGGCATCATGGTGGGACTTCAGTAGAAGAACAATTAGTAGAGATCCCTTTAAAATATTATTAAGAAGGGGGCAGAGCCAAGATGGCAGAGAAGACACAGGCTTCATTCTGAGCTTCTCCACTACCCTCAAACTATTTACGAATTTCAGCCTCTGGAGTGCTGGACCGCCAGAACTCATGAATATTGGGAATACAACACATTACCAACAGAAGATAATCTCGAAGATCACCAGAAAAGGTCTGTTTTGGTGGGGTGCCAGCACGGAAGGAGGCTAGACCAGGTGTAGGCACAGGCAGGCAGAGCTCAGAGGACAGCTCAGGCTGAGCAGATCTGCTGGTGGGGTGTGGTCTCCAGGGGCAAGGAGGACTTTACCATAGGGTCAGCTACTCTGCCCTGGCAGCAAGCCAGTAGATCAGCAGAGAAGTTATAAAACTTCCAACATAAACACAGAGGGTAAAAAGTGTCCCCCAAAGCATTGGAGTCTCATGGGACTTGGCCATATTCACCTAGCACCACAAGTGACTCAGCACAATTCCAGCGCAGCCACTGATCCTAGCGTAGCCGTTGCCCCTTCGCTGCCACTTTCTGTTGTCCCCACCCTCTATCAAAAACAGATCTTTTCTGGCGAATTTCAAGGCTGTCTTCTGTTGGTAATTATTTGTGTGTTTTTTTTTCCAGTCAAGCACTAATTCTGAGGCTTGTCATGAAATAAATTCTGAGAGCAAATACAGAGATTAAGTAGATGTGTGTGTCCTCTTCGCCATCTTGGCTGGAAGTCCCCCCAGAATTGTCTTAATTTGCATTTCTCTAATCAATAATGATTTAAAGTATTTTTTCATGTAACTATAGATGGCTTTAATTTCTTAAATTAAAAATTGCTCATATCCTTTAACTAGTTATCAACTAGGGAATGACTTATATTCTTATAAATTTGGCTCAGTTCTCCATATATTCTAGAATATTTAAAATTTGTTTATCAGAAATACTGGCTGTAAAAATCGTGTCCCAGATTTTTACTTCCCTTCTAATCTTGGTTACTTTGGTTCTGTTTATGCAAAAATTTTTAAATTTAATGTAATCCAAATGATCTATTCTTAATTTCATAATATTCTCAAGTTCTTCTTTGGCCATAAATTCCTCCCTTCTCCAAAGATCTGATGGGTAGACTATCTCTTGCTCTACTAATTTTCTTATAGTATTACCTTTTATATCTAAATCATTATGTCTTATCTTGGTATAAGGTGTGAGATATTGTTCTATGCCTAGTTCTGCATGCTACTTTTCAATTTTCCCAGCAATTTTTGTCAAATAGTGAGTTCTTATCACAGAAGCTGATGCTTTTTTTTTTCAAAATAAAATTATTCTATACTTTCATTTATCTATTCCAAAAGAAAACCTAGATATTTTAGACCTCTGAAGTCATAACCAAGACATCATTATTGTCCTGGTGGAAGTACATTCTAATTTCATTCATAATAACAAGAAAAAAGGGGAAGGGAACAAGTATTTATTAAGAACTCATTATATGTCAGGCAGGAGGTAGTGAGAGGGTTCAGTGGATAGAATGCTGGACCTGGAGTCTGGAAGACCTGAATTCAAATGTTTCCTCAAATTCCAAAAGTAACTTAATTAGCTGTATGATCCTGGGCAAATTTGCCTTAATCCACTGCAGAAAGAAATACCAAACTACTCCAGTGTCTTTGCCAAGGAAACCCCATAGATAAAATAGGCATTCTATGGTCTGTGGGATCATAAAGAGCCAAATAGGATTGAACAACAAATATACCAGGCACTATGCTAAGCACTTTATAAATATTTTTTTATGTGATCCTTGCAAAACTCTGTTACATAGGTGCTATTAGTATTCTTACATTATGATTGAGGAAACTGAGGTAGAAAAAATTAGGTGCCTTAACTAGGGTTACCTCAAAAGCTCTGAGGCTCAATTTGAACTTAAGTCTCCTTTTCTTCAGATCTAGTGTTTTATACATTATGCCACCTAGCTGCCTCTAAAAAAAGATCCCTAACTAGCAGGCATTCAGATACATTGCACTAAGGGAAATATTCTTAACTTCTTTGTATTTCATAGATCCCTTAGGTAGTCTGTTAAAATCTTCAAAATAATGTTTGTAACTACACAAACTAAAATATATAGGATTACAAAGGAAACCAATTTATTGAAATATAAATTTTTGAAAAGTCATATAACCCAAATTAAAAACCCCTGTGTTTTTTTTTCTTCTCTTGACATTTACTTTGTTTTCTGCTCCAGAGGAATAGGTAGGAGACACATCACAACATGGTGGATGTTCCATCCTTAATGGAGCAGATGCTACTGAAATATTACACAGCAATTTGTAATCAATTTCTTGACATGGCTGTTGTAACTCCTGCCCAAAAGCATTCCTGGGGAGTAAATTTCTTATGAAAAGGGTGAGAGCATTTCCCCCATGTTAGCCAGGGCTGGGTGGAAATGTTTTATCAAAATGAACAATTTAATCTTTCAGGCTTCTGGATTCTGAAGGAACAGCAGCCCATTCCTAGGGCTGCATGCCAGGTGTTTGCTAACCAAGTGCATCCTCCTTACTCAAAGACCAGAGCAATAACTGGGGCTTCCTGGAAATCAAATACTTCTGACCAAACAAAATTTTGATGAGTTAAGTGTAAATGAATCAGACACATGTGGATTCAATTTCCTTCTCAACACATGGGTTTAAAAAGGCTCTGGTGAAAGGATTTTAGATTTTGCTGAACCAAAACCATTTGAATATTAGCTGAAAATTTTTGGCTCAACACAAAAGCCTAACATGATCAGACCAGTTGTTCTAGCAAAGTGGTCCTGGGGCCATCCATTGGGAAAATGCCCATGTTGTGGAATGGTCTTGGTATGGTTGGAAAACAAGGTCTATGTTGAGGCATCTTAGAGATGGTAGGTTGAAAAAAAAAGAACTAACTGATGCAAAGGATAGGATCACTCTGTAACCTAGAACATCAAATAATTTTGATGAATTTATGATCATAGATTTACAACTGGAAGGGACCTCAGAAGTCATTAATTGCAACTTTCTTAATTTTAGGTGATTCAAAGGGACTAAATGATTTCTTCAAAGTAATGTCAGAAGTGGGATTTGAATCTGGGTCTTTTTACTTTAGACATTTTTTCTCTTTTTTAAAGAAAGGATAAGTTGGATTTATGGCAATTAGACTGAGGTGAAACTGAATGATTCAGCCACACCAATCAGAAAACTTATTTCCTTGTCAATCTCAGTTATTTAGAAATAGCAAAGGAGACATTCTTTGCCATTTTCCTTTCTGACAGTAGCAAGGGAGAATAGTCAAGGACATATGAGGTCTGCTTTTTGGATTACCCACAATAAACTAGGGAACAATGAACTTCACTCCTTTAAATAAGTTTTAATGAGTTGCTCATGCAACCAAAAGTAGGCACAATAGGAATGTCAAGAGGCAGGAATTATATGAAGTGAAGCCTCAGATGTACCTTGGAAAAACAGATCAATTCTGTAGGTGTATTTAACACATCTATACATTTTCTTTCTAGTGGGTGCTCTGAGGTCATTAGATCATAAAGAAGATGAATAGGCAGAAAAATAAGATGTGTAACTAATTATATATCATTTTTGTTTTTGTCCATTTGAGTTACTGGGAAACTTATTTTCCTTATTTAGTACTATCTTTTGGGTGGTTATTTTAATCCATATAGGGGGTAGGGAGAGGGACACCCAAGGGATGCCTTACACAGGACTTCCCTTGCTTGCTGGCAGTCTAGTCTGTCAATCTTCAAAATGATTAGATCTCATGAAGACAGCAGGGTGGAGGTGAAGATCTCTAGCAACACTTGTAATCACATTTGGCATCTGCTGTCATGAAGACAACTTTGGAACTGAATCTCAAGATCATTAGAAACGAAACATCAAATGTATGACAACAAATAGGGTACTTAATCTCCCATGAAAGAGAACATCAGTGGGAAAGTGGCCTTCGAGGCCTACATTTCCTAACTGGCAGGGAGTTGGCAAATTTTCCTGTCCTAGAGTTCAGGCCCTGTTATTTTTTGCTTTTTTCTTGACTTCTTGTGGAGGGCAGTAATAGCTATTTTCCTGGGTGTGTATACTACTAAAACAGCCTCAGAATTTCAGGTCCATGTACAGAGGACAATGTATATAGTCACTGAAGAGTGCAGTTAACAGAGGACAGTAGGGCCAGAAAAGAAATTTTACCTGTAGAAGAAGAAGATGTTGGGAGTAAGAAGCCAGAATATAATAAGCTTTGAACTGGGTTCACTACTGCTCTAACCTTGGAAGGAAAGGGACTATGGAAAGTGAACTGAAACACTGCATTTGACGTCAGAAAGACCTGGGTTTGGATACGGCTTTAAATACTTACTTCCTATGTAATAGAACATATGGAGTAGTCAGGGAACTTTAGCACTTCTGGTATGAAGGCTTGCTAAGGTCTTTTCAGAGCTGCTTAATCACCTTTGGTATCCACCTGTCACCCAATCCTCACTTGTGGCTCCAAGAAATATAGGAGGCTCAGTGGCCATATCCTGGGCTAAGCCATCTCAGCATCTCAGGGCTAAGCCAATGTGAAGGCAACCAAAAGATTTCAATCTCATTGATGAATTAAGGGGATATCTAAATGTGAAGACTGCTCTGGGTGGAATGGACAGATGAAAAAATCAATTGTCATGAATGAATCTCAAGCAAAAACTGTGGAACACCTAAGGCTTGGTCAGACATCAAAAATGCCAAAGTCACTCACTGTATCCTGGCAATTGCCAGTCATCTTGACTTTTGTCCTGCCATAGACTTCAGTGATTCTGGTGAAGTTGATGACTATGCACAACTCTATCTCACTTAAATCCATTTCATGAACATGTCATCATCTGTGGTCTTCTTGGAAAACAATGGATGAACAATAACACACTAACCAGTGTAATCCTGGATAAGTAGTAACTTCAGAGTTTCACTTTCCTCATCTGTAATATGAGAATGTTTGGATTCAATCTCCAAAATTCATTCTAGGCATAAATCTATGATTATATGAGATTTCAATCTCAAAAGCAGCAATTTGACTCAAGTGGACTTTAATGGAGACTTCTTAGGTCCCTTCCATCCTTGTTTGTTTTTGTCACTTAGGGGATGAAAAATTCTCCTGTTGCATCTATCTTTACAAATTCAAACTCTCTCTCTCTCTCTCTCTCTCTCTCTCTCTCTCTCTCTCTCTCTCTCTCTCTCTCTTTCTCTTTGTCTGTCTGTCTGTCTATATAAAGTGTATATATAGATATATATTATGTGTGTGGATGTATATGTGGATGTATGTATATACAAATTCAAACAATATTTCTTAAGTATTCTAAGTGTAAGATACAATGTTAAGTATTGTAGGAATGAAAATATGAATAAGACAGTCCTTATTAAAAATGAGACAAAGATACATATAGCTATAAGATAAGGTGGGATGTAATTAATGCTGTAAGAGATGTATAATTAAAGTCTCCAAGGAGGGAGAAAGGGGAGAGAATATATTCCTCAAGAAAAACTTCTTGAAGAAGATATATTTAAACAAGTAAAGATGTCAAGGAAGACTTTTAGGCAAAAGAAATATGATAAAATTTCACTTTAGAAGTAAAAATACATAATACCTAGTTTGGAGTATGTTTTGTTGTACTGATTTTTATTATATACAATTCTGACCATGTCACTCCCTTACTTAATAAATAGCATGATTTCTAATAGCCCTTAGGATAAAATGCAAATTTTTCTGCTTGGGTTTCAAAGCCCTTAACAATCTAGTCCTAATCTATCTTTCCAGGCTCATTATTCAATCTTTCTCTTATCATTAGCTCAGATGACTATGGAGAAGAGAACAAAGCTGGTGACACTATGAAGCTATGCCTCACTTAAATCCAATTCATGCTCAAGTCAAGACATCACCCTTGTGATGTCATTGGTCCTCTTTGAGAATGAAGAACAAATCAATACAAGAAGCAAAACTGTCCATCCCTCTATTCCAAATACATTATATTCTATCTCATCTATTTGCTTTTGTACCATCTGTCTTCCATACCTGGAATATGTTCCCCTTCTTGCTTCTGCTTCCTAGACCCCCTCTCTTTCCGCAAGATATGCTTCAAGTACCATCTTCTAAATAAATAATTCTGCTAGTGCCCTCCCCTTATAACTACTTTATATCTTATTAATTATCTTATACTTCTTTTGAATTTGTTTTCTATATACCTTGTATCTACACAAATAGAATGTTGAGAATATTGATCTATTCATTGGATTTGGTTGGCTATTTGATTAGAGGAAAAGAGAGAAATAAGTTTGGAAAGAGAGATGATGCCATATTTTAGAAAGCTTTAGCTCAATTCATCTTAGCTCAATTCATTTAAAGCTAATGTGTATAATTTCAATTAATCCTAAAAATAATTAAGTTAAAGCTAATTGGTCTAATAGCTAAGTAGCCAAATTATTTTCCCCAAATTTCAGATTTCTAGCAAAAATGTATATTATTATATTTAATCTAATTTAGAATAGTTTTAGCTCCATTTAAACTTTTAGTCTTTCCTTTGAACTGTGGTTTTTTGGCTTATGAAATATATTAACAATACAATTTCCTTCCAGTAATACATCATTTTTAGATGATAGTAAAGGTCAAGAGATGTGTTGGCCATTTTAACCAAAACTATACCAACTATAGACTGAACTGTTTCTTGGGCCACATTTATTGTGGCTTATCCAGTAGAAGATATATCTTATATCTTAAATGAAATGCCTAAAACAATCTTTAAAGCGATAAAAACCCCAGTTTTTTTAGTTCCAAATTCCCCCTCCATCCATGACCCTCCCCAAATATTAAGAAGGTAAGAAATAAAATATCCATTATATGTATAAAGCCATGCAAAATATATTTCCATATCAGTCATGTTATAGGAGAAAAAGTAAAAATAATAAAAGAAAAAATATGTTTCAATCTGTTTTCAGAATCAATTGCTTCTTTTTCTGAAAGTGGATAGCATTTTTCATCATGAGTCCTTTGGAATGGTTGTGAATCATAGTATTGATCAAAATTGCTAAGTTTTTTATGATTATATTTCTTTTGCTGTGTACAAAGTTCTCCTGGTAACACTCATTTCATTGTTTATCAGTTCATATAAATCTTTACAAGTTTTTCCTAGACCATACCCTTTATCATTTCCTATAGCACAATAGTATTCCATCATAACTTGTTCAGTCATTTCCCAGCTGATGTGCATAATCTCAGTTTTCAGTTCTTTCCAATACAAAAAGTATTGTATTGTCCATAAGTATTCTTTTCCTTTTCCTTTGATCTCTTCAACTAAAACAGATAAAATTTTAAACCTTCAAAGTTGTATAAAAGTAGAGTGGAAAAAATCTTTAATAAAAAAGATAAATTAATAATATGATTAATTGATTAATTAATTAATAATAAAAAGATAAATTAATAATATAACAAAATAACAACAAATGACAAAAAGATGTTTATGTAAAACAATCCATGAGTTAGAGGGGAAAACATTGTGCAGAAATTTTACTAGAGGATCAGTAGGAGAAGCAAAATAGATAATGTGATAAAATTACATTATAATCTACCCTTCCAGGAGGAAATGGTAAACTCTGGAAGCAGATAGCAAAACTGTTAGATAGAAGTAATTTAACCCTATTAGTGTCTTATACTTCTCAAATACTGGCTGTCTCTCTCTGCCCAAAACAGAGCAGTTGATTTAACTTGATAAGAATTTCATTTTTCAAAAGATAAAGAAACCATATCAATTCTGACTAATAAGAGGAATAGTTGTCAAAGAAAAAATGGCAGGAACTTTTAAAGGGAGTGAAATTGGGGGAGGTGTTTTTGGGGGTCTTTACCTCAAAGAAATCAAAGAAAAAGGAAAATGATCTGTATGTTTAAAATAATTATAGCAAGTTTTTGTTCCATTTTATAGTATATGGTAGATAAGAAAGAGAAAGTCAGGAGTTAGAAGGATAGTTTCATTTTAAGATTTCAGTGAATAAGTTAACTTTTAATTTTACTTTAATTTTCTTAAGAAAATAGAGTGTTCTTTACACCAAGAAGTTAAGAACAAACATTTAAAATGGAATTGAAATCCAAGATAAGGAAATGAATAAGAGAGAATACTAAAAGAACTAGTAGGTGTTATTGCAATGGAGAAAAGAAGTATTTCAAGACTAGATATGAAAAAATGTAAAATTAAAAAAAAACAGGAATAAAATAAATTCTTCTGACTATAGGCTCATGAGCTTGCTTCCTATTCCTGATTGAACATTACAATATTTTGTCATACATATCATTTATGAACACCTAGAATAAAAAGGAAACAAGATCACTAAGAGCCAGCATGGGTTCATCAAGAAATCCCTCCAGAAAGTTCTTTTCTTTTCTTTTTCTTTTTTTAACATGGCTACAAGCTTGATAGATCAGGGAAAAGCCAAAGATATAATATACCTCAATTTTAGCAAGGCATCTGACAAAATTTCTCATGATATCCTTGTTGACATGATGGAGATGTGGCTGGATAAAACAATAGTTAAATGCATTCAGAACTGGTTGAATGACAGGACTCAAAGTGATAATTAATGGATTGTTGTCAGCCTGAAGGTACCTCTCTAGTAAAGTACCACATTTTTTCTCCTTGGCACTCTTCTGTTCAATTTTTTTTTTTTATCACTGACTTTGATGAAGACTTCAGTGGCATGTTCATCCAATTTGCAGCTATGAGGAATGGCTAATAAGGCAGATGACAGAACTGGGACACAGAAAGATCTTGACATACTCAAACTATGGGACAAATTTAATCAGCATAAATGTAAGGTCCTACCCTTGGGTTCAAATAATCACCGGCACAAGTAGGGGATATATGCCAAAACAAAATTTCATATGGAAAATGCATAGAGAGTTTAGTGGAATGAAACTCATGACTCAGCAGTGTGACAAGACAGCCAAAAAAAAATGTAACATGATCTTAAGCCATGTGAATAGTGGAGAAAGATGGTTTCTGAACCTTTTTTTAAATTGTGTGTCATATCAGTTAAAAAATAGCAGTCATTCCCAAATATGTATATTTACTTACTAATTATATATATATGCATATATATATTACTGAAACAATATGTTAGTACAGTATGAATTAAGGCTCATCCTTTTTACATTTTTATTTTTGGTATGTTTCATAGCATATAGAATCTCTTTAGATGAAATAAAATATTAAAATATTTTATTTCATTTACTGGGGGTACCAAAAAAACCTATTTTCTATCACCAAAATATTATTAGTATTTTTTTTTTTAGTGAGAGAAAAGTCAATGATTTTTCTCAATATGAACAAATGTGCTTTTAAAAAGAAATCCCTGCTATGCCCTGAGGAATAGGGTAGGTCTCATAAAAAATAATTTATTGTTAGTAATTAGTTATACAATTTATTTGATCAATATAACTAATTAGGCAAGTGAATTCCCTTCTTTTTTTAGACTTTAAAAATTGAAAATGTAGACAAATAATTGGTCACAGTAGTCAGTAAACATAATATCTTTTCTACTTTTAATTTTTTTAAAATTTGAACTTAACACAAAAAAGGGATTATTTTCATAAAGAAAGGAGAATGCATTAAGAATACTGATTATGAAACTGTGAATCTTTAGTTTGCTTGCTTTAAAAATATATAATAAATTTAACCCATTACTTTCAAAACTATCCTGCTTATTTTGCTTCCTTTTGAATTTTCCCCCTATATTCCTTTGTACATTAAATGTTTCATTGACCCTCTCTTTTAATTATTTTTTGTGGGGGGAAGCTCTTTTATTTTCTGATTCTCTTTGGAAACTAAGATCAAAAGAGATTAAATGCCTTGCCTAGGTTCACATAGTTAGTAAATATCTGGGACTGGGTCCCAAACTCAGGTCTTCTTAACGTTAAGCATTTTATCCACTATACTATTTAGCCATCTCTAATTTCAAGATTCTACATTGGATGGAAGTTCATTTCCAAAAAGGAAAATATTTTTCTGTGTCTTGTTTCTCTCTCATCTCTTCAGATAGCTACAATAACTGGGTTGAAGATCTCTCTTCACTGATTTTTAGCTGAACATTTTGTTTGTTGTGGGTCTCAAAACTTTCACCATCTTTTATGATACCATGGCACAAATCAAAAGGCAACCATACCTTTAGTTACCAAATCAGCTGGTATGGATTAAAGCCAGTAACATCCTGGTAACATTAAATGTATATATTAGAAAAGACTCATGTGCTCTGGTTGGACCTCAGGTTACCAGTAATGTGTGATGGACAGTTTATTAACTGCCCTCAGGCCCAATTTATGAGGCCTGGAGCCCTGTGGGAAACATATTTCTTAATCACATAGTCTTATGTTGGCTGCACTGCAAATTGTGTGGACTTCCCCTTATCTGACCCCTCTTACATTTGTATCATTTGTTATTTTTATGTATTTATGTCTACTTACCATGTCAGAGGCAACACAATCTTAAAAGCCTTAGATATTGCTTCATGTGATATCTCAAATAGATAAAAATACAAAATAACAGACAAAATGTAAAAGATAGTAACATCCTGAAAAGGCATTCAAGGTAATATCAGTAGCTAACTACTCTTATGCAAACTTTCTTATCCTTATAAAACTTCTGTGAGAATGTTCTCCATGAGTATCAAAGTTATCTACTATGGAAATATGAAAAGGAAATAGCCATGTTCTTCAAAAGACCACATCTTTACTTTTTAAAATTTGAAATGTGCACACATTATAAGATCCTTCTGTATTTGCTATTTATTGAATTAAAAAAAAAGATTGGATACAGTTAAGAATAACCTTAAAACATATCTTGTTGGAGTCTCCACCACAAGAAGACTCATCCACATTTTAAAAACATGGAAGATGTTTTTGGTAAATGTAATCACCTAGAGAACTCCATTGAGCAACCTTGTGATAACTCAAATCAAATGATACATAAAACAGGGAATGCTTGCCAAAGGTTTTTCCATTACTATAGAATATGTCTGCACAAGGTTCAAGTAGAAGAGAGTTTTTATAGATGGTAACATGATCCAAAGGCTCATACTTGCAGATGATATTATGCTACTTGTATTAAATTCCAGAATATTGCAATTATTTTTTTCAATGCGATCCATGATTGTTTATTTTATTTTTTAACTAATTAATTTTTTTTTGGCAAGGCAATTGTGATTAAGTGACTTGTCTAGGGTCATGTAGCTACTAAATATTATGTTTCTGAGATGGATTTGAACTCAGGTCCTCCTAATTTCAGGAGCAGTGCCCTATCCAATGTGCCATCTACCTGCCCTAAAGAGCCATGATTATTTAAATAATTAGCCTACAATTTATATAGGGAAAACTAAGTGAATTTTAAGATCTATTATTCAAACTATAATATGCAGTTATCATTGAGTTAGGATATCAATACATATATTAGGGCAGATATTGAAGTCAGCAATGAATTTGAGCAAAAATTGAAAAGGACAAACACAAAACTACAATGTTTTTAATAATTCTAAATTTCTCCTTGGTATAAGGATCCATCTTTTTCCAAAACCAAAAGTCTTCTAACGATGTTTTAAGTTTATGAATCTTATTGTACTGTCTTAGGAATGAAAGATTTAGGTCTTTCAAAAGGCCAAATGGACATATGTATTGTGTGTATAAGTAGGCCATGGCATATTTCCAATGATGATCTATATTCAGGAAATCTCATAAGGGATATCATTGTGGAAATTTATGATCAGAAAAGGAAATGGGTTGTTTACATGGAGAAAGATAGAAATAGCAACTAGATAATCCCTTTCTACCTCCCCCTAAACAAAAAAAGACCAGACTGGTAGGCAGATGTTCTGTAAATGATTTATGGAAGAAAGTAAATAAAAACTGCACAGAATGGGCAGTCATTGATGGTTTATGACTTGATCCAATGGAAGGAATACTCACAATGATGAGATCACAGATACATTAAACTTGTGAAGTTTATCATTGCTTTATTGATAAAGGAAAGAATCCATACACATAGACTATCCCAGTGCCAGTGACAAATATTGATTGACTAGTTAATGGATAGATTCCAAATCACCATTTTATAATAGGTATATAGATAAGATTGTTAGTGAGTATTGATAAGGATTAAGAAGATCTGGTCTCCAACTCTAGCTCAGGGAATTTGCAAATTACAGTTTTAAGTCTAATAACTTGATATTCCTCTGTTTTGGTGTCTTTACATAGAAAAAGTAAAGATAATAATAATGATGATGATCATAACTTATATTACCAGAATGTAAGGCAAATTAATGAACAATTTTCTTTTAAGCAAATTTTTCCTTTAAGCATTCTATCCCAATGTGGATTTTGTTTTATATTTTGAAAGAATATATGATTTCATGACATGTTCCAGTCAATTTGTAGTTTTAAGAGAGTTACTTGGGGGCACTGAGGGGTTAAATGATGTGCACAAGATCACACAATCAGTAAGTGTCAGAGGTAGAAAATAAACTCAGGTCTTCTTGACTCTAAGGTCAATTATTTATCCTTATCTTTGCCATACAAATATTAACAATCAGAAAAATAAGATAGGAAGTAATGTTATCAGTTCAGAGTACTTTGAATGACTTTTTAAAAGTAATTATGGGATGATTCAATAATCATTTATTAAATATCATTTAGGTACCAAGCATTGTGCTGGATGGATACACAAGGACAAAAATGAAAACAATTCCTGTATTTAGTTGCAGTCTTGCCAGAAGCATTCAGGTGATCTATGTGATTATTTATTCGACATTATTTTCTGTGATTCTATATCTAGGTGTATGAGGAGGTCCTACATAATATGATATGTTTCAACTGTCAGTCATTTAACAAGTTTTGTTGAATTTTCTCTGGATTGGTTAAATCTAATAGGTATTTTGGAGTGATGATAATGGTGGAGGGATATCATGTACCTTGCCCTAAAACTATTATCTGAGTTATCTCATATTTGAGATATTAGGTCTGAGACATTAGGTAAAATATGAGCCAAACCAGGTTTTCCTATGATTTACCTAATGAAGAATAACTATGAATCTTAAATGGGACATTACAATCTATTCAGCTACTCAATTCTGAGAGAACTAATCTTTCTTGATATTTCTGTCACTCAGTGATGTCTCTAGCGTGTCTGAGTTAGCATTAACTACCTTCTGAGTACTGATTGTTAAATTTTTATTGTGAGCATATACACCTCAGAAATCACCAAATGCAACAAACTTGGCTTGATTTGTTTTATTTTAATTGCTTAGATTTGAAAAAATAATAAAGAGAATTGTAACAATAAAATAATGAAATTTAAAAGTGTGTCATGGATGTCCCTCCCCCTTTCCTAAAGCTGGTTGTTAAATATTTACCAGCACAGACCAACTTCTTGGTAGAATCTTAGATATTTAGCATGAAGACTGAGAATACTAATTCTGGAAAGGGAATTGCATAATAAAATAAATACTCTCAATTAGTCTATTGTGCCAAGGGCATTATGGATACCAATAATTTTATCCTAAAATTATACTAAGGACATGGTAGATTAAACAGAAGCCGAGATCAAATCATATCATCAGAATAAAGCACTCCATCTCCACTAAAAATGATTTATTGATTCCAAATAGCAATCTGGTAGTGAAGGGTCTTTGGCCTATAAAAACATGGCTTGGGAACTGACTTTGAGATTTAAACGATGCAGATTCATTGGCAACTTGATAGACTTCACTGTTTCCTTATAGGGGCATTATCTGCGGATCCAAGGAAGGATATTGGGTGAAATAATGGGCAAATTTTAAAAATGCTTTTATTAAATTATATTTCTGAATGAATAGATCAACTAGACTTTATCATTTTAATTTCTTTAATTGCAAACATTTTGCTGAATTTTGCATCTATCCTCTGCCCCTCCAGATAGATTAATTATCTACATGTTCTGTGAATTTCTGCAGTCATTGCTCTTAATTTCATTGCCACACTTGAGAGGACATAGCTGACTGCCCGCGGGCCCTTTTTATTTCTGAATTCTTCTAATAAGCCATTCATAACTTCAGCAAATGTCTATGGAATGGGGAAACTATTTGGATTAAATACCCCTCCTCCTTTCATACAAATGGAAACTGTTTTTCTCCCATTGGCAGGGCCTGGGTAGATCAGTAAATTAATTATGTTCCTATCATTTATGTGTGAGATTTATTTACTGCTAACACAGAGGTTTCCATGGAGAGCCAAAGTGATTAGCTCTTAGAAGAAATTTCAACTCTACCCATTTATTTCTTCAGGGAAAGCAAATATGATTTTCTGAAGAGAACATACCTATCCTACTTAAAATGATGAGCAAGGCAAGTGGGCTTTTTTTTTCTCCTATCCAAGAAAAACCATAAAATAGCTTAATACACATTTATGTTTAATTTGCATTTAAGCACAAATTTAACACATTTCAGTATTAAAATCAATTAGCTAGTCAACAACATGGATTGTGTGTCTCCTAGATGCTGTGTACTGGGCAAGGTATTTTGGAGAAATGCAGTGTCTTGGAGATGAAATTACTGCCCTCTAGGCTTTTACCACTTAATCAGGGATAAACAATATCTGTACAAGAAAAAGACTAACAAACACTTACTAATCAGTATTTTAAATGGATAAATCATAGACCTATGATCATGAAAGTTTTGAAAGCCCTCAGAACTTAGGAAGTGGAAGAATATGACCCCCAAATCTCTCTGTGTCTCTTCTCACCCTCTTTCTGTCTCTGCCTCTATTTCTGTCTCTCTTTCTCTCCCTCATAAATACACACCCTAATGCAAAAAATCCTTGCCTGACAGTTTCTTCTAACTCACATTGGTAATGAATCTCAAAGCCCATTTGATTTTTATTTTAAAAACTCCAACACAACAACTTAAGAGAATGGAAAGACTTTTACACTGATTTTTCATTTTCATAGATCTTTAAGGCTCCACTAATACACACACACACACACACACACACACACACACACACACACACACATCTCGGTTAAATATCCTAAATAAAATTATTTACTTACAAACCATTGGTCAGCATATTTAATCAGTCAACCAGTATTTTTAAAATGTATTCTTATCTGATTCAACGTGTAAGTGTAGGGACTACTCAAATGATCAAATCAGATAATATTTATAGCCAGAGGTAGCCAGATAGCATAGTGTATATAGCTCTGGGCTTGGATATAGGAAGACCTGAGTTCAAGTCTATCTTCAAATGATTATTAATTGTGTGACTGGGCAAGTTGCTTAATTTCTCTTAGTCTTTGTTTCTTCAACTGTAAAATGGGGGCAATGATCTTCCTTTAAAAAAAACTCCCAAAATAGATATAGTCATGTTGATTCCCTTTTCAAATTCCAGTGGCATACTTTTTCTAGTCTTTATGCATTTTGCACTGGCTGTCTCTTACGTCTAAAATTCATTTCCTTCTCTCCTCTGCCTCATAGAATCCTTTCTTTCTTCAAGGCACAATTCAAGCATGATGTTCTGCACGAATGAAACCTTTCCTTGTACCCCTTCACCTCATGTCCTTCTTCTGTTGTTAACTATGTTGTATTTATTTGTGTTTATACTTTTCATATTTGTTCCATGTATGTATATATTTCTATCATTCATTAAAATGCAAATTCCTTGTGGATAAGGATGGTTCTATTTTTTGTATTTGTATCCTTATGACCATGCACAGTGCCCATAGAATGTGCTTAATAAATTCTTGATTGATCTGCATCTTACAGATGAGAAAATTGAGGTTCAGAGAGGTTGATTAATTCATGATCAAATAGCAATCAAGTAGATAAGATTGGAACCCTCGTGTTCCTGATTCTAAATCCAGAACTCTATCTACTATGCAAAAATTTCTTTCAGTAACATCTGAGTCACCTGTCCTATTGGGAGCATAATTGACAATATGGAGTCTAGTCTCATATCTCCTATGAGAAGTGAACAGATGGCATCCTCCTTTCTAAATAGAAATTAAGCTTAAGATGTGATTATTTCCTTTTGTGATTCTAAGATCATTAATATTCACCATTCATCATGCTCATAACATGAGGTAGTATAGACAGCTTTATTTTCATTTTGAAGAAGACCAAAAAGACATTATAAAAAAACTTCTAAAGTGTATCAATAACTTATTTTGACCTAATTTGTTTGATCTTGTTTTTAGAAACCCAAGCATCAACCTAAAACCAGTTTTCCCTAATGCCTTAGCTATCATCACGTTTCTACTTGTTAATAGTATTTGTTACATATAGGTAACAGTGAAATATAATTTCATAGGTAAATATAATTTATAGGTAAATATATGAAATATATTTCACTGAGCATTTTCGTATGTTGTTCTATAATGGTATGAATTAAATCTCACTGGAAAGGTCTGAAATTAATAGAGAGGGTATTTAGAGCCATGTGGCATGGGTTATATTAGCATAAGAAAACCAGAGTGAGGAAAAACGAAAGATTTGTAACTGGACAACCTGCTCTGACATTGGATTCTTAGTGGTCCTGCATTGTTCAGCTAAGGTAAAATCTTTAATAGGTTTCATATGTATACTTTCCTTCTAGATACAAATAAAATTTTTTGCTTCTGACATAGAGATATGGAAGCAGCCTAACCAACAGGAATTTTTGTGAAAATTGTCATTTTCTTTTCCAACTCACATTACAGGTATGCAAACTAAGGCAAACAGGGTTAACTAACTTGGACAAAGTCACAGAATTAGTAAGTGTCAGAGGCTGTATTCAAACTCAGGCCTTTCTGAGTCAAGGTCTGGTGCTCTATCCATTGTGCCAACTAGCTAGCCAAATCACTAATTATTAGAGAAATGCATATTAAACATTTCTGAAGTACTACTTCACATTTATTAGATCAACTAACATGTCAAAAAACAAACAAACAAAAAATGTTGGAAAGGTTATGGTAAAAACAGGGACACAAATGCATTGTTGATGAAGCTGTGAACTGATTTAATCATTCCGGAAAGGAATTTGGAACTATATTCCCTAAACTATTAAACTGTGCATATCCTTTTACCCACCTAAAATGCTACTAGTCCTATACCCCAAAGAATGAAATAAAGAGAGAAAGGATCCATATACAGAAAAATATTTATAGCTACTCTTTATTTGGTGGCAAAAATCAGAAACTGAAGTGATTCCCCAACAATTGGGGAATGGCACAAGCTATGGTATATGAATATGATAGAGTATTATTCTTCTGTATTAAATGATGAAAGGGATGATATCAGAAAAAACCTGGGAAGACCTATATAAACTGATGCACAGTGAAGTAAGTTGAACCAGGAAAACAATTAATACAATAATAAAAATATTTAAAGATAATTAACTCTAAAAACTTAGTAATTATAGCTAGTACAATCACCAATCACAATTCCGAAAGGCTCATGATGAAGCATGCAACCATCCAAATAGATAATTGATAGATTACCAGTGTCTTTTCTTTCTTCCATTTTTGTATATGGCTAATGTGGGAATTTTCTTAGTATAAATATACGTATTTGTAATGGATTTTGTTTTTCTTCTCTTCTTAGTGGATAAGTGAGGAGAAGAAGTGAGGGAGAGAATTTAAAACTAAAAATAAAATAAAATTGAATTTTAAAATGAATATAAGTATCTCCTGGGAGTAAGCAGCTAGATAGCACAATGGATAGAAAGCTGGGCCTGAAGTTAGGAAAACCTGTTAATAATAATCTCCTAACAGTTCTCAGGCATTTACCCACTGTGTAACTTACCCAGAGTAGAATAACAAGAAGAGGTGTCTTTAATATTTGTACTAATACAATAATGTTAAAAAGTGACTGGAAAAAATAATTAAAACACTTATTTAAATGAGAGAGAGAGAGAAAGAGATAGAAACACATACACAGACACACAAAGACAGAAAGGAAAGAAGAAAGGGAGGAAGGAAGGGAGGAAGAAAGGGAGGAAGGAAGGAGGGAAGGAAGAAGGGAAGGAGGGAGGGAGGAGGAAGGGAGGGAGAAAAGAAGGAAGGGAGGAAGGAAGGGAGGAAGAAAAGAAGGAAGGGAGGAAGGAAGAAAGGAAGGAAGGAAGGAAAGAAGGAAGGAAGGAAGGAAGGAAGGAAGGAAGGAAGGAAGGAAGGAAGGAAGGAAGAAAAAGAGAGAGGGAGGAAAGGAAGAAGGAAGGGTGGAAGGAAGGGAGGAAAAAAGTCCTAGGACAAGCTCTAGCTTGTATGGGGGTTAACAGTAGGGGTGGGAAGGAGATATTGTTTGGCTAAAGAAGAAAATCTACGTCTTCTCTCTGGCTTCCAATCTCATGTGGAAAATACTACACATTCTCAACTTCTATCTTAAGGCACTTCTATATATTTTATTTTTCCCTTGGTTAACCCCTATTATTCCATCCCTGAGTGGGGATTATAAAATCCATTGAATTTGTAGAGAGAGGGAATATTGGGAAAAGGAACTGCCCCAGGCTACTTCAGAGTGGGCAATTCGTACTGTCTTTCTATCGCTTAAAACTGCTTCTCTGTGTTTCAAACTTTTTCTAGGGTCATTGGTGTAGATTTACTTTTTCTTTCTTTCTTTCTTTCTTTCTTTCTTTCTTTCTTTCTTTCTTTCTTTCTTTCTTTCTTTCTTTTCTTTCTTGGAGATGCAATGAGGAGTTAAAAATATATATCCAATAATTTGAATTATTTGAAGAAATGCAGAATGGGGTACATTGGCTTCATATCAGAGAGCCATAGTGCAGTAAAGCATAAGGTACAAGTTCTACATTTGGAATTTTGGGGAAAGCTGAAATTTAGGAGCATGGAAGTTGAAGTTCTTAGGCACAGAAGCTGTGTCAGGAGGCCCTAAAGCAGCTTCTGTGCCCTGCCTGGGCATCTCATCACCATTCTATGAGCTAGCACTCTCTCTCTCTCTCTTTCTATTGGGGTTAAGTGACTTGCCCAGGGTCACACAACTAGGAAGTGTTAAGTGTCTGAGACCAGATTTGAACTCTGGTCCTCTTGACTTCAGGACTACTGCTCTATCCACTGCACCAACTAGTTGCCCCTCTGCCCTCTCTTTTAAAGAAAGGAAGGACTGAATTTCCAGTGTTAGTTCCACATTTCTCAAAAAAGGAATATATTGGCAAGACCCCTTCACTCCTCTTATATTTATATACCTGTATAAAATCATAGGATGAAAGACTAAAAACTGGAAGAAATATAGGCCATCTAACCATTTAATATAGATTAAATGACAAGCCCAGGATCACACAGGTAGTAAAAAGCAGAGACAGAATTTGAACTCAGTACTTCTGACTTAAGAGCCTATACTCTTTCTTCTCCCTGAGGACAGGGACTTTTATTTTTGTCTTCAAATTTCCTCCAGAGCCTAGAACAGTTCCTGTCTTGTGGACAATGTTTAATAAATTCTGCTTGGGTGACTGATTGGGAATGATTCAATTGATGGATGCTTATTTGTCATTATTCCTTTTTTTTTTTTTTTTCCCCTCAGTTTTCTGTCTCTGAAATAAATTTATCTTCTCTTGTTAGGGCAGCTATGTGATATAGTAGTTACAGTGCCAGGCTTAAAGTCAAGAAGACTCATCTTCATGACTTTGTAACCAGACTTACTAGTTGTGTGACCCTGAAGAAATCACTTAATTTCATTTGCCTCAGTTTCTACATCTGTAAAGTGAGCTGGAGAAGGAAATGGTAAATACTGCAACATCTTTGCAAGAAAATTCCAAATACAATCACAAAGATTTGGACATCAACAAGTAACGTTGATCATGTAACAGTAGGTGTAGGATCTAATAACAATGCTCATGTATTTAACAAATGCTATGACTTATTACCAAAATGTTAGATTCAAGTTTTTGAGGGTTTTATTGCTGTCTATATGATTCTAATACAATCTAAATTCTAATGCAATTTAAATCCACTGGGGCATAGTCTGTATTTTGGCTTTAGAGAAGAAAAACTATTACAGTAATGGGGGTTCAGAAACTGTAGCAGTGCCTTTTTTATGGTGTTATTGAAATCTCTTTGGAATAGGAAAAGCTCCATTATGGTGTTATACATATTAATGTGTGAAGGATTTTTTTTCCTATTGTCTATACCTTTCAGATTAAATCTGACTGACAGCCTTATCTATGATTTCTAAGTCCAGGCAAGACCCGATGTATAGACTGACCCTTTTGGATTTTGGATTTGTATTTTTTTTTAACTCTAACAAAATTCCCATTCTGAGAATATCAGAATGGTCTATTATTTTCAATAACTAAATTGATTGAAGCCTCCATAATTTAAATTCTGAAGTTATTTCTATGGTAAAGTTTAGATTACTAAGGATTTCAAATCATTGGGGTTTCTTAGCACTAGAGGGATGTAAGGGAAGGAAGATTTTAGCTTCAACTTTCACCTTTATTCCCATTCTAATATGTTAATTTGTATTTTGCTCACTATGAAGCATCAGACTCAATTTAGAGCCAAAAAGATTGGAGGTGGATGGTTGTTTCTTCCTCCCTTTTCAATGTAGAAATTGAACTTCTTTCTTCTTGAACAATGGCTACATATAATGCCTCAATTACAAAATCTCACAAAGGAGGAAAAAGCCAAAATGTTGCAAGGACAGGTTTGGATATTTTCCTCCCTCTTCAGTAACCTTGTTAATACCCGCATTTATTTAAAGTCGCCTTGGGCCAAAAGTTATGTTCCTCATTAATATACATCAACCTATTTTTTAAATGGCAACTGTTGTTGCTATTTCCACATTCTCCACAGTTTTCCCTCTCTTTTGTTCTTCAATATAGTCCTTATGAATCTAAGGAACAATTGTCACTTCTGATTAGGTGAACAAAATGTGCGAGAATTGATGGGGCTTTCTACCTAATGTTGTTAGCCTGAACCTGGTTTGTTTATTTAATGAACAAAATGTCACAGTGTATCTTTGTCCTTCTGACATCTGAAACAGTGGCAGCTGCTGGTGGCAGATTTCCTGAAAACTGGAGTATAGAATTAACCAATATAATTTGCATGTTATAAAAAAGTTTTTAAAAAATTTAAAAACTTTTTTTTGAAAATGTTCTCTCTCTCTCAAAAAATTAAATTTTAAAATTGTTTCTGAACACAGATGTCCTGAATACTATTGTTTAATGGGGTGGGGGTTAAGCAGGGTGGCAGTTGTATATGTGTGTGGGTAAACTGTGGCAAGAGAAGAAAACTTGTTTGCAGGATCTTAATATAACCTATTTTCAATATCCATAGAATAACAGTTGATCCTTATTCTGGGTGAAAAGATACCACTAGGAGCTATTAGGTTCCTGAAAGATAAACAATAACATTGGTACATTTCAAATCAGAGGGCTGTAGTCCTTATATATTTTCAAATCCAAGGGAAAAAAGTAGTGATTGAAGTCAAATGTGCATTTTGCAAAAGTGAAAAAAAAGGTCATCACCTTGACTTTCAGAGCCACTGATAACAAAGAATTTCTTAAATATAGGATGTAAAAATACTTTGAACAATGGGACAGGTAGTCAGTCCCTAATCACATGTGGAAGAAACACCTGTCTAAGTCAGCATATTTTGGGCAGAGTGGAGATATAACATACATATCTGCATGGACATGTGGACAGTCTCACAAGCATTTGTTTTCCAGGACAGAGTCATCCTCCTTCAGATTTGCTGACTTGCCTGTGCTTTGGGGAACGATGATGCTGAGCTTCCCTGGGTTCCGATCAAAGGGAAGGAAAAGGCAATCCTGCTCACTCCTTGTTTAGGCTGCAGTGTGTATTCTTCATCACGACCAATACTACAGCCAACCTTCATGTGCAGAGAAAAGAAAACACAATCTTTGTGTATATGACATGACAGTACAGGGCTCTGAACTACTTGGTAAAAGGCCCAGTTGTGAGTATGTCTGGCAATTAAAAATAATTGGGAAGCAGGTTTGCCACTAACTCTTCCAAGCATGCCAGTTATGATATAATGATGTTTCATTAGACATGCTGAACGCGGTGAGCGCCGTATGGCAGTGGCAATTAGGAAGGATCATAAAGGGAAAAAAAAGAGAAACATTAAAAATACCCCAGCTAAGATTAGCATTGCATTTAATGGCCACTTCATTAGCTAATTGATTTCTTATTAGTTACAGGGAAAAGCCCGGTTAGGGGCTCTGCACATCTAATTAACAGCATTTACACAATTAGTCGGTTGCTCATTTTGTAACTAAACATTCTTGGAATCGACTGTGGCTGTGATGCTCTGGGCCATTTGACTCACTTTATTTTATTTTTTTGCTAATATTGGCTTAACCTTCAAATCAAAAATTTGCTCCCCCAGGGCCCCACCATATTTAATCACAATATTAAGCACAGAAAAATGGGCTGCATCATCCAATCTTCGCACTGGATCTCTTATTCCTTTATTTTCAACTTCTTTTATTGGCATCATAAAGTCAATATCCTTCACTTATGGAAATAGACACCACATGATTTTCTCCCATCAAATATGATTATTATTATTATTATTATTTGCAATTGGCAAATGGAACAACTATAAGCTTGACCACATTATTTTTTTTCTTTTGCTTATGTATTGGGGAAAATATGCAGGGGGTCTGGCTGAGATATTTAATTCTAATGTGGTTGTCTCCTTCTCCAGCAAAGAAATGTATTTAATAGGAAACCAGCCATTTAGGAACCGTTTTAACTTTAGCAAATATTTTCTTGAGGGAGCACAGGGGTGTTTGAAAATGAGTTTTGAGGCTTAGCAGGGGTGGAGCTGAATTTTGGAGAGGCCACTTTCAGGCTTCACTGCCTATGATTTGAAAATTACCTTTTATTCTTTCTCTTCAGTTTCTTAGGGATCTTGGGAATCTCTGATCCCTCTTTTTAATACTGCTACATATGCGACAGCTCTTTGCTAGTGGAAGGTTGCTGTTCATGGAAATTTTAAAATCTCAAGGCTCCTATTTCCATTTGAGCAGAGGTTTTAATGATTTTTTTTTTTTTTTTTTTTAACAAACTCTAGCTCTTCCTCAAGCAGCCCTCCTTGCACACAGACCATGACAATTGAGGAGATTATATCTTGTCATCTCCTACACCCAGCCCCCTAAGGTTCTGGCTTGAAGAATCTGACCAGTTCAAGTACTGACCTTAGTACTGGGGTCCTCATTCTTTATCTTTCTATCTTATACTCTTCTTGGATGTGAGACAATCGACCTTCATCAGGGCATGTAAGGTGCTTGATGAGGTTTCTTTCAAAAAGAAGGTCAAGATAATCCCCATAGTGACAGAGCACAAAGCAGAATTTTAGGAGCAAAGGCCATCCATATGTCTTCCCTTTCTTCATCTGAAAAATGGCAATACATTCAGGTTACCCCCAGTGTTCTCTTCTCCAGCCAGTGATGGTCCAGTCTCAAGCAGTGCCCCCTCCATGTCCAGAAAAATAAATAGCTAGTCTCCTCTTGAGCACAAATGACATTAAAGAGCTTGTTACATTATATTATTACATTATTCACTACCTTATATTGATCATTGCCATATGTGTATGTCACAAGGCCTAACGGGCTAATGTCTTAACCAGGAAGATCAATTGGCTCTTTTATTAGGTCCTGTTTATACTGCTGTTGTCAACTTTAATCATTTGTTTGTTTGAATTAAAGTCTCCTGCATTTATTTACAGTCATCAGTGTCTGTCTGGAAGTAACAGAATGGTTGAATTTCTTGGCCTATGTTTAAATTTCAGAGAGCTCAATAAATATTTTTATATATTTATATTTGTAATCAAGATATGTACCATATGTAACAAATTATTATCCTGAAAAATGAAAATTAGTGAATTGCTAATTATTCTGTTGTGGACATGAGCTTTAGTTCAATCTTGAGTTATAATATATATTGTTAATCATACAAGTTGATTCCATCTGTTATTATAACAAGAAAATTGCTATTTATAACTTATTTTTCAAAGAAATTTATAGATTCAAAGTAGTCAGGAAACTTAGAGATCATCAAATTCAAATCTCTCATTTTACAGATGAAGAAATTGAGGCAGAGACTTTCCCAATGTTCACATAGACAATAAGTTGCAGAACTGTGGTTCAAACGGTCTGCTGTGAATAAGGTTTCATATAACATAAGGTTATATATTGTTTCATTTGATTCATATAATATCTTCGAGTTATATAATTATATTATAATCACTATGGTATTTTTATATCAATTTGAAGATGATAAGACTGAAATTCAGAAAAGTTAGGTAATTTGCCCATGGCCATATAACCGGTGAGTGCCAAAGGCAGATCTGAGCACAGATCTTTCCAATTTTTGAGTCTGAATTTAATGAAGCATGCTAGTTCAAGATAAACTTGAAAATAAGCATGTTGTTTCAAAGTAGCATTCCTTTTTGTAGTAAAAATTGTGGGCTCTGTATTCTTTATTAAAATTTAGGTTATACATAATATATATGCATATATTATATTCAAGGTTTTAGCACAGTAGTCTGACACATAGTAGGTACTTAATGAATGCTTGTAGACTTGTCAACTTGGCACATTAATTTATTAATATTGCTATATTAAATTCCATAATTCTGATAAATAATTATATATGATACATCATTATTTTGTATCATGTATTCACATTAAGATACCATTATATTATATTTTATATATCATTATTACATATTATATATATATATACATCATTATATTTTATATAATTTTATATATCAGGAATTCTACTATCCATAACCAAATAGCCATATATCAGGAAAACAATAAATTTTAACTTAAAATTGTATTTTTTCTTCATAAAACCTTTCCTGTTAGGAACACAAAATAATTTACAAATATTTTACTACCCAGTAAGTATCAAGTGCTTTCCACATTAAAGAAGGTCCATCATTCAAACAAGCCTGCTCTGAATGCCATGATTTAAGGACTAAACATTTTCATGTCCATCATCCCCTTACGCTTGAGTTCCTGTCTAGGACAGTAAATCATTTTCTGATGTTTTTTGGAATCCAAATCTAAACATTTGTTGTGAGAGGGCCAAAGGATGGTAAGGATGGTCATTTGCCTTCTATCATTCTGAGTCTCAGATTTAATGTTCTCCAGAGTTGATGAAGGTTCAGCATGTATCCAGGTTCCCTATCATAGATGATGTTTTTGGTTCTGAGCCCTACCCTTACTTATCCAACTCTTATACTGGGCACATGTGTAAAATGACAGAGTCCCTATGGACTATCTCTGACCTGGGACTGGATTAACTTTTATGAAATTCTTGGAGATTAAGTCAAATTTATGTAAGACTATAGTGGCATAGTGGCTAGAGCACTGGACCTGGAATCAGGGAGACTCATCTTTGTGGGTTCAAATCTGGCCTCAAACACTTAGCTAGATGACCCTGGGCAAGTCATTTAACCCTATTTGCCTCAGTTTTTAATCTGGAAAATGAGCTGGAGAAGGAAATGGCAAACCATTCTAGTAGTATCTTTGCCAAGAAAACCCCAACTGGGATCATAAAGAATTGGACATGACTGAAATTCCTGAACTACAACTTAGTGATGGTTCGGTGGCTTAAGACTGTCTGCCACCAACAGCAGTTCTGTGTCTTTCTGGCTTCATGTTGATCTATGTGGAAAAAGTTAGTTGTTTTTCCCTATATAGAGGCTTACAGATTTCCTTGCCATTTTTACTTGAATACAGACAGGAAGAAAAGACAGAGACTCACTTTAGTCTGTTAATACATTCAAAATATACACTTTTCTAGCTCAGCAGTCTATCAAAAATCCATTTTTTCCTACTACATGATTAGTGGATTAGAAGTTAGGAGAAGTAGCACTTTTGACATGAAAACTTGCTAAAACCTTTTCCAAGCTGTTCAACCACTTTTGGTGTCTATCCAGCATTCAGCTCTCACTTGTGAGAAAATGTAGTGTATGCAGTGATCACACTCCAGTAAACCATCACAGCAGGCATTCTAAACTAGAATCAGAGTTACTGGTGAGCCTCAAACCCATCAGTAAGTCAGTGGGATGAAGTATGTAAAGACTTCCACCGATGGAATGAGTGGATAAGAATAATTTGTTCCAATGGCCATGAAGGCAGTTGAACCTACCTAGGTTTTCTTGGTTATAAAATAGGAATAGAGTAAACTAGTAACCTACATCCTAGGGTGGTTGTGAGGTTAAATGAGATATTTGTTAATCACTTAACATAGTGCCTGGCACATGGTAGAGGCTTAAAAATGCTTACTATACTTGTTCCTTCTCTCCTCTCAATAAAACTACAACAGATGCTCATCTTCTCTAAAACAATATAACAAAGGATGATAGGGGAATGGGGAAAAACATGAAATGGGGAAAAACAATTTGTAGCATATAAAGCAATTATTTCATTAGACTGTAGTGCATAGTGTATACAGTTATAACACATTTGTCCTCTCTGTTCACCATAAGTTGGTGGGAAATATATTTATATAAAATTCTGTGTAAACAGTATTTTGGTGTACGTAATATTTTTGTATTTATTTCTTACCTCTACAGAAAAGGTTTTAAGGTATTAGAGATATTTTTCTTCTCCTCTTTGGATCACCTATAATAATATCCTTAATTGTTAGATCCTACAATAATTTAAGCTCAGGTGAATCATTTCAGTTGTGTCTGACTCTTCATGAGCCCATCTGGGATTTTCTTGGCAAAGATACTAGAGTGGTTTGCCATTTTCTTTTTTCTAGCTCACTTTAAAGATAAGGAAACAGATGCAAACAGGATTAAGTGACTTGCTCAGGATCACATAGCTAGTAAGTGTCTGAGGACAAATTTGAATTCAGGTCTTCCTAATACCAGGCTCGGTGTTCTATCTACTATGCCATTTAGCTGCCTGTTTAAGTTTAGATATTCAATCACATAGCTCCCAAGCTTCTAGACATTTGTGAAGAGTGAAAGTAGTATATCATATAAACTAAAAAGTAAATGCTGAATCAAGAGGCTTTCAGAAACAAAGCCAATATCTTTTGATGAGTCATTAATAAAAACCCTAAAGTGAGAATGATGATTTCAGGTCATTAAACACTTCAACAAATTAAAGAGGTTGTTTGGGGATGAAATTTCAACCCCTTTGCTTAGTCCAAATTCATTAACCCATCAACCCTATAAGATTTATTTCTCTGCCAAAGTGTGAATTCCACCTGTTGGGGGAAAAATTCTCTTCCTTCCTCCACTCCCATAACTGAACAAATTCGTTTAACTTCTTTTTCCCTGTTCTGCAAGGAAAACCCTTGGTAGAAAGAAAACAAAAGGCAAACAAAAAAAAGATGAAAAAACGATCCACTTTCTATGGTCCCGAAAAGAGGGTCAGCAAACCTAAGAGAACTAACGAAAACACTCAGCTGGTTCCTTAAGTGCTTCCTTAAGAAGGACTTTCATTTTAAACCTCAAAAGAGGGAAGTTAGCATTAAATGAAAGGAAAAACTTACAAGAAAAAAAATTCCTGAAATGAAATTAAAGTTAAAAATTCCTGTAATCAGAAAACAAAAGGTAATTGAAATTAAAATCTCCCGGGTTTAAGTTTTTAATTTAATAAGATTCACTGAAAGTAGGATTTTAATTGGAAAAGAAAAAAACTCCAATTTGGATCCGTGGATTGAAAAGACAAGAACACGCAAAAAGTAACCTCTTAAATATAAAAAAATATCACTTAAAAAAAAAATAGTAAAGGAAAATTCCACAGACCAAAAAATTCCATTTCAAAAATTAATTGGCCAAACAGGAAAGAAGAAAAAGTTTAAGGAAGAAAATAAATTCAAATTAACTGAACAAATAGAATCTAAGTTTTCATTGGCAGGATCCTGCAAACAAAAAATTGACCAAACTGAAAACCATGAATTTCACTTGCCAAAACTTTACAGACTTGGAAAATAGATAGGAGAGATTCTGAGGATTATTGGACTTCTGAAAACTAAGATGAAAAAGAGCCTAAACCTATTTACAGAAATCACAAAGAAACTGATTATAATCAGAAGTAAATACTTTGAAAGAATTCATCAACACCTTCTAAAGAAACCCTCAGTTTAACCCCTAAGGAATATTTGGCCAAAAATTTAAAACAATAAAAGGAAAAAATTCCTTATACAGAAAAAATGAAAACACAAGAATAAACACCCAAGATCGGCTGCTCCCTTTACATTAAAGAAATAAAATCTAAAAATTAATCTAAAAAACAAGAAAACCTTAGATCAACCAAGAAATAAATTACCCAGCGAACGTTGGGACAAAAATTTCTCCAGGAAGAAGATGGAGAAAAAACAAAAATTATAAATTTTCTTGAAAAAAACCAAAAAACCAAAAAAATTTGAAAACCCAAGCAAGAATTGAGATAGAAAAAAAAATATTTAAATTGTAATCTGTTTAAACAAAAAAATACATTATAATTATTACATATACAAAAAAAGAAAAAAAATACAGAAAATAATAAAAAAAAAGAAAACTTACAATTCCTACAAAACAAAAAACATCAACAAATTAAGAAAACATTGGTAATCTTACTCACAGAGTTGGCCCAAGAAAAATCCAAATTGAAACATTTTAAAAAATTTTCCTCATTAAAAAAAAAAAAAAAAAAAAGTAAAAAAGAAGAAAGAACTAGGAATTAAAAGAGGATAAGATCAAAAACCCAAGAGGGGACAAAGTTTAAAAAAAGATTAAAAAAATAAAGCACAATCCTTTAATGCAGGAAATAAGATTTAAATCAACAAAATTGAGGAGAACTCCCTAAAGAAACAAAGCAGACTGATCAAAAATCAAACCCACAATATTTTTTAAAGAAAAACATTTAAAACAAAATTATAGAAAAAAAAAAGGACAAAATCCAATTAAGCTCTCAAGGAATCAAAAAAAAGGTAATCCTACTCAATCAAGCAAAATAAAAATTATCCTAATTAAAAGAAATGAAGGAAACTAAACACCTGCAAAAGTAAAACCAACAAAAGCAATATCAATATTAAAATAAAACATGATTCTACCAACTTCCTTAAAAAAGTTAAGAAAGCAAGAAAAAAAAAAAAAACTAAAAAGGAACTCAAAAGAAAGAAATTAAAAATAAACCACAAAACAAAAAAGAAAAAATTTAAAAATTTAAAAGAAAAAAAAAAAATCTAGAAATTTGAAAATGGAAAAAGAAATTTTCTTTCAGCTACCATAACCAAACCAAATACCATAAAACAAAAAAAACAAATCAAAAACAAAATAAATCTTTTTTCAACAATATAAAAAAAACACTTAACAAAAAGAAAAACCAAAAAATTTGAAACAAAAATCCACAAAGAATATTGGGTAAGCAAAATAAACAATTAATAATTAAAAAATGACAATTATAACATCATAACAAAATTTGTAAATTACAAAGCAATAAGAGGGAATTTTAAAAAGTTCGAAAAAAAACAAAAAGAAAATAAATAATTCGTCAAACTAAAAAACAAAAGAAAAATTAAAAAACCCTAATCAAAAAAATTGAAATTTAAAAAAAAGGAAAAAAAATAGAAACAAAAAACTATTGAACTAATTAAAAAACTAAATTTCAGAAAGCCAAAATAATTTCTTTTAAATCTATTAGAAAAAAAAAAAGAAAAATTAAAAAAAAGGGAAACTTTCCACCAAATTAAAAATTAAAAACAAATATAATGCTCAACTTATGCCAATAAAGAAACTATTGAAATGGATACACCCAAAAATACAACTTCTTAAACTAAAAAAAAAAAATATTTAAACCATTTAAAAAAAAAATAAACACAATTAAACAACTCCCCTAAGAAAAATAAAAGACCAAAATAGAATTTTAAAACATTTAAAAAAATTGCCCAAAAAGCAAATAAATTTAATTGATTAAAAGGAAAAAGGAATCCACCAAACTCTATACACCAGAAGTAATGAACCAAAAACCAGTTATTAAAAGAAAAGAAAATTATACCAATTCCCTAAGAATAGATGCAAAATCTTAAAAAAGAAAGCAAAAAAACTACAAATCCCACTCCCAAGAAATACCCCATGACCAAAATTTAAATTATAATGCATTGCCAACAAGGAAAACATCAATAAATGCCACAGAATAACCAAAAAAAAAATTGAAACATCTCTAGAGCAAAAATACATTTGAAAATCCAAACAAAATCCATTCCATTAAAACAATTAAAAAATAAATGGACTTTCCTTAAAAAAATAATCCAGCAGCACCTATTAAAACCATCCAGAAGATCATATTTGGAGCACTGCCATTCACCTAAAAAACCCGAGGAAATACAAATATCACCATTACTATTTAATATTAAAGAAACGCTTAACGCAAATAAAAAAAGAAATTTGAGAAAGAGATTAAAGAATAAAAAAAACAGAGAAGCAAAGTATCACCTTTCCGGCAATATACTTAAGAACCCCAGGATTCTGCAAAAATAAGAAATAATCCACAACTTTAGCAAAGTTGCTGTTATAAAAAAACCCCATAAGTCATCAGCATTCTTATATATCACTAACAAAACCAACAATCAGAGTTACAAAGAAATTCCATTTAAAGTAACTACTGATAATATAAATATTTGGAATCTATCTGCCAAGGAAAATCAGAAACTTTAGGCAAAATTACAGCCAATTTAACATAAATTAAGTCTGATCTAACCAATTGAAAAATATTAAATGCTCTTGGATAGGCATAAATATATAAAGATAAATATTTAAACTAATCTATTTATTTAGGTATACCAATCAGACTCCAAAACTATTTTAATGATCTAGAAAAAATAACAAAAATTCAATATGGAAAAAAAAGGTCAAAATTTCAAAATTAATGAAAAAATCAAATGATGGGGCTTAGCTGTACCAGATCTAAATTATATTATAGAGCAGCAGTTACCAAAAACTATTTGAATTGGCTAAGGAAAGATTAGTTGATCAGTGGAATAGATTAGGTTCCAAGGGATAAAACAGTCAACAAATAAAACCTAGCTTTGCAAACCCAAAGATCCCACTTTTGGATAAGAACTTACTTTTGATAAAATTGCTGGAAAAATTGAAACTAATATGGCGAAACTAGGCATTAATCCATACTAACGCAGACACCAAGATAAGGTCAAAATGGGTTCATAACGACAAAAGAATGAAATTATTAATAAATTAGAAAAATAGGATAGTTTACCTCCAGACCTGTGGAAGGGAAGGTCTTTATGACCAAAGCAGAACTAGAGATCATTACTGATCACAAATAAAGAAAAAAGATTATACAAACTGAAAAGTTTTAAACAAAACTAATGCAGACAAAGATTAGAAGGAAGCAAAAACTGGAAAATATTTTACAGTCAAAGTTCGATAAACCTCATTTAAAATATAAGAATTAACTCTAATTTATAAAAAATCAAGCCATTCTCCAATTGAAAAAAATGGTCAAAGGATATGAACAGACAATTCTCAAGATGAAGAAATTGAAACAATTTCTAGTCATGTGAAAAGATGCTCTAAGTCATTATTAATCAGAGAAATGCAAATTAAGACAACCTAAGATACACCACACACCGTCAGATTGGCTAAGATGACAGGAAAAATAAGATGATTGTTAGAGGGATGCGGGAAAACTGGGACATTGATGCATTGTTGGTGGAGCTGTAACAATCCAACCATTCTGAGAGTAGTTTGGAACTATGCTCAAAAAGGTATCAAGCTGTGCATACCCTTTGATCCAGCAGTGTTACTACTGGGATTATATCCCAAAGAGATTATAAAGAAGGGGAAAGGGACCTAGTATGAATGTTTGTGGCAGCCCTTTTGTAGTGGCTAAAACTGGAAACTGAATGGTTCCATCAGTTGGAGAATGGTTGAAAATTGTGGTATATGAAAATTATGGAATATTACTGTTCTGTAAGAAATGACCAACAGGATAATTTCAGAAAGGCCTGGAGAGACTTAATGAACTGATGCTGAGTGAAATGAGCAGGACCAGGAGATCTTATATACTTCAACAACAATACTATATGATGACCAGTTCTGATGGATCAGGCCATCCTCAGCAACGAGATCAACCAAATCATTTCTAATGGGCAGTAATGAACTGAACTAGCTTGCCCAGAAAAAGAACTCTGGGAGATGACTAAAACCATTACATTGAATTCAATCCCTATATTTATGCACACCTGCATTTTTGATTTCCTTCACAAGCTAATTGTACAATTGTACAATATTTCAGAGTCTGATTCTTTTTCTACAGCAAAATAACGTTTTGGTCATGTATACTTATTGTGTATCTAATTTATATTTTAATATATTTAACATCTACTGGTCATCCTGCCATCTAGGGAGGGGCTGGGGTGGGGAAGAGGTGAAAAATTGGAACAAGAGGTTTGGCAGTTGTTAATGCTGTAAAGTTACCCATGTATATATCCTGTAAATAAAAGGCTATTAAATAAAAAAAAAATAAATAAATAAATAAATAAATCTTCCACTCCTTTAATGTGGAAGCTGCTAAAATAAATAAATAAATAAACACGCAAAGTTCAACTCAAAAAAAAAAAAAAATTTGGACTCAATGAACCTAGAGCTAGAAAGAAACTTGGACACCATTCATTCCACTTTATTTTACAGATGAAGATAAGGAGCAGGCTGGGACAGGAAATGACTTGCTCAATATCTTATTTCCAGTTCAGTTATTTGTACTCTCATAACAACTCTTGCTCATCCCATCTTTGTGTGAACTTCAGCTCCATTTTGAATATATAACATTTATATAGCATTCACTATGTACCTGACACTATGCTAAGCACCATACAAGTATGTCATCATTTGATCCTCACAGTAACCTTGAGAGACAGGTAGTATTAAGTAGTCCCACTTTTGTAGATGAAAAAACAAACAGCCAATTTAAGGGACTTTCCCAGGGTCACATACCTAGAAAGTATTAGAGTCTGGATTTAAATTTAGTTATTCCTAATTTTAGGTTCAGCACCTAACTGCTCTCCTCATTATGGGGTAACCTCTCCTTCCGAATTAGGACCTCGCTATTTGAAACTGTCTGAATCCCAGCCATTTAATTAATCATAATCTGGTTAGTGCTGATATCTTGGACATGAATCATACAGTGGAAGGAAGAAAATTTTTAGCTGTAGCTTTTCTTAGTTAGGGACTGTACTCCAACTGAGCGATCTTACTGTTAGAGTCAAAACAAAGTATAATTGATGAAGTGGAATACATTGTAAGAGTAACATAAAAATAGGGAAAGTATTTGTTTGTATTTCCCAGATTGATTGGAAAAGACAGTTTTGGAAAATCAGCATAATGTGATGAGGAAAAAAAAGTTGTTTGTCAGAGTTATCACACAATTCATGAAGATTGATGTGTGATTGACAGATAATAGTATTTATGAAGGCTCAGCTACTTGGGAGGTCATGAGGTGACACCATGAAGATAACATCTGAACAGAACCCCAAATCTTCAAGTCACATATTATGCCATATGTCTAAAAATCTCTTCACCAAAAGTCTTTATATGAGCCTTATATGAATCACAAAATGCAAAGTCCTAAAAGAGATGAAGACAAGGGAAGGGATGGAGTGGAACAGAGCTGGGATCATGTCTCTATAGATGCACTGGTCAGCTTTATCATCCTCACTAATGAGAAGAATTCAACACAAATAACTCAACTTTGTTCTATTCCCTCAAGCCTAAGACTTGAATATGTAAATGGACTCTGTATCCCAAAGATTTGTACTCATTTTGAGCATGAGGTAGAAAAAGGTAATGAGATCTTTGGCCATATATGCCTCCTTATAGAAGATTGCTTGTTAATTCAGAAACATTTTCTTAGGGCTGATCTATGGGTCAATTAGTCAACAAATATTTATTGACCATGTTACAATGTGAAAATAACTGCTTGGTACTACTAATAATTGGTCTAATTATTAAGGCAAAAAAATTTTTGAGGCAAAAAAATAAAGAATGCACTATGGCTATTATATGACAAAACATGATTAATATTGAAAGGGAATGTTTTAAAAGTTGAAAGGAAGGGAAGCTCATTGTGACCTGGAAGGGGGCACAGAAAGTTTTATACAAAGAAAAATGGCCCTAGAAGAAGATTTCATAGAAGAGATTAGACATTGTGATACTATATAGAGCTTTACTTTGAGGGGCAGAGAATCTAGCTTAGAATCTTGACTCTATCCCTTAGTACCTTTGGAAACTCAGGTAAGTCATTTATCTCTGTAAGGTACAGTTTTATTATGAGATTGTTGGACTAGAAGACACGTGGGGCTTTTTTCAACTCTAAATTTATGCTTCTGGGGGCAGTTAGATGGCACAGTAGATAGAGCACCAGTTCTGAAGTAAGGAGGATCTGAGTTCAAATCCAATCTCCAACAATTAATACTAGATATGTGACCCTGGATAAGTCACTTAGCCCCAATTGCCCTCTTCAAAACAAACCAAAGACCCAAACCAAAAAAATTATGGTTCTATGATACTATGATATCACCTTATCCATAAGATATAGGTGGGGTTTGAAAGCACAAATAGGAGACACAGGATGTTCCAAATAAGAGGAATGCTATGAGTAGTAGAAATTTAGAAATGGAAGGCATTCCAAGGTACAAGAAGAAACGATTTGACTGGTTATGTGTGTGTACAGATTTGATCTTGGTGAACAGTGGGAAATAAGTTCAAAAAGGTGGGTAGGAACTAGGTGAGTAGAGAACTTGAATGTTATGTATGAGCTTTGACAACTTATTTGGTAGCCTATTATTAAAGAGAACAATTCAATAGCTACTTAGTTATTTCACATATTAAATCATGTTCCTGAAGACTTAACTCACACTTTTTAAACTCTTGACCTAAGACTCTGTTGTCCTGGATGGCGATTGCTGCTATCACTCAATATATATAGCCTAATCCCTGCAATGCTTTGCTTCATTTCCTAGCCATTTTCTCAACAATTGTCTTGCTGCTTTCAATAGTCCTTTTTGCAATTCTTGGTACTATAATCAAATTAATTGTCATTGCAATATACTTCCTTATGGCTCTACTATTCCTCTATTTTCTAAAACAAAATACCCCTTACTTATTGCCATACCCCTATTTATCACTGATAACTGTGAAAGAGCAATTTATTTTTAAAAAATAAAATTTTATTTATATATTTTATTTTGTATATGACATATATTTCTCAATGTATCCTTCTATCCTTTCCATCTCAGAGAATCATCCCTTATAATGAGGAATAAAAAAAAGATGGGGAAAGTTCAACAAAACTAACCAACATATGAAAAATGTCTGACTTCTTGTGATATGTTCCACACTCATAGTCCTCCATTTTTATAAAGAAGTAGGTGAACAATCTTCATAGATCTCTTCTTTGGGGCCAGTATTTTTTATAATTTTGCAGTAGTTTCCATTGTTTTGTTGGTAGTGAGCTTTTCTCCCAGAACGATGTAGCCATTGTATATATTTTTCCTGGTTCTGCTTACTTCATTTTGTATTAATTATTCTTTTTACTATATTTTGGTTTACAAAGATTATATTAACTATTTCTGCCCATTTATATTTGCTTACAATATCTTTGTGCTCTAGTACATAGTCAGTTTTTATAAAGGTTTCATATGATGCTAAGAAATAGGTGTCCTATTTAGAAGACACCATAAATTGTTCAACTCTAATTTTTCCAGCAATTTGTTTAGTTCCACATTTCCTTTTTTGTTTTTTTTTTATTGGTCTTATTCAAAACCAAGAAAGAAATATTGAAGTTTCTTGTTATTATCTCTGTCCTCTTGTAGCTTAGATTTTTTTTTATGAATTTGGATTCTAAGGCATTTGTAACATGTACATGTTACAAATATGTAACTGATACTGATATCAGTTTATTGTCTATGCTTCCTTTTAGCATATAGTTTTCTTGTTTTCCTTTTTTATTTTTTTGAATTTTGTTTCTGTTTTGTCAGATAGTATGATTGCAATGCTTGCTTTTTTGGATTCATTTGATGGATAACAATTTTTCCCTATCCGCCAGTTTTATTTTGTTTATTTATTTTTTTTAATATTTGTTTCTTGCAAGCAATAGATTGTAGGGTTTTTTTCCTTATCCAATCTATTACTCTTTTTCATTTTATTGGATTGTTTAATCTATTAACATTTAAAATTATAAGAATTAGGCTTAAGTTTCCTCCATTCATTTCTAATACTGTTTTTTTCCCTACTTAGAATTTTTTCCCCTTGTCTTCTGTAAGCACGGTACTATGTTCCTTCATTTAGTTTATCTATCTTAATCTTTTGTAATGTGGTCCTGTTCCCACTGGGTCTCTTCCTATTACCCTGATTTTTTCTTCTCATTTGTTAACTTTTCCCATTTAGGCTTTTGTTTATTAGTTCCTTTTTTCTCTCTTCCTTTTATCTAGTTACATAATTCTTTCCCTCTATTTTCCTCTTCCCAGTCAAATGGATTCTCCTTTCCTCTCCTGTGCTTCATCTAGTCTTATTCATTATTATTTTTAAAATTTTACCTTTTTGTATGTCTCTTTCCAGAAAGTGAGTCTCTCACCCCTTTATTATTCATCCATTCTTTCTATCCCAAATTCTGTTTCATTATATAAATATTATAATTATTTAGGCTATCATTAGACTCTCTATTCTTTGCATTTCTCACCTAATTGAAATTTCCAAAGTATCCATTATAGGGCCTTCCCTCCAGGCAGTTTCTGCCACTGATTTCTAGAGCTTACTCTTTGAATTATGCCTCATAACCAGAACAATGCCAATTTTTGTGAGTATCAGAGAGCATACTGCCACGTCGATTATGTAGATCACCACTGATCCTTCCTCTGGTTACCTTTTAATTTCTATTTGCCTCAAAGTCTCCTCCTTGGGTCTATGCTCTCTCCCTCCAGTTGCCAGTTGCTTTCTATCAACTATCTCTCTTCTGACATAAGATGAGTGGGCTTTTCAAGCACCAAATCCCCCCAGACCATGCCCAGCACAACATCTCCATCTATCTTTGCAAAATATCTCTTTCTACATAGGAGCATATATCAATGAAAACTCTATCATCAAAACTACTTCCTTTATTTCTTCTCCTTTTCAATCTTTCTATTTTCCTCACCCTTCTCATGCTGAGACCACAAGGGTTATTTTATTCTCATAGCTAGTCCTTGTTTTGACCTGGGAATGTCCTCTCTATTCTACTTTTTTCCTCCCCTCCCTTTTATATATCTTTCAATATTTTAGTTCCACACACACACACACACACACACACACACACACACATGCACATACACACACACATCTTAATCTATAGGTAGGGTTTTGCCAAATTCTGTCCATAATTTCCCAGGCTTACCTCTTTCCTGTGACCTCTACTAGATTTCTGTTTTTACTCTGTCTTGTACACACATAGGAAGAAATCTCCACTGGTTTCTCTGTTGTCATTGTTATTGAGGAAGGGAACCCTGAAAGTCTCTCTCATTCTCTCTTGGTCTCCCCCGGAGACTTGGAAAACTCCCTCAGAGAAGCTCTCCCCTGAGGGACCCACCCCAGGGAATCAAGATAAAGTGGTTTCATTCTGTTATCTGGGTGGGACTAGTTGAGTCCAAGACTACTCCTACTTAGCCCAAGATGGAGATGGAAATTTCTATCCAACTCTATTGAGTTGATGATTAGTCCAGGGACACTCATTCAAATGGAAAATTTTCATTCAATTCTCAAAGATCTCTGTCTGATTTCAACTGCTCCCAGCCCCCCAACCTCTAGACACAGTTTTAATTATAAAAAGAGGCAACTTGGGACTCATTCCTTGCAGAGGATCTAATCATGCTAAGGAACCTCTCTCTCTCCCCTTGGCATAGCTTCAACCCTGTGCCCGCTGAAAAGACATTCTCTTTCAGTATTACTCTCTCTTTATCGCTCACACCTTATTTCCCTAATAGGACCTTATTCATCTCTCTGTCGGGATTTCTCTGCTAGAAACTTTCTCTACTAGAGGATTTCTCTGCTAGATCTTTACTTTTCTGTTGGAACCCTGCCACTAAGAAAGTCAGCCTGCAAAAGCTGACTTTTCAGTTCTAATAATAAACTTCTTTTGCCAGTTTAACTTTTTGGGTTAGTAAATTCATTTACAAAGGACCTGTGCCAACCAGAAGGGGGTTCCCACAATTCCCTGCCCTGTGCCTAACCTCTTCATTATTATTGTCCTTAACTACTGCATTTATTATATATTTATGACACCTCTTTTTTATTGAATATCCATTTTCTTTTACTTTTGGCTAAGCTCCTATTTATAGGGTAGTCTGTCCTAGGTTGCAGTCTTATCTCCATTGCTCTTTGGAACATAGTATTCCACTCTCATATATTTTCTAGTGGCCACAGAAATCTTGTGTTATTTAAATTTCTTTCCTTTGAATTTGAATTATTTTCTCTGGATAACTTGCAGAATGTGTTTTTTTCCAAATCAAATTATTAAGTTTAGCCACTAAATTATCTTGGAGTTTGTAATCTTGGATTTCCTCCCCCATTGGGATAACAAATTTGCATTCTTTCAAATGATATTTCATTTTCTGTATTCAAGTTTTTCATGTTCTGAGAAATCTATAATTTTAAGTTGCTTATATCCATCCTGTCTTCAAGATTATTTCAAAAGTATTAATATTCATTCTGAAAATTTAACAGCCAAGCTGAGACCCAGCAACCCCACTCCTTACCCCAGCCAGTGATTAGAGGTGAAAGAATCTGAGAGGGCTGATAAGAAAGTTAAATTTTTCTCATTGCCTGAAAAGTTTTTTTTTTTCTCAGGGTGAAAAACAAGGAAACATGCTTTCTAACTCACAAACTTTAAACACATATCCATATGTCTTTATTTATGTACTTATTTATTTGTCTGAATCAAGAGGTAGTGTGGTGTAGTAGAGTGCAAACTCTCCATGGAAACAGGAGAATCCACCAAGAAAACTCCCTTTAGATTCCACTTTTGATATTCATTGTGTGCCCACATACTTGCACACACACACACACACACACACACACACACATACAATCTGTGTGCTCTAGGCAAGTCACTTAACTTCTCAGATCTCTAAACAATTCTCTAAGCCCAAAAAGTGAAGAGGGTATTTGACTGGCACAGTGAAGAAAGTTCTAGGCTTGAAATCAGGAAGACTGAACTTCCTGAATTCAGATCTGGTCTTCAACACTTTCTAACTGTGTAACCCTAGGCAAATCACTTAATTTTATTTGCCCCAATTTCCTCAAATGTAATGTAAAATGGAGAAAGAAATGACAAACCACTTAAGCAGAATCTTTGCCAAAAAAACTCCAAATGGAGTCACAGAGAATTAAACATGATTAAAAAATGACTGAACAACAACATAAAGTGAAGAGAATGTACATACCTGCCTTGGTAGAGGTATTTTTTTTTAATGAAGAAGATCCCTTTACCATGAAATAACAAGCCCAGTTCCTATTCCTATTATTATTAAAGTTTCTTTCATATATGTATTACCTAAAGCAGTTGATTGGTAGATCATACAAAGTCTTAGTTACCTTAGAGATCAGCTCTCTAGGTAATCACAATCATGGCAATTAAGATCAGTCAGAGCTTTCCTGTCTATTCCTGAATTGAATCTACAAGCAACTGGAGGCGAAAGATTTCCATGGAGGAACCTCATTTGTAGAATTCCTTGCCTGCCTGGACTTAGCAATATTTCAGATGAGAGGCACAAGACATGTCTTTTTAAGTTGGTGTTTTATTGATTTTAATGTCTGCCTGTCATTGTTTCTGTGCTTCATATAATTTAGTTAATACTTATTCTTTTATATTTCTGCCACACAGTGATATTATCATTGAAGAGGACAAGTTTTACAGTCAGATAAAGAATAAGATAAAGAACTGGAAGAGACCACAGAGACATCACTTAATCTACTCCCTCATATTCCACATTAAGAAGACAATTTTATTTTTAATCTGACATGACAATGTATATTCTGCAAAAGTTCTCTGTAACAAACACAATCATGACTCCCCTACCACCTCCCATATTGGTGGGATATTTCCACAGATGCCAGAATACTGCAGGCTTCTCCTCTTTCTTATTTTTTTCTTTATTGTATGGGAGAAAAAGGGGAGAGAGGGAAAGAGAGAGAATGAAACACACACACACACACAACATATAAACACACAGAGAGACAGATGGACAGAAGACACAGAGACACAAGAGAGACAGACAGAGACAATGACAGAGAGACAGACACAGAGACACACACAGAGAGATAGAAACAGAGACAGAGTAGAGACAGAGACAGAAACAGAAAGAAATAGACAGAGAAACAGAAAAAGAGAGGGATAGAGAAACAGAGACAGATAGAAGCCAAGACAGAAACAGAGAGTAAGACACAGAAACAGAGACCAGAGAAAGCCAAAGACAGAGAGAAATGAAGACAGAGACAGAGAACCTGAGAGAGACAGATAGTCAAAAACAGACAGAGAGACAATGAGACAGAGAGAGGGATGGGGAGAGGGAGAGAGAAAGAGAGAGAGAAAAAAGAGGAAAGGAGGGGAAGATAGAGGGAGGGAGAGAGAGAGGGATGATGAGAGAGAGAAAGAGAGAAGGAGAGGGGGGAAGGGAGAAAAAGAGAGGGAGGGAGAGAGAGAGGGAGAGGGAGAGGAGACACACAGAGAGAGACAGACACAAACAGAGAGACAGAGACAGAGACATAGAGAGACACAGGGAATGACACACATAAAGATAGAGGCAGACAGAATGAGAGAGACATAGACTGACAGAGAAACAGAAAAAGAGAAGGATAGAGAGACAGAGACAGATAGAAACCACAACAGAAACAGAGAGTAAGACACAGAAACAGAGAGACCAGAGAAAGACGAAGACAGAGAGAGATGAAGACAGAGACAGAGAACCTGAGAGAGACAGACAGATAGTCAAAAACAGACAGACAGACAAGGAGACAGAGAGAGATAGGTGAAAGAGAAGGAAAGGGAGAGGAAAAGAGAGAGAAAGAGAGAGTGAAACAGAGACAAAGAGAAAGAGAGAGACACACAGAGAGAGACACAAAGACAGAGAGAGACACGGGGGGGGATAGAAGGGGCAGGGAGACAGGGAGGAGGAGGAGGGAGAAAAAGAGAGAGAGGGAGAGAGGAAAGGAGAAAGAGAAAGAGAGAAAGAATAATGATGATGATAATGATGAGAAAGGAGAGGCCTTTTCCCCTTCCTGACTTTCTGAAAACTTTCTTGCTTTAGATGTCAAAAAGAGATCAGAATTTTGAATCTTTTTTCTTTTCTTTATTTATTATTGGTGAAGGAAAAGATGTCAAAGAGAAAGTTTCTTTTTTATCATTTCTTCCCTTTCCATCTGGAGAAGGCGGCAAATGCATTCTGATTCTGAAAAAAAAAAAAGCTATGGAAAAAGTTTTTCATTTCTATAAGTGACATGAAATCTTCAAAGCATTTTCCCTTTTTCTTTCTTTTTTTCAATTTTCTTCTGTAATGTCTCTGTAAGGGGAGCATAATAGTTAGTTTTGCCATCATCACAGGCTACAGAACATTGTACATGACCACAGATTTAAAGCTAGAGGATGTTATCTGGTCCAACATACTTATTTTGCAGCTGGGAAAATCGAGGCCCAGAAAGTTCAGCTACTTATCCAGGAGAGAGATTGATGGGTGGAAGCAGTTGTATCGGGATTTGAAGCCAGCTCCTCTGACAACTCATTCCTTCCACTGTACTATATAACTTCTTACTTCAAAGGTAGTAATGCTGGGGTAAAGATGGTATGCACCTTACCTAAATTCACACAAACTATTGCAGAGACATAATTACAACTCAGCTTTCCTGACTCTTAAGAAAATTAGCCTTTTATTGTAGTTTTTCCAGCTTGGTCCTTCTGAAATATTATTATACTTCCCAGTCTGGGTTTATGGGGCATCTTAGTCCTACCTCTATATTCCTGAATCATCTAAAACTACTAATTATTTAACAAACTTCTAGTAACATGCCTTGAATTATTACTTACACAATTTTTAAAAGCTACTTTGGTTTTTTTTAGGGTGAAGAAAAGAAGTGTTTCTGAGGATAGGTTCAAAATGCACAATCTTAAGTAATATAAATGCTATCAAAGACAGATTATATGACTGAGTGGGATATAAAATAGAAAAGAACAAAAATCTTCATTCTGTACTCTAAAGAAAGCATAGAAGAAAAAGGTAACTCTGATAATCAATGAGGAGTGCAGTGAGATGGAGTTGGGAGTTGGTAAGCAACAATATTTGAAACTCATTGACCCTGTGCATTGCCATGTGGATTCCTGAAGGAAAAGTGTACATCAAATTTAGAAAGCTCATATGATCAAAGAGTTAACTCAAAACTCCTACTCCTCCTTTTCTCCTTTCTTGGAGTCCTTTTACAGTTCCCTTAGGTACAGCTCTCTGCTGGGCTCTGAAGGTCAGTGTCCTTGCCAAGTGTTGAAATTACATTTCTTTGGTTTATTTAGTTTGTCATTGGTGTGTCTCTTAGCTATGAAAACAAATTTCTCCAGCCAATGCTTCTCTAGGGATATTGTCACTAGGTCTAGTGGGCATTACTATTAAAACCAATAAGAGCTTCAGATTTTCTGATCTTTTGAAGTCCACAAGATCCAGTGGTGAGGAAAAGAAAGGAAGAAGGTCAAGAAAGAGAGACAAGCAGAAACATAGATAGACAGAAATAGAAAGATGAGGAGAGAGAGTCAGAGATAGAATGAAAGAAAAAGAGGGAGATGGAAAAACAGAGACAGAGAGAGGGAAGGGAAGAGAAGGAAGGAAAGAGAAAAAAGGAAGAAAGAAAAGGGGATAGAGAGTAAGAGAAAGACAGAAAATGAAAGAGAGAGACAGAGAGAGAGAGAGAAATGGAGAGAGAGACAGAGTTCTTTGTTCTCAAGAAAAATAGAGTAATTCCCTCTCAAGTCCTTCATTGCTGGGACAATGCTGGGACAATTGACTACAATTCAATTAGTCTGTTGTTGTAATGAGTAATTTTATAGATTGCTATGCTATATATAGGTCTAATGGCATCTTCAACTTTCACCTACAGATGCTTGCTCAAGCAGGTTTTATGGCACAGGGGTTGGTTATACTCTTGCTACCTCTCTATGGTTTTGAATTAATTTTCCTCACATTGATTGTAAGCTCACATTGCAACAAAAGCAAGTAGGTATGGACAATGGCCCAGACACACATTTTTTTTTCATTTATGGTGTAGCAATACAGCTTTTTTGCTCACTGGAATATTCCATGCCCACTGGAAAATAAGCACTATCAGAGAGGGAGGATTTTAATTAACATATGTCATTAAGCTTCTCAATATGGCTTTCTTGTCCCACCCTGCATATGGACCAAAGGAGCAAATGTTCAGTCATCTCTCCCGGGGAGGCAAGTTTCCACAATCAGAAGCTGAAATTGCAAAATTGCTACCACTTAGCACTTAAAAAAGGTTTTTTTCCTAGTTGAATGACATGCCCCAGATGTATTGAGGGGTTGGAATTAAAAAATGATACTTTAATTCACTAAAAAGATGTCTTAAGAGCCAGTGATTTCCCTTCATTTCAAGATGATCCAAAAAAACCACTTAGGGGGAAAATCCTTTGAGATTTTGCTTTAAAAATGACTAAAACACTTATTAAGGAGAATTTAAAAGATTAAAAATAATAAAATAAAATAAATTTTGCCGCCAGATACAGTTCTAGCTGGAGAAGAACTGTCAACTCATCAACATGACAAACTTGAGACATATGAGTCATAGAACTGTGCAGGCATAGACATAAGGGATGGAAGAGACCCAGCAATCAAGCCTGTCTTACCTCTGCCCTAATAGTGAAAGGCTATGCACTTCTACAAACTATTCCACACTGCTTTCTGTGGTGTATTGTCCACTGTCATTTAAAAAATGTCAAGTGAGGCATCTCCCTCATCCACCAGGAAATGATTGTATCAACCAGTACTTCCTTCCCTTCCCCCTCAAAAATTTCCCACATCTTTCCTCCAATTTTCATTTTTTTTGGGGGGGGATTATCCTCTTATTACTTCTAGTTAGTTCCCCTCTTTCTTACTTCATTTTTGCTTTTCCTTCCTGGTATGAACCAAATTGTGTGAGTAGTACATTTTCTGAAGGCAGAATGAGAATCTGACAGCTCTCAGAACTTTCAAAGCTGACTTTTGACTTTTCTGCAAAAGTTAGTATAAAAATTCTTACTATGAGACACAAAATGAACGACAGATATTTAATACTTTGGGATTGAGGGTTTGCATTTTTTTTTAGTTCTCAAAGGTGTTTATTAATAGATCCCCCCATGTTGCTTTTTTCTATGTCTCATCTTGAATTTTGATGTTGGGAAGTTCTTTTGACTTAATCACTTGCCTTTTTAAGCATGACGAAAACTATAATTTCTAGGCTGTCACATCTTTGTTGTGGATCTACTGGATATGATAGGGTGAGGTCTACCTGACTTGGTGTGTACCTCTAAGTCCTGCTAACATTAATAGGAATTATTCATGTTCACCAATAAGAGAATAACTCCCTATGTCTTTAAGGGTCTGCTAGCAACTGTTCCATTTAATTGATGATCCACATTGTCATGTCACAGCCTAGATGAGTGACATGTTAGTATTGAAAAGAAAGAGTGAGACATGTCTTTCACTTCACTGACATGCATGACATATTCAGCAAAATGCTCCAACTCCTACTGTGTAATGTTCAATACCTAGAGCCATATGGCTCCCTTTTGTCTAAACAGGAACCAAAATGTGTGGGGAAGATTTTTGCTAAGTAGACATGATAAGTCAGGCCCTACCACACCAGAGGAAGTACAGGAAAATCCAAAAGCATCTTGGTGCTTTTTATGAATACATTTGTTTGATTGAATTGGAGTTCTTGGGAACAGAGACTCAGCATCTGAAGAAAATTAAAATACATAGTTAATCAATAAATATTTACTACAAATGCTTACTATGTGCCAGGTACCATGTTAAATGCTGGAAAAGATTATATACTACATATATGCATGCATGTACAGATATGTACATCACATATATACACACTTATGTATATGTGTATGTGTGTGTATAAAATCTATATACATAAATATTCAGGAAGAAGGGGATAAAACTGATGTGTTCAAGGTCTTCTAGATCATGGGAATCTATGATATACATGCCAGCAATATTTACTTAGCACTATAACATACTATGTTCAGAAATTTACTCTGTGTGCCAGAGTATTATTTGACATAGTAGGGATAATGAAGGGAAAAGAGCATTGAACTTGGAATCAAGTTCTAATCCATGTCCTGCTATTATGAATAGTTCCTCACTACTACTTGAGTAGATTACTTTGGCTCTCAACTATCCCAAAGCTCTATAAATATGAGCATTGTAGAAAGATCAAATAATGTTCCTGACCTCAGGGAGTTTGTAATTTGATGGGAAAAACAAGGTAAATAACAATACATGTGAATATAAATAACTAAACAGTTGGTTAATCTGCATAGAGATAATTTTATGGCTTATCTAAAACAAATAATTAATTCCAGAATTGTTTTCCCTTCTTAATGTAGCTTCTCTCTTGGGCTCACGCTTCCAATTCTAACTGGCACTGGCAAGTTGGATGAGAAGGGTAGCTGTTACCTTGCAACATGGTCTCCTGATTCCCAAACTCCTGGGTTCATTGATATAAAGAGCCTGATGGGATACTCTCCCACAGTATTGTTGTTATTTGGTCTAGATCAGGCAGATTGCTTAGCTGTTGAGTTTTTCTTCACAGGGTGCTATATTTCTACTTGAAGGATCAATTTGATGGATTCCCTTGGTTTAGGCTTTAATGTACAGCTCTAATCTTCACCACCTCTAGTCTCTGACTAGTATAGTACTGTTATATTTTCACCTGGAGTGCTACTAAACCCTTTTATCAGGAGGAAGAGTCAAAACAAAGAAATGAAAGTATAGGCCAAAATCCCTAATTTGGTTTAATCCAAAAAATTAAATAAAACATTTGACAAAGAGTTTATGGTAACATATTATAAAAAATAAACATTCATTGTAACCAAGTTCAATTTATACCAAGAATGTAGAGTTGGTTCAATATTAGGAAAATGACAAACATAATTGACCATATTAATTATAACAAAAATCATATGATTATATCAATAAATACAGAAGAAAATTTTGACAAGATTTAACATTTTGTTTTATTTATCAATACTATATTTGTGGTCAAAGAAAGAATTTGGCAGGGTTCCATTTTTTTTTTTTTTATTTCAAAGAGATTAAATAAAACTAGAACCTGAAATTTTGGGGGGAAATGGACAAACCATTAGCTAATTTGAGAAAAACCAAATTACCAGTATAAAATGTAAAGAGGAATTTACAACCAATGAGGAAATAAGAGAAATGATTAAAAACATTTTGACCAACTATAAACTAATAAAACTGGCATTCTAATTGAAATTGATGAATATTTATAGGAAAAATGTATTTGGATTGACAAAACAATAAAAAATATACAAATAATCCAATCAGAAAAAGAAATGAATAATCAATAAATAAACTTTTTTTAAGAAAAAATATTCTAGGACTAGATGGATTTTTTAAAAGTGATTTCTATCAAACATTTGAAGAATGAATCATCTAATATTAAAGAAGATATTTTTAAAAATACACTAAAAATAAGAATAAATGGATTTTTAAGTAATAGATAGTTCCTATCTAAACCAAGTAGTAATATATCTAATATACTAGAGACTTTCTCAATAATACTGGGGGAAAGCTAGGGTCTATATTACCATGATCGGATATAATACCTTACCGAACAAATTACCAAAGAATTACTTTATAGTCCTAGGGGATAAAATGGAATTCATTTAGAGGAACAAAAAGTCAAGTATTTCAATGGAAATGATGAAAAAGTGGGAATCAAATGAGGCTGTCAGTAGCAAATTTGAAACTATACTAAAAAGGAACATTATGCCCCAGGAAACTCATTATTTGGAAAATATGATTCTACAAGACCTTATCAACCAGATATTCCAACCCCTGGCTGCACTACTTTGGGGTTTCTCCATGTCTCTATATTAGGTTCCTTCATATTTTTTGCCCCACACTTTTCAGTTTTCTTTTTGTGTTGTATTCTTGCAAGCTTTTTCTAGTGAAGAGACTAGATTTCTATTTTTTTTAAACTTCATTTTTGTGTCTTCAAAACTTGCACAATGTCTGACACATAATAGGTATTTAATGTTATATAATATTATTTGATTATTGATAATATTTGAATTATGTAAACATTGAAATTATTTGTATAAACAAAACTTATGTCATCAAATTGGAAGGGAAGGAGATAACTGGGGAAAAATCTTTATGGAAAGTATCTCTGATAAAGATTTCATTTTTGATATCTATGAAGAACAGATTCAGATTTATAAGAATGTGAAAAATGCTTCAATTGATAAATAGTCAAAGGGTACAGATGTAATTTTCAAAGAAAAAAGTCTAAGCTATCAATATTAAAGATGTTCTAATAATGTTCTAATTATAGTTCTATATAATATTTATATAATTATATATATAATAATGTTCTAATAATAGTAATTAAAGAAATGCAAATTAAAACAACTCTGAGCTTCTACCTCATAGCCATTAGATTGACAAAGTTGACTACAAAAGGAAAGTTACAAATGCTGAAGGGATTGTAAGGGGTGAGGAAGGGGAGAGAAAGTGGTACATTAATGTACTATTGGTGAGGCTGTGAACTGGTCTAGTCTTTTTGAAAAGTAATTTGAATTTATGTCTCCCAACTATTAAACTATTCATACCCTTAGATGCAGAAAAACAGCTATTAGGTTTATAGGTAAATAGGTTCTATAGTTTTTGAAATTTTTTTGTGGTGGCAAAAAGCTAGAAATTAAAGGGGGTATCCATCAATTATGAATGGCTGAACATAGTGGAAGAGGATGATTTCAGAGAAATCAGGGAAAACTAGTATGAACTGATACAGGGTAAATTTAGCAGAACCAGAACAAGTTACATAATAATAACCATGTAAAATCAAGTGACTTTGAAAGACTTAAGAACTCCAAAAAACACAGAGACAAACCACAATGTTGAGAACTCATGATGAAAAATGATATCCACTTCCTCACTCACCCACCTTATGCTGAAGGTGAAGATTGAAACATATTTTTTGGATATGACAAAATGGAAATTTGCTTTCCTTGACTATGCATGTTTATTACAAGTTTTTTTCCCCTCCCTTAAGTGGTAGAGGAATGGGGAAGAGGACAGACAGAGGAGAAAGAGAATATATTATTTTTAATTGGAAATTTTTTAAAGTCTATAATTATGGATTTATAGCTGAAGGGTCCTAAGCTGTCATGTAGCTCATAACCTCATTTTATATAAATGCAGAACCTGAGGTCCAGGGAGGCTGAGAATTACCCACAATGACTAAGCATCACAAGCAGAATTTAAGCCTAAATCCTTTGATTTTTAGAGCCAGTGGATACTTTCTCTATTATATTATGCTGGTCCACTCAACTATTTCATGATAACCTGTTGATGGCTAGTAATCATTAACGTGATGCTTTGTCTAGGTTTAACTGAATCTTTAACATGATACAATGCTTTAAGCCTAAGCATTGTAGCTAGTTGTAGAATTACAAGCACTCAGGGATCTGAATAGCAGGATACATTTTTCTCCTCACATAAACATGATACAATTTTGGCATTGTCACTATTCATAACTGAAACTTTATTTGTGATTATCCATGGTTATATTCCTCTTGTGTCTGAGGTGCTTTATCACCAAGAGCCCTTAAAAATTTTCTCTTTGGTCCACCGATCTTGGTAATAGTATATATATATATGTTTAAAGATAAAAATGTGCTTCAAATCAGTTTTCTCCTTTGAGAGTGTGGGAAGAGGGAGTGGTTAAAAGTCACTCCATCTATGGAACTTATTAGACAACTGTTTTTAAGCTGGAAGGAGAGTCTTTGATATGATTTGGTTGGTTCTTGATTCTTGCCACAGAAATAGAGTTGAGCATTAGTAAGACACTAAACAGGTGTCCCTGAAGGCAGAAGAAGAGAGCTTCCATCCATCCAAACAGCAAGCTAAGCAGCTGCATTTGTCGGTGTGAACTTTACTAACCTTATGACCTAAAAAAAAGATGCTTTTACTATGAGGTCGTCTGTGAGATGACACAGCAATTGGCCCTGTGACTCAAACCTTCAGCTGCAATCTGTGAATACTTTCTTTTTTTGGCTCAGTTGGAAGCTTGCTATGAGCATAAGGGTAATTCTGCCCCCTTTTCTTCATTACTGTGGTTCAGATCATTTCAGCAATTTTTGTTCAGTTATGTAATATATAAAATGACTGAATAATTAATTTTTGCAATGTCTGGGAGGGGGAAAAGGTAAATATGCCAAGTTACTGAAGCAACATAACCATGTCAGTGAAGTCATCTTGCTAACCTCACTGAAAGTTATTAATACTTGATTTGACAAGTCATTTTCTGCCTATTTGGAATTCATTTATAGATTTTTCATATGTCATTATCACTTTTTAGAGATTATAATTTAGTCTTAATATTTGTTTTTCTAGTAATATTTTAAAAATTATTCAGAGGCAGCATGGTATGGCAAAAAGGGAATTGTAGATGAAGTCAGAGGGCCTGGGTTCGAATTTCAATTCTGCTACTTGCTACCTGTCTCTTTCCACAAAAGTCATAGCTTATGGGAACCTTAGTTTTGAGAAAGTTGGGGATAGATAATTACTAAATTTTCTTCTAGCTCTAGATCTTGTAGCAAAAGACATTATTTGATATTATAAGGATGTATAAGCCAATTAACATATATTAAGCTCTTATCATATGCCAAATACTCTGCTAGATACTGGGAACACAAAAAAGGCAAAAAAACCAAAACCAAAACCAAAAACATTCCCTGCCTTCAAGGAGCTCACAATCTAATGGGGGAAAACATATGTAAACAATTATATAAAAATTAGGTATGTTCAGGAAATATAGAAAATAATAAACAGAAGACAGACACTAGAATTAAGAGGGGTTGGTAAACACTTCTATCAGGTGATATTTTAACTGAGATCTGAAAGAAGCCAGAAAGAGAAAGAAAGAGAATGTTCCATGCTAGGAGTGAAGAGATTGAGTGTCTTATTGTTGGGACCATAATGAAGCCAGTATCACTGGATCAATCTGAAGAATTTTGAATGTCAAGCAGAAGATTTTCATCCAGCAGTAATAGGGAACCAGTGCAGTTTATTGAACAAGAGAGTGACATAATTGGACCAGTGCTTTAGGAAAATTACTTTAGTGGCTGAATGAAGGTTGGACTGGAGTGGAATGAGACATATAACAGTCAGACAAACCAGCAAGTTATTTATTGCAATAGTCCAAGGTACTGAAAAGATGAGGGTGTGCAACAGGATAGAGGCAGTATCAGGGAGGAAAGGGGGCATATATGAGAGATATTACAAAGGTGAAATCAATAGGCCTTGGAAACAATTTGAATATGAAAGGTGAGACATAAATGAGGAGTTGAGGGTGACATCTAAATGGTAAAACCTGTGGGAATGAGACGGTCTCCATATTGGTTGAAAAATAGTTGAAGCTGTGAGACTGAAGGTCAACAGGGAGGAAGATTTAAGAATCATTAGTGTAGAATAATTAAATCTTTGAGATCACAAAGAGAAATAATAGAGAGTGAGAAGAGAAGAAAATTCAGGAGAGAGCCCTGTGAAATGCCCATGCTTAATAAAAGGATGTTAAGCCACTGCATGAATGACTCAATGCCCCCTCCCCCCCAAGATCACTGAAATAATTTTAATTTTATCCTAGCCTTAACTAGGGAAGGTATTAGAAATTCTCAAGTAAATACTGATGAGGTCTGAATTATGCTTTCAACAGCCCTGTGAAGGGTGGTTTGAAGAGTGGAGAGGCTGAAAGCTGGATAATGAAATTTCTAACAATAGATTATGAGTAAGAAGGTGTGTCTGAAGTAGCATGATAGTAGTATGAGTGGAGAGATGGGATGCATGTGAGATATGTTGTGGCTATAAGACTATCCATGGAGAAAGGGAGGGAGGGAAACAAGGTGAGTTTTAAGTAAAGATAATGTGGCTAGAACACTGGATTTCAGAGTCAGACTTTATCATCACAATAATAATAATTGCTAAACTTTAAAACTTTTAAATTACATTTAAAATTTTATTTTATTTATTTGTTCATTCATTCATTTGTTTATTTGTTTGTTCATTTGTCTTTTGTTTATTTGTTTATATTATCTCACATGAGAGCCCTTGTGATATCAGCCTAGAGATAATGAAATAGAATCTCTGAGAACCTGAATGAATGCCTATGATTAGAAGCTGGTAAACATTTAAGTTAGAACTTGAACCCAGATCTTTCCTAACTTCAAATTCACCGCTCTGTCTGCCTTTAATGCCATGTTACCTTCACAATGTCTATCTATGTGACCTTGAACAAGTTGCTTAATCTCTAAATCTCAATTTACTTGTTCAGTCCTTTCAACCATGCCTGACTCTTCATGACACCATTTTGGTTTTCTTGGCAAAGATACTGGAGTGGTTTGTAGTTTCTTTCTCCAGCTCATTTTACAGATGAGGAAACTCTGAATTACAACAATGTTTTTTCATGCCATAGGCTATGGTTAGAGTCCATACTAAAATGATTATGGAAATGATGATAATTTTTTTTATTGTCTTTGTTATTGATTTTTGGGTTTGTTGCTTTTGCTTCTAAGCATTCTCTAGAGGCAAACAGGGTAAAGTGACTTAAGCAGGGTCACAGCTAGTGTCAGAGAACAAATTTGAACTCCTGAAAGCAAGTCTTTTTGCTTCCAAGCTTAGCTATTTTTACTGAGCCACTTATATATGGCTAGCTGTATAGAGGCACCTAAATGACACAATGGGTATATGTGTGGCCCTGGGGTCAGAAAGAATGGTTCAAATCTAGCCTCAAATCATTATATACTTCAAAAATAATACAATATGATGATCAATGCTGATGGACCTGGTCATCTTCAACAATGAGATGAACCAAATCAGTTCCAATGGAGCAGTAATGAACTGAACCAGCTACACCCAGCATGAGAACTCTGGGAGATGACTAAGAACCATTACATAAAATTCCCAATCTGTATATTTTTGCTTGCCTGCATTTTTTATTTCCTTCAAAGGCTAATTGTACAACATTTCAGAGTCCGATTCTTTTTGTACAGCAAAATAATGGTTTGGACATGCATACTTATTTTGTATTTAATTTATACTTTAACATATTTAACATGTATTGTTCATCCTGCCATCTAGGGGAGAGGGTAGGGGGAAGGAGGGGAAAAACTGGAACAAAAGGTTTGTCGATTGTCAATGCTGTAAAATTATCCATACATATAACTTGTAAATAAAAAGCTATGAAAAATTTTTAAAAATAAAAAAAAATAAAAATAGAAACATCAAAAAAAAAAAAATCTAGCCTCAAACATAAGTTGTGTGACCACAGTCAAGTTACCTAACTTCTATTTTCCTATTTTCCTAAATTGTAAAGTAAGGATCAAATAAGATATTATTTGTAAAGCACCTATCAATATTTGGCACAAAGGTTCCCATATAAGTGCTATATTAGCATGATGATGATGATGATGATAGTGACATGCTGTCTAAGGATAAAGGATAAGTATATTAGGTATAGAAATTCTAAAATCTTATAAATTTATATTATTATTAACAATATTTCTGTAATTCGATTTGTTAAAATTATCAAAAACTACAAAAGTCCACCTTTCCTTTTGTATTTGCCAGGAATGATTTCTTCCTTTTTTTCCTTCCTTCCTTCCTTCTTTCATTCCTTCTTTCCTTCCTTCCTTCCTTCCTTCCTTCCTTCCTTCCTTCCTTCCTTCCTTCCTTCTTTCCTTCCTTCCTTCGTCCTTCCCTCTCTCCCTCCCTCCCTTACTCCCTCCATCTCTTCCTTCCTTGTTTCCTTTCTTTTTCCAGACCATCATTTTAACACCAACATTTTTGTATCAGTATGGCATAACTATTACTTAGAAACACTGCAATCTTGAAAACTGAAGTTGAAGCTCAATTGAAGGCCAAATGGAGAGACTCTTGACTATCATAAGTAAATCATCAAAAAAGTACAAATGAGGAATGTCACTGCAGAAGTGAAATAAAAAATGCCATCACAACTTTGACTAGGAAAATAGATAATCTCTTCATGGAATGAGTAAAAACTGATGAGGTCCATCCTCATCATATGTTTGTTGGAGGAATTACCCATAATGATATATATTCATTAAAGTGTGGAACAGATGTGAGATATGGTGAATAAATGACTTGGTGGTTACTGCCTGTAAGGGAGAAGTAAAAGCTGCATCAGTCTTAGGAATGATTGGGGAAAAAAGAGTATAGAATGAATAGAATATCTAAAAGCTGGAACTAAAAATATGTAAAACCTGAAATTTTTTCTCCTCTTCAGATGATGAAAAAAAGACAAGCCATGAAGAGGGAAAGACAATATAAGAGGATTTTTGAGTGAGGAAAATTCAACAACAGGGAAAGTTCAGCAAAAGGAGGCATGAGGAATCTATATATTTCTTCTGAAGACCCAAATAATGCAAAGAACAGCTGACATTAAAAAAAAAAAAAAGAAAAAAAAAAGTTTGTGCCATGTCTGTGTTAGGGAAAGAGAACATGTTTTAACTCCAAGAATGAATCATATCAGGAAAAGATACAAAGCAATCACTAAGCGTTTGTATAGGAATCAAGTTGTGGGAATCTTGATTATAGAGAGTCACTGGGGAGGACTTCAAGAAATATTTTTGTAGTGATTCAGATGCCAAGGATAAAAGAGGATAAATATTGGCTTTTGAAGAGGCAATTTATGATTTTATCATTATTTTCTCTTATGAAGTCCAAAAGGAAAATTCCATTCTGTTCAACAAGAATACAGTCAGTATTTAATATGTCAAGAGTAAGTCTTGACATATTATTTTATGTCAAGGACCCTGGGGAATAAAAACCAAAATGTATGACCTCAAGTTACTTGCAGTTTGGGGAGGGGAGGGTGAGGAGGAATAGAAGATGCACATACAACACAATTGATTCTCCTAGTTCTCACTATCCAGTTCATTTCTCAGGGAAAGGCCTTGAGCATGATGGGGTGTTGAGGCTCTGAGAGAGACAAGGTCACAAATGTTTGGCAGTGCTCAAGTTGGAAATAAGTAGTAAGAAAATATTATTGCAATGCAGGTCTGAGATAGAATTAGGAGCACTTTGAATCTTTTGAAGAGAAGTCTACTCCAGCCAAGACGTGCTTCCTGTTAATGGTTCTGCAAAATTAATATGAATTATCTTTTTTCTATGGAAAATTAGATGTGGATAATTACAAACTCTTAGAAAAGTGCCATACTCTTTTACAATCTTTTCATTTTTTTTAATATTGTATTTCATTATATATTTTCTAATTAAAAGTTAAGAAATATTTAATATTTAGTTCTTTTTTTTAACATTTTGAATTCTAAATTCTCTCTCTTCCTCCCACTCCTCTCTTCTCCTTGAAAAATAAAGAAATTTGATATCAATTACACATGACATCAGGTAAAATGTATTTCCATATTAGCCATGTTGCAAAAAAATATGTAGACCCCCCCCAAAAAAATGAGAAAGTAAAAAAAACAACAACAATATGCTTCAATTTACATCCAGAATTCATGTGGATGATGAATATCTGGAGATGGATATCATTTCTCAACATAGGTTCTTTGTAATTGTCTTGAATCATTATCTTGATCGGAATAGGTAAGTCTTTCAGAATAGATCATTCTCACAATATTGCTGTTATTATGTACAATGTTCTTCTGATTCTATTCATTTCATTTTGCAAGATTTTATATAAATCTTCCCATCCTGCTTGTCATTTCTTATAATGCAAAAGTATTGTCATGATCATATTTCACAACTTGTTCAGTCATTCCTTGATTGTTGGGCATCCTCTCAATTTCTAATTCTTTAACCATTGTTAAAAAGAGCTGCTATAAATATTTTTGTATAAAAAAGTCCTTTTCTCTTTTCTGTGATCTCTTTGACATGTAGACTCACCAATGGTATTGCTGAATCAAAAGACATGCACAATTTTATAATCTTTTGGGCATAGTTCTAAGTTATTCTCTAGAATGGTTGGAATAGTTCACAATTCTGCCAACAAGTAAATTTTTTCCATATTCCTTCCAACATTTATAATTTTCCTTTTCTGTCATGTTAGTCAACCTGATAGATTGTTAAATTAAAACTATCTAAGATTTCTTTTAATTTGTATTTCCCCTGATCAATAATGATTAAGAGCATTTTATGTGACTCATAGATAGCTTTGATTTATTCTTTTGAAAACTGCCTATTCATATTCTTTAACCATTTATCATCTGAAAAATGGCTCTTATTTATATAAATTTGGTTCATAAATGGGGCCTTTATTAGAGAAACTTCCTATTAAAAATTAAGTTTTTTAAAAGAAGAAAAAATTAAGTTTTCATTTAAAAATTTGGATCCAATTCCATTTGGTGTGTGTATGTTTAGTACTGAAATTATATGATATCTTTTATCAAGATGTAGTTTCCTGCTTATTCCTTTTAACCAGGTATATTTTTGCTTTTGCTTTGGGTCAGATCATGATTGATATCCTTGCCTTTTTTTTTATATCAGCTGCAGCATAATAGATTCTATTCCAGCTCTTTACTTTTAACTCTGTGCTTCTCTGTTTCAAGTATGTTTCTTTGATTTCTAATCCATTTTGCTATCTGTTTCCATTGTATGGGTGAGTTCATTTCATTTACATTGACAGTTATGATTACTATTTATATTTTTCCATCAATCTTATTTCCTTCTGTTTATCCTTTTATCTCTCTTTTATCCCGTCCCTCCATTTAATTCTGTTTTGCTTTTGACCACTGTCTTCTTTTATTTGCCCCTTCTTTACTCTCTCCCAAAATCCTGCCCTTTTCTATTGCCTCTTCCTTCTTCCCTGTTGGATAAGAAAGATTTCTATTACCAAGTAAGAATATACATACATACATACATATTATATTTCTCCTCTTTTTAAATGATAGCTTTTTATTTTCAATATATAGATAGATAGATAGATAAATAATATTTGGCATTCACTCCTACAAAACTCTGTGTTCTAATTTTTCCCTCCCTTCCTCTTCTCCCCCACTCAGTGAGTGATCCAATATATGTTAAATATGTGCAATTCCTCTAGACATATTTCCACAAATATCATGCTGCACAAGAAAAATCAGATCCAAAAGGGAAAAAATGAGAAAGAAAACAGAATATAAGCAAACAAAACCAAAAAGAGTGAAAATACTATGTTGTAGTCCATATTCAATTTCCATTGTCCTCTCTCTGGGTGAGGATGGCTTTCTTAATCAAAAGATCATTGGAACTGGTCTAAATCACTTCATTGTTGACAAGAGCCATGTCCATCAGAATTGATCACTGTATAATTTTGTTGTTGCTATGTAGCTCCTGATTCTGTTCATTTCACTTAGTATCAGCTCATGTATGTCTCTCCAGGCCTCTCTGAAATCATCCTCTTGATCACTGCTTATAGAACAATAATATTCCATAACATTCATATATCATAACTTGCTCAGCCATTCTCCAGCTGATGGTCATGCTCTTAGTTTCCAGTTTCTTACCATTACAAAAAAAGGCTGTCACAAACATTTTTGTATATATAGGTCCCTTTCCCTCCTTTAAGATCTCTTTAGGATACAAACCCAATATCAAGTGGTTCAAAAGGTATGCATAGTTTTATGATCTCCCAAAGGTTAACTTCTCCTCTGAGAGAATGGGATTATGGGTTTTCTCCCAGAGTGCTCTTTGACCCTAAGAGCTTCAAGGGAGGTGTGAATTCGGATATCTCATACTAAACCCTGAAATCTCCCAAATATGTGAACTCCAATGAGTACTTAAATACTTCTTGCTTATAAGAGTTCTTTAAAGGTGTGAACACAAGCATTATTGTCTATCAGTATTAGCAACTTATCACCTTGTAAGGATTGCTCTAAGGTGTGAACCAATAATTCCATTGAGTTAACACTAGGATTCTGACATCTCCTTTGAGTTTTCACCTTGTTTCAAGTTGAGTTGACACTAGGATTCCAACATAGTTTGATAGTTCTTTGGGCATAGTTCCAAATTGCTCTCCAGAATGGTTGAATCGGTTCACAACTCCACTAACAATATATTAGTATCTCAGTTTTCCTACAACCTCTCCAACATTCATCATTATCTTTTCCTGTCATTTTAGTCAATCTTAGAGGTGTGGTACCTCAGAGTTGTCTTAAGTTGCATTTCTCTGATCAATAATGATTTAGAACACCTTTTCATATGACTAGAAATGGTTTTAATTTTTCCATCTGAAAATTGCCTGTTCATATCCTTTGACCATCTATCAATTGAAGAATGGCTTGAATTCTTATAAATTTTGCCAATTCTCTATATATTTTAGGAATGAGGTCTTGATCAGAACCCTTGAATGTAAAAATGTTTTCCCACTTTATTGCTTTCCTTCTAATTTTGTCTGCTATGGTTTTGTTTGTAAAAAAAGCCAAAAACCTTTTTAACAATATAATCAAAATTACCCATTTTTCATTCAATAATGTACTCAAGTTCTTCTTTGGTCACAAATTCCTACCTTCTCCACAGATCTGAGAGGTGAACTATCCTTGGTTCGTCTAATTTGCTTATACTATTACTCTTTATGTTTAAATCATTAACTGATTTTAATCTTATCTTGGTATGTGATGTTAGGTGTGGGTCAATGCCTTGTTTCTGCCATACTAATTTCCAATTTTCCCAGCAGTTTTTGTCAAAAAATAAGTTCTTATTTCAAAATCTGAAGTCTTTGGGTTCGTCAAACACTAGATTACTATAGCAATTGACTATTTTGTCCTGTGATTCTTTCTATTCCAGTGATCAACTACTTTATTTCTTAGCCAGTAACAAACAGTTTTGATTATTTCTGCTTTATAATATAATTTTAGACCTGGTATAGCTAGGTCATCTTCATTGGCATTTTGTTTCATTAATTCTCTTGAAATTCTTGTTTTTTTGTTCTTCCAGATGAATTTTGTTATTATTTTTCCTAGCTCTGTGAAGTAATTTCTTGGGTATTTGATTGGTATGGCACTAAATAAGTAGATTAATTTAGGCAGTATTGAGTTGTTTTTTTTTAATATTAGCTTGGCCTACGCATGAACATTTGATATTTTCCCAAGAGATTAAATCTGATTTTATTTGCGTGAAAAGTGCTTTGTAATTGTGTTCATATAGTTCCTGGCTTTGCCTTGGCAGGTAGACTCTCAAATATTTTATATTACCTACAGTTATTTTAAATGGAATTTCTCTTTTTATCTCCTGCTGCTGGACTTTGTTGATAATATATAAAAATGCTTATGATCTATGTGGATTTATTTTGTATCCTGCAACTTTGCTAAAGTTGTAAATTGTTTCTAGTAGGTTTTTAATTGATTCTCTAGGATTCTCTAAGTATACCATCATATCATGTGCAAAGAATGATACTTTAGTTTCCTTATTACCCAGTCTAATTCCTTTAATCTCTTTTTCTTCTCTCAAACATTTCTAACAAAATATTGAATAGGAATGATGATAGCAGGCAACCTTGTTTCACCCCTAATTTTATTGGGAATAGTTCCAGTTTATCCCTATTACATCTGATGCTTGCTGATGGCTTTATATAGATGCTATTGATCATTTTAAAGGAAACTCCATTTATTCCTATACTCTCTAGTGTTTTTAGTAGGAATGGGTGTTGGATTTTGTCAAATGCTTTTTCTGCATCTACTGAGATAATCATATGTCCTTTGTTAATTTGGTTATTGATATAGTCAATAATGCTAATTTTTTTTTTCTAATAATGAACCAGCCCTGCATTCCTGGTATAAATCTTACTTGGTCATGTTGTATTATCCTGGGTATAACTTGCTGTAATCTCTTTGCCAATATTTTTATTTCCCCCATTTTGATACAAATTAGATGTTGAAGTTTAAGCATCGACTCACCCCATTTTCCTGTCCAATATAGAAATTCCTCCTCATGTGCCTCTTTTGTGTGAAATAATTTTCCTCATTCTTCCCCTCATTCATTTAAAAAATAGAATATTATTTATTGCTTTCTATTGGGTAAAATTCTCTTTTCCTTTTTTCTTTCCTTTTAATTTATGGTAAAAATCACCATAATTGCATAATGTAGTATAATGAAAAATGATTGCAAATGAAACTGAAAATCTATTGTGCACAACTTGTTATATAACAAAATTGTCATGTTAATTTTCCTTCCCTCTTCTTTAGAGATGGTTACCATTAGAAACAAATATACATACATATATGTACATATGTGTATATATACATATATACACATATGTACATATATACACACATATGTAAAATTATTCTTTGTATACTTCTATTTATTAATTCTTTCTCTGGATGTAGAGTCTTTCTTCTTATATCTTACCCCAATGTAACATTATAACAAAATAATAATATAACATTACCCCAATGGAATCAACTAACTCCTGCATCCTTCTAATTGCCCTAATTATAAAGTTCTTAGAAATTACATGTATCATCTTCCCATATAGAAAAGTAAATAATTTAACCTTATTGAATCTTTTATAATTTATCTTTTGTTTTTACTCTTTTTAATGTTTCTCTTGAGTATTGTATTTGAAAATCAAATTTTCTATTCTTCACTGGTCTTTTCATAAGAAATGCTTGAAAATCCTCTTTTTCATTAAATATCCATTTTTCCTTTGAAGGATTTTACTCAATTTTGTGGCTAGGTTATTCTTGGTTATAATTCCAGCTCTTTTGCCTTCTGGGATATTATATCTAAGTTCTCCACTCTTTCAAAGTGGCAGCTATTAAGTCTGATGGGATCCTGACTACAGTTCTGTGATATTTAAATAGCTTCTTTTTTGCTGCCTTAAATATTTTCTCTTTGACCTTGAAGCTCTGAAGTTTGGCTATAATGTTCCTATGAATTTTCATTTTGGGATCTCTTTCAGGTGGTGATTGATAGATTTTTTTCCAATTTCCATTTTATCTTCTGATTCTGAGATATCAAATCACTATTTCTTTGAAATTTCTTGAATTATGATGTCTAGGATCTTTCTTTGATCATAGCTTTTACATACTCCAAGAAGTCTTAAATTAGCTGTTCTAAATCTGTTTGCCAGGTCAGTTTTTAAATGAAATATTTCACATTTTTTCTATTTTTTCATTCTTTTGATTTTGTTTCATTGTTTCTTGATGTCTCATATAATCATTAGTTTTCATTTGCCCAATTTTAATCTTTAAGAAATAATTTTTGCCAGGGAGTTTTTATAACTTTTTTTTTGGGGGGGTCAGTTCTGCTTTTCAAGGAAATTTTCTTCATCAGTCAAGTTTTGTAGTTTTCCCCCATTTAATCAATTCTGTTTTTAAGCTGTTATTTTTTCTTCAGTATAATTGTGTGCCTGTTTTATCGAGTTGTTAATTGTCTTTATATTTGTCTTCCTTTGCTTTCATTCCTTTACATATTTTTTCCTCTACTACTCTTAATTTATTATGAAGATCATTTTTAGCTTCTCTAGAAATTCTTATTGGGATTGTGTTTAGTTCACATTTCTCTTTGAGGGTGTGCTTATGGTTATTTTGACTTCATTGTCTTCTGAGTTGTGTCTTCATTGTCCCTGTCACCATTGTATCTTTTCATGGTCAGGGTGTTTTTTTTTTTTTGGTTGTTTGCTATTTTTTCCACCCTATTTATTGATTTTGAACTTTATTTTAAAGTTGGCTTTGTTCCCAGCATGGGTGGTGGGGTAGGGAAGTCTCTCAAGCTTTAAGCTTTTTCACCCTGCTATTTTCAGAATGAGTTCTGAGAGTTTGGAAGTTTTCACTGTTTTCAGGGTGGTGTGATCTGGGCAGAGGTATGGTCACTGCTCTCCTGGTAGGCATTCAATTCCTTCTTCAGAAAGAGCCCTTAATTCTTTGAGATTGTAATTTTAATATTACTCCTCAGCATACCCACTCTCACAACCATTCTTTCCTTTCCATTCTTGAACTATGATCCAGAAGTGGATATAGACAATGGAGTTGCCAAATAGTGTCTGTTCCAGCATCCAGTGCTGGAATAGGGGACCCTTGTATCTTCTTGCTGATCATTTGCCAGGTTTGTTTACTGTCTCTGACTTGAGACTTCCCAAAGCTGCTGCTGCTTCTATCACCACCACCATATGCCCACTCTTGGTATTATATTTATGTGATCTCTGGGCCAACCTTGATCTCTTTGTCATAAATCTCTCATGCCAATCTTCTAAATTGTCTTGAACTGGAAAAAAAATGTCTCACTTTGACCTTTTGTTGGTTCTGCTTCAGAATTTAATTTGAAGCATTGTCTTAAAGTCGTTTGGAGGGGAATATTGAGAGAGCGAGAGAGAGAGCTTGGCTGAGTATTTCTCTACTCCTTCCTCTTGGCTTCATCTTAAAATTTTTTTCAAAAGCAGAATCAATGTCTAAACATTACTTTTAGACAATGTTTTTGTAAGAACAATTCTTAGTTGTGCTACATGGCACAAATTGGGCATCTTCTGGAATAATAGTTCCTCATAAAAGAAAGTCTTTCTGGTCAGATAATTCTAGAAATGGATGACCTACAAATGAATTCCTTAAGCAATTTTTATATTGATACCCCCTCTATCTTCATTTTAAAAATGCTAACTAATCTGGGATCCCATACATTTTATCATGGTATTCAGTCAATCCAAGGAGTTACTTCAGTGAGATCTTTGAAAGTCAACATTTCCAATGGACATGATAATAAATGACAATATTAGATAATAATGACAATAATGATAATGATAATAATAATATAATGATGATAATGACAATATCAGATTGCTCAGAGAACAGCATTTAGTTTTGCTCTTTTAGACATGCATGTAGTCATGAGCAGTGAACAATAAGACTAGAGCATCACATGTAATTGATATAAACAAAGATAAATATATCTCTAAACAACAATAACAAAACAGTCCTCAAAGAGGCTTATGATAAATATGCATTGAGAAGACAAAGCTAAGTAAATATCTTTGAATCTTCTTGATTCCCATGACAATATCAGATGTCCTTTTACCAAATTGTGTGTAACTGTTATTTTGTGACAGTGTTCTTGAACAATCAATCAATCAATCAAATAGTTCTTTATTAAATAACAGGAACCATGTTTTATACTAAGACTATTAGAATAAAAAGATGTATAGAATATTCTATTGGTAAAACAAGTATGTATGTGTATGTGTAAATTATATATATACACACATACAAATACACAATGTAAGTACAAACTAATTTTAGTGGAATAGTCAGTCACTAACATTTAGTGAGTATTAAGAACTATTCCATATAAAATAACTTTTGAGTTAAGTTTTGAAGAAGTGTAAGAATTCTAAAAATTAGAGATGAAACATGATATGAGAATAATGCATGCAAAGGGAATTAGAGATATAATACATCTTAAATGGAACAGAAAGTAGAATAGTCTAACTGAGTCTTATGGCACATAAAAAAGGCATACTATTTAACAAGCCCAATAAGTTGGATAAAGGATGAATAATGAGAAATTGGTGCCTTGGTGCCATTTTGTGGCTAAACTCCCATTCCACATAATGCATAAAATATGAGGAGTGACAAGCAATCGTTTTGTTTATTGTAATGTAGTAGTACAGACATTAAAGGGAAGTACTTAAACATTTCTTTAAAAAAAAATTCCTATCTTGATATTGGTAAGTTTAATTGCACCCAAAAAAAATTCTTAGAAGAAAATAAAATCTTGCCAGAGTGAATTTTCATTTTGAAAGGAGGGGGAAATGACTAAATGGATAAGTAAAAACAAAAACTAAGGAGTCTTAGGAAAGTCCTCCTAAGAAGAGTCCTTGCTTAATTTTTCTAAAAATAATAATGTTGTGGTTTACAAACATTTTATCATGGACAAAGTGAATACTTAACCAACAGTATTGATTTGGAAGCCAAAGAAAGAGATACTAGAAACCATATTTTCATATTTCTTTTTGCATTTTTTTTTTACTAACTCAACATACACTTTTCTGAAGTTTAGCTTTGGTTAACTCCAAAATAAAAGATTCTAATCTTTAGCCTTCTCTGTTAGCTAGCATTTATATAGCACTTTAATATTTGTGGAGTGCTTTCATATATGTTATCTCATTTGCTCCTCCCAAGCACATGGAAAATGGGTACTATTATTATCCTTCTTAAAAAATTATGTTATTTTGAATTTTAAAAAATAAAACAGCATTTCTTTAACACAGTAGAATATAAAAAAAAATTGTACATGAAACTCCATGGATATGAAAGTCCATTATATACAACTTTCTATTCTTTGTAAATATATAATAAATTTATCATGTAACTCTTTCTCTCCTTTTTTCTTTCCCTCTTTCCCCATCTTCCTGTCCTTTAAATGGCTACCATTACACACACACACACACACACACACACACACACACACACACACACACTTTATGAGAAAATTAGGAGAGGTTAATTGATTCGCCCAGGACTACATAGCTAGTTAAAAACTGAGGTAGGATTTAAAATCAGATCTTCCTGACTCCAAGTCTATAATGATCAGCTACTGTGCACATGCATGAGGATGCCCAGATCCATATATACACTCACATGCCTTATAAAAATTTGAGAAATACTAGTCCTTAATTTTCCCTTCTGAAAAATGAAAATAAAAAAATAGTTGCTCTCATGGATAGATAGCCAGTACTGGGATCAACAATATCCAAGGTCAAGTCCAGACCCTAGTATATTAGTAATTTGGCCATGGGCAAATTACTTAACTTTGTCTAAGACTGTCAATCATAGACAAGTTGCTGACATGCAGTGGGTGCAAAGAGTTCCCAAAGAGGAAGTTCTCCATGCTAATAAAATCACATATCCAGATGCCCTGCCTATCTCTAAAACATCAAAATATAGGGATAATACTTGTATTGTCTTATAAGATTGTTATAAGCAAGTGATTTGGAAAATCAAGACCACAAGAAAATGGCTTATTTTAGAAAACATATATATTAGGTATCTAAGTTAGTGTTTAATCATACCCCTGTCTACATATATTCTTACCTCACCATTAGGCTTGAATACTGGCACAAATAATACATCCCAGTGTTATGATTCGATTTGTGTGCAATCTTTTCTTTCAAAATTTATGAACAAAAAGTATGTGTCTATCCTCTTAGTGAACTGGAAAATGATTGGATGCAGATGAGAATGACAATAGCTTTCCCTTTTGTAATCACCTGATTTCTTGGAGAACTTGTTGACCTGCTTCTGTAACCAAGTTATTTTAATGGTATGATTGTCATAGATACTGATTCCAGGTGTCTTGAGACAATTTCTTCCCAATGGGCTTTTGCCATGCCCTTTTGAAATAGAGTGCAGAAGTGTTTCCATGCAAGAAGAAATCATGTGATAACTTTACAACAATGGTGTGATGCTATGCTGGTGAGCAAAGCAGGTGATCCTTTTTTTCTCTCACCCTGGCAGGATTGGGTTACTCCTTTCAGTCACTCTTTCTGACTTCCTCTTGGGAATGCCATTCCTTTACTGTTTCTCTGGAGGCATGGATTTTTTTTCAATAATAAGCATAGTTAAAAAAGAGTGTATCTGCTTAGAAATACACACACACACACACACATACACACACACACACACACACACACCCATCCCTTGACTGATGACTCATTCATTGCCCAGAAAAACACCAGTATAAGTCTTCTCTTTCAGTTCTGGATAGTTGCTGTTTAAAAAGAAAGGAAGAATAAAGTTGCTATTTTAAAATAAAGAAAAAAAAGATAAAAGAAGAAAGGAAGGAAGGAAGGAAAAGAAAGAGGAATAAAGAAAGGAAAAAACAAAGGAAGGGAGAAAGGATACAAAAGAGAGAAAGGAAAGGAAAAGAGAATACAAAACTAAGAGGAATCAATAATTGTCTTACTTTGTAAGCTCTTACTTATAGCTCTAAGACCTCATTCAGAGAATTTCTGTGGGAAAATATCATAATTATAAATTTCTCATCTTACAGTTCTTCCCTTATGGGTTCTCTCCATTTAATTTTGACAAAGATACAGTAGGTCCACAATAAAATGGCTCACCATGTTTATTGGGCTTAAGACCAAAGTGAATAGAGAAATAAGAAAACTTTTAAGGAAAGATTGAGAACATACTCACTTGGAAGAGAGGAAAAAATGAGAAATATGGAGAAGTCACTGGAGAAATCCCACTAGAATGGGATTTCATTAACATTGCATCCATCAATCTATAATTTAGGAATGATTTTTTCATATAGTTTTAATCCTAGAGTTCCTCTTTGAAATATCCAATTTATCCTGTCTATAGTTTGTTGTATGAAGCTGTGTGCATATCATCTTCCCCATTGGATTGGAAGATCCTTGGGAGCAGGGACTATATTTTGCTTTTCTTTATATCTTTAATGCCTAGCATAGTACCTAGAACATAGTAGGCACTTATTGTTTAGTCATTTTTCAGTCATGCCTGATTCTTTGGGACCCTTTTGGGGTTTTCCCAACAAAAATATTGGAGTGCTTTTTCATTTCCTTTTCCAGTTCATTTTACAGATGAGGAACTGAGGCAGAGTTTACACAGGATCACACAGCGAGTTTTCCTGACTCTAGAACCAATATTCTATCCTTTGTGCCACCTAGCTGCTCTTATATAGTATGCATTAAATCTGATTGAATTAATAGTATTGAGTATCTCATGATTGCACTGCTTATGTGTATGGTTTTCTCTGTTTCCATCACTTGTCATAGGTGCTTCCCTTTGCCCTTTTCTACTTCTCCATGCTGTTTTTGTGTTCCTGTTTCTCTCTCTCTCTCTCTCTCTCTCTCTCTCTCTCTCTCTCTCTCTTTCATATCTTCAGTTGCCTTAAGCTAGGAGGGTAGGTAATATGAATCATTTCAGTCTCTTCTGCTTGCCCAAAAATATTCCCTGGGGAGATGGACCCCTGCTCCCAAAAAAGTATCCTAATCTCCTTGGCAACATCAATGTAGTGCTCCACATTCATGACATAGCTTCCACTAGTATCAAACAGCTGATGACTATAAATTTGAAGAATTCATGGTTGCTCTAACAACTTCTGTGGAAAAAAAAATGTTGTGGAAGATAGGATCAGCAAAGCACTAGATAGGCATCATCCTCCATCTTTTATTTATGATTATTTATTAATACTTTTTATTTTTGCTGAGGCAATTAGGCTTAAGTGACTTGCCTAGGGTCACACAACTAGGAAGTGTTAAGTGTCTGAGGCTAGATTTGAACTCAGGTCCTCCTCACTCCAGGGCTGATGCTCTATCCACTGCACCACCTAGCTACCCCTATTTATTAATCCTCTTGAAAATATCAATAGCAAACTTTACAACTCATCTTATGAGTATGTTTTAACTCAGGGGTTATTATTATGTTAATAAGGGACATATAATGCTAACCTCCTTTCAGCTCCACAATAATATAATTTGATGCTTCTTTTGTTCAAGATGCTATATGAATCGATCTCACAATTTCTAGACTCCACCCAGATAGATTTTGAATGACAAATCTTCTCAAGGTGGATGTTCTTCTTATTTAATTGCACAGTGTCAGTAATTGTCAGCAAGTCTTACAACTTGAGAAAAGGTTATGTTGTTGGAACTGATCTCCAGATATTATGAAACATGAATTTTCTATCTTCTACTGACATTATTGGCAAAAACTCTCAGCTTGTGTGTAATGGATTACATTTATTTTAGAAGCTATTCCTTTAATTTCTGTGGCATGTAGTGATTCAGTATCACTGGCTAGGGACTTGCCTGGGGCCATTATAAATGTCAGATTTGTTTCAGTCAAAAGGTGCCATTGGAGGACTTCACCATATACTTCATATACAGAATGAGCCTGCAATATGTCATTTAAGAAATTCCCCAAATTGCAATGTGCAGACAGATGGTACAACTTTGCAATCTACACAGCAATACCCTCACCAGGCTGTTGATTACATTTGTTATCTTTAAGTCTCTAAATAATGACTGATGGTGCAAGTGAGAAGTATGCTTTCAATAACCCCTGAAGTTCATCAAATATATTTGTCTTAGGTGAAGCAGGGACAGTGAGTGATCATATTACAGCAAATGTTTGGATCCCGATGACTCTCAGGAGTAAAGCGCAAAGAATACTATTTTAGTCAGTGATACCACATTTACTCAGACTGCTAGATATAATTTGTTATTCTTCCTTTACCTCTAATATTCAATCAATTACCAAATCCTGTCCATTCTACCTCTGTAATTATTTCCTCTCTTTCCCCATAGCTATCACTATAGTTCTTTTCTATTCAGTCATGTTAGTCATGTCCAACTCTTTGTGGCTCCATTTAGGATTTTTTTTTTTTTTTTTTTTTTTTTTTTTTTAATATTCTATTTACTTCTTTAATTTCTTTCTTATTTGTTTTGTGGTTTGATTTGTCTAATTCTGAGAGTGCAAGGTTGAGATCTCCTACTATTACAGTTTTGTTGTCTATTTCTTCTTGCAACTCTCTTAACTTCTCCTTTAGGATTTTTTTGCAAAGACACTAAGGTGATTTGATATTTCCTTTTACAGCTCATTTTAGAGATGAAGAAACTGGAACAAATGGTGAAATGACTTGTCCAGTGTCACATATATAGTATCTGAGACAGGATTTGAACTTTTTAAAATGAATCTTCTTGACTCCAGGCCTAACACTCTAATTCATTGCACCACATAGTTGTCCCACAACTCATAGAGCATTTATCCTTTTATTTGTATCTATTTTAAAAAATAATAACCACCTAACATGTTTTCCTGATTTAACTCTCATATACTTCCAAAGTGTCCTTAGCAACTCCTGCTAAATTCATCTTTTTGCACAGATCTATTCATGTCTCTCTTATACTCAAAATCCTGTAATGACTCTTTATTGATTACTGAGTAAAGTTTAAACTTTCTGTTCTGGCATTTAAGGCCCTCATAATCTGCTGGCACATTACCCTTTTACTTTTGTTCCATACCACCCCCACCCATGTACTAGACTATCCCATACATCTCAGTACTTTCTTATTTCTGTAGCTTACGTTGCAATGCCTCTACCTATTTTGACTTTTGAATTCTCACTCTCCTCCCTCTGATCCTAGAATTGTCTTGTCTCTGGAATGATATTTTCTCCCTCAGAATTCATTTAGCATTTTGTTTACTTAGTTACTTAAGATATACTATTTTTATTACAGTTATTGCATTGTTATTGTATAGTTATTTTTGGTCATGTTTGATTCTTTGTGACTGCATTTGGTTTTTTTCTTTTTTTGCCAAAATATTGGAGTGATTTGTCATTTTTTTCTCCAACTTTTTACAGATGAGAAAACTGAGACAAACAAGGTTCAGTGACACAGCTAGTAAGTATCTGAGGTGGGATTTGAACTCATGAAGATGAGTCTGCTTGACTTCAGATCTGGTGGTTTATATACAGCACCACCTAGCTGCCCCATATTTATTGTGTAAGCATCATGAAAGATAGCATCTAGTTTGGATGCTCTGAACATGGAGGTGCAACTGAACCTGCTATTGTAATGAAATAAGGAGGCCCTGATAATGGAAGTACGGCTCAGATTGAAATAGTATATGTCAAAGACAGGAATAGAACTTAGGCTCTGAACATACTGGGTACTTAATAAAATTCAATGAATTGAATTGCTTTAGTCAACTGCAACTCACAGAGAGAAAGAGATTCAAAACTAAAGTTTATTGGTGATAATTATAGACAAAAATAAGGAACCATGGAAGTTTCTTGATTATAGGAGAGACATGAACAGATCTATATAATAAAGACGATGAATTAGTGGTAGCTCCAAGGCTACTTTCTATACCACTTAAAGTTTTAAAAATACTTCCATGAAACATGTATTATTATTATTGTTATCATTATTGTTGGTATCTCCATTTTACAGATGAAGAAAAGGAGATTCAGAGACATAAAATGATTTTCTCTGGGTTATACAGCTATTAAATGATGGAAGAAAATTTCATCCTGGATCTCTCCTGATTCCAAATTCAATGCTTTTGCTTTTACAACTTTAACTATTGTATATTTTACATTTTGTGAATTTTATTTTTTAGTTAGTATTCAGAATAGTTTTATTATTGCTATTAGCAAAATAACATTTATGTGTACAGATATTTATACAACTAGATATGTGTATGTGTCCATATGTATATACATACACACACACATATATATGTATGTATATATATATATGCATATATACATACACACAAATGTCTATGTATAATATGTATTTTGAGGATAAAAATTGTGCTCTAAATTTGCTCTGTTTTATACATTCTTTGCAGAACTATGAAAAGCAAAATGTTAGGTCTAAGATAAGTAATATCAATAACATAATCAAAGGGAGGAAAAATTTAAATTGATAACAGGAAAGGTGAGGGCTTTGAAAGGTTAATCATATTCCTGAAAACAAGCCCAAACATAGGGAATGCGTTCTTGGCACTAAAGGATGTAACTGTTCAGGGTTTCTCTGTGCTGCTTTTCATAACAGGAAAGTGAGAAGAAAATGATCTTTGTATGTATCTTAAATCATTTAAATAATTAAAATATTTACTGTTCTGAGAAAAAAGAAAACTATCAGGAAGGTTACCTTCAGACTCTTGGAAGAGTACTCTAAAAATGTATGGGGCTAGTGGTAGTAGCATTATCAATAATTGCACCATAGTAAAGAATCAGGTCTAGTGTTTTGTGTTTATTTGCATGGTTAGTGTCATTTTGTTGATTTTTTTGGTGACATTTCAAAGAAAAAAGAGTCACTTTTTTTGGTATTACTTATATGTTAAAATATGTCTATATGAATTCTTTTTTTTAATCCTTTTAACAACAACAAAATATATCAGGTTTCTTCCTCACATCTCATGATAAATATGAAAGTATGACTTTATATGTGAAGGGATGATACATCAAAATGCATTTTTTTGAACTCTGAAAATACTTCACGATAACATTCATGGAATAACCAAGTCAAACATAACCCAGAAGCCTCATGATACTACTAATCTCAACATGACCTACCTTCTTCACTGAACTTTCCCATTTCCACATGGGCAAGTCTGCCAATTACACTCACCTATTCTTCAGTTCATAACCCTAATATACTCCAGTCCCAGCTGTGTGACCTTATCCATATTTCTATCCTACCTGCCCCCAGGCAGAATCTTAAGTGTTACTTCCATCTCCCCTCTCCCTCCTTCCTCCTCCTTCATTGGTCTGAACATGTTTTTTGTTGCAAAGTCTCACATTAAGGGTCACCTTTATATTCTGTGAGGTTCCCATGATAAGAAGGTCTGTGCATTCCAAGGGTTGTGACTCATCCTCTAAAGTTACATCTGTGTAACTTTGTCTTGAATTTTTCTTGGAGCTGATGCTATAATTGGAGGGCATGCACCTGGACTCTGCATGCTGGGGTTCACCTTCTGCTTCATCATTTCCCCCCAAAAGAGATCCCTTGTCTCCTGCTATTAGTTATTCCAGTGCTCACTGATTGAACTTTTCTGAAATCTTTAAACAGAGAAGGTCCTTACTTTCCAGAGATAGACAATGACTCTTTACTTTTTGATTTACTCATGCCTTTGGATTTGACCCCCTTTTGGAATGCTGATTTATGTATCATGGGGACAATTTTACCCCAGATACAATTTTCTTTGACTTCAAGAATATACTTGAATTGAAATAAATTGCAATACAGTTAATAAGATCCATGCCTGTGAAAGCAAGTAAAAGCTCCCATTTAAAAAAAAAATAAGAATCCAAGAGTTTTCCTTATGAACTCTTTCTGCAATGCTCCCATAGTTATATTTATTCAAGTCAATCCAACTCAACTTAAAAAAATATGAATTTAGCACAATTATTCTTTTTTTAAAAAAACAGCTAATAAATTATATTCTCCCATTCACCTGTGAACCACCCCCACTGTACTTTTATTCAATTATTGCCTTGATTTTCTGAAACACACTAAATTTTATTTCATTACAGTTTTCCACAAAGCAACAACACATCTTACCGAGGCAACATGATTTTGTGACATTTAAAATTTCCTCCACTTGTAGGTTTATTTAACTCAGAATGCTTGGGCTTCTTCATTTGAAGAATTTCAATTGAGATTATATATTTCCTCAAGGTCTTTCACACTAATAGTGAACTTAGTCTCACACTCCAGGGAAAGATGATAATTTGTACTTGGTAAATGGAGAAACATCATCTGGCACAGTCCTTGATACATAATAAAGATTCAATATATAGATTTGATTTGAACTTATAGCTGGAATTGTTGGTACAGTGGATAGAGCACTCAGCCTGGAATCAGGATGCCATCTTCCTGAGTTCAAATTTGGTCTCAGACACTTCCTAGCTGTGTGACTCTGTGTGACTTATCCCTGTTTGCCTCAGTTTCTTCACCTGTTAAATGGCCTGAAGAAGGAAATGGCAACTACTCCAGTATCTATGCCAAGAAAACCCCAAAATGGGTCACAAAAATTTAGACATGACTGAAAAATAAAAACTTGAACTACAGATAAATATTGATTGCTTATTTGTAATGAAGAGGGACTTTATATGGATCACAGAAAGGCATATCCACTGTGAATGTCCTATAGTTAAAGATGTGTAGTGTGACACATGAGAACAGATGCAAACAGCCTATCCATAACTGGAGTAATTGGAATTTGTGAGTTGGGGCTCTCAGTTAGGGAGGCTCTCAGCTCTCATTTATTCACTGGACATGGGAAAAGAAAATGAGGAATTTGGGAGGGAATCCAGAGCTCTGGATTAGAAGTAAGTCTATGGAAGAGGAATCTGAATTGAACATGAAACTTTTTAGCTAAAATACTTTATTATCTGTATCTATAAATCTATATTCATGGATCTGGAGCTATAGATATATCTGTATAGATATATCTTCTTGATGTCTACATTGTCACTGTTGCCAATATTTTGTGTTTTAGACAATCAGAAGATCACAAAATTAGAAGAGACTTTGAGATCACCTAAAGCACCTCCTCATTTTGTACACAAATGACCCATTCAATGGTCATTGAAATAGAATTAAGAAAATGAGATGAGATTCCCACAGAAGGTATACAAAGGAAAACCACTAAATCCTAGCTTGTTTTTTCCTGCTTGCTCTTTTTTTCTCAATATTTTGCAGAGGACCAGGAATAATTTACCCAAGGTCATTTAACTGGTAAGTTGTTGAAGTTCTTGTTCTTTTTCTTGTGGTGGCAGTTGATCCTTCATTTTCAAAAAGGATCAATAACATCACAGGGTGATGTCTTAACTTATGCATGAATTGTATTTAAATGAGGCAGAGTTACCTAAAGTGTTCAGCCTCATTTTCTCTTCCAATCATTAAAGTTCAGTGACAAAAAAAAAGTTAAGATGACTGGCAATGGCCTAGAAGGCAATATGTGTGACTAAGCTCTAAGTACTTCATGATTCCTGCTTCAGCCACCTTTATAGCTGTTGGAACAAATTGTTCTCATCTACCCATTCTGCCAAGGTAAATATTCTTCATGTGCTTGGATAGACATCCTCCTAAGTCACTGTGAGGTTTGGACCCATCAGAGTTGGAGTCAAAATATAGGTCTCCTGATTGCTACTCCAAAGCTTTTAATATGCTGCCTTCCTCTATGCTTATGATCATGGAACTAAATTGATTTTGTCTTTTTTCATCTATCATTTTCTAAAATCTGCTCATTCCCAAATTTATACAAATCTATTTAAATTTAATTCCACAAACACTTATTAAATACCTACTATTTTAGCATAGTGAGTACACAAAGATAAATATGACATAGATTTCACTTGAAAAGAGTTTTCAATCTAGCAGAAGATGGAGATATATACAATGTTAATGGTGAGTATGATAAGTACAAAAGAAAAGTCCAGGAAAATGCTATAAGAAATTTGAGGAGAAAGAAAATACTTTCTTTGGATGATGAGATGCGTCAAGGATTTCATGGAGAAGGGGACATTGGAATTTGGTATTGAACAAAGATGATAAATATCCATTTGAAGCATAGGACATGAACAAAAACAAACAAAGAAAGGTAATTCTAGCATTACTAGAGTAATCAGTCCAATTTGTTTGAAATGTAAAATTCTTAAAGGAGGAGTATTAGATAAAAGTGGATAGGTGGGTTGGACTCAGATTCTGGAAGCTTCTAAATTTCTGAATGAGGAATTAATATTTATTTGAGTAACCAATAATTGGCTAATGGATAGAGTATTGACATAACCATAAATCTTCATTAGGAAGATTACTTGAAAATATGTGCCCAAGAAAATGTACTAGAGACATGTTACATACACATACATACACACAGTATCATCATTATCTAAAATTTATATTGATCTTTATTGCTTATAAGTCACTTTATGTGGATTATCACATTTGTAATTTACAACAACATCCTAAACTAGGTCCTAGTAATCTAGTTGAGTCTAAGAATTTAATGACTGCTCATAGTCCCACAATAAGTATCAATAATGGAATTTGAACTGACAAAATCTTACTGTTTAAAAATCCACCAAACAATAGCAATTGAAAAAGTATTGAATTTATGCCAGAAGTCCTAGATTCAAACCACATTCTGCTATTTATCTCCATGGGCCAATTATCAACCTCTCTAGTTTTCAATTTCCCCATCTGCAAAATGAACTAAATGATCTCTAAATTCCCTTAGATCCCTATGTCTATGATCTATGGTTTGCTTGTGAAGATAAGTTTTAGAATCTGGTCTTGGGTGTATTGTGGATATGTCAAATACTGACCTTTTAAAATGTGGGCATTTAATTTTCTAAAAAGAGTAAAATAAAATCCAGAGAAAACAGAGGAAAACAGCTTTAGATAATTGTGAGATCCTGAGAGAAAATAGTCCCTTAGATGAATAAACAGAAAAGACATGTATGGAAGTAGCTCAAAGACAAAAGTGTTGACTGATGGTAGAGATAGCTATACTGCATTGTTACTTTGAATATGATTGTTTTAAGGATTTTGGAGTTTATTACTATGTAACTATGCATCAAAGAACTGTTTGGGGACTATGAGATTATTGTAAAATAGCTATTTGTGCTATGACTGATATAAATATGGATTGGGGTTTTTTCATCCGAAGGCAGAATTGAGTCAATTTGCCCCAGGAGGATAGTAGAAGCTGATGAGAACACAGTTTTAAGTAGAAATCTGAGGAGAGAGGAAAAAAAAAAAAAAAAAAAAAAAAAAAAAAAAAAAAAAAAAAAGCAGTAGACAGAAGTGAGAAGCACAGAATCCAGAATAAGTCAAGCAGAGACTGAAGCAGAGGAAGAAAAGAAGAGCCGAATTGAAGCTAAGAAAAGAACTTTAGAACTTGCACTGTTCACCTAATAAACTGGAGAGACTAAGGAGAGGATGGCTTTGCTGCTGGTAGCTAATTGGAGCTGATTCGCCAAAAAAGAGAAGATGCCTCTGTTGTGGGTGAAGACCTGACTGTTATGTCTGTCCTCCTCTTTAGTACCATCTATAATTTAAAAATCAACTAAAGAAAAGATGGGATCTGCAGCTTCTCTGAGAGCTGATTAGACTGGAAGAGAGTTACGATGTTGGGAGCTGACTGATAGGAAAACAGTCCCTCTGCCCTTTGAAGAGCTAAGTGGACTTGCTCTCTAGCATCATCTACAGGGGAACCCCTTACATACTTGACTGCATGACTTGCTTTCTCTGACTGGAGAGGGAAAAACTTCTCAATCCAGATAGTTGATCTCCACTGCAAATTCCAAGTGAAGGAAGAAAACTGATCATCAGCTGATGGAAGAAAAAAAAATATTTCTCTATAGATGCACTTCCCTGATGGGGAACAAAAGAATGTGATGCACTCCTTATAGTTTTCAAGTTCATACTAAAAGAAAAAAAGAAAAAACAAAACTCAAGAAGTCATTCCAGGAAGCAAAAATACTAAAACCAAAATGATAATGGTCACTTAAATATAAAAAACTGCAACAAAATAAATGCCTCCTTTTGTAGTCCCTAATTTCAACTGTTCTGTTGTTTAACGGAATTTATATTGGAAGGCTTTTACCATACTGGAATATATTCTAGAATTGTCAAATAGAAATTGACTCATTTAATGTCTAAATTATTATAAGTTACGATATAACTCAATATATATTTTTCTTCTTTAAATAGGCTTATTTCTTTATAAGGCATATATTCAAACCAGTTTCTGATAGTAAAATATTCCAAAACACTATTCCCTGAACTATTCTTAGGATGATAATTACTTTAAAGCTGGGGCTCTTAACTTTTTTTGTATGTCATTGAACCCTAATCCTGGATTACAGAATTCAAAAGACATATATCTTCCTACTTTGTCTCCTGCCTATTTCCAATATCTCTTTAGCTTATCAAGTACAGAGGATGGTAGAGGCATCTAATATAACTACTGATTTTATTGATGAAGAGGAGGAAACACTGACGTAAAGCTCTAACTTCTAGCCAGTTCCCAGTTTATGTTACAGGACAGTGTCACTACCCAAGCATGAACAATGACCTGGATAGTTTTCAAGTCCTTTTAACTCACAGTTTGGCACAGGAGTATACTGTGTACTAACTATTAAACTGTTCATGTGATATGTTACAGTCCAGTTTCCTGAGGGGATGTTGAGAAGAATTTCTTGGAGACCAAATGTTATTTTTTCATCTTTCTCCAAAATTGTGTTAATAATTTTCATGCTTTCCCCTGAGATGTGGGTGGGGGGGAGGGAACCCCCAACATGGTTATATGGTCATTTTCAGAACATAGGATTACTCAATGATTGAAAGTGGCAGCAAGATTCATTCTGGAAGGTTTTGCTGATTTTCCCAGGAAAAGTCTAGCTTAGTTCATACAGTCAATTTAGGATATGATGAGATATTGATTGAACCAAATAGCTAAGGCCTTGAGAGTCAGACAGAGCAGAGTGTCATACTTTTGTAGCCTCAAACTTTACAGATGGCACTCTGTATTTGTTCTCTGAAATCTGCACCATCTTCATGTATATGCCTAGACTCAGATCACATACTTTAAGAAGTCATAAAAGTTGAGAGTTTAAATTGATATTCCTTGTTCTATATATTTTTCCTCCCTTCTTCCTTCCCTTCCTCCCTTCCTCTTTCCCTCCCTCTCTCCCTTCCTTCTTCCTTCTCTTCCTCCCTCCCTCCCTTTCTCTCTTTCCTTCTTCTTCCTTCCCTCCCTTCCTCCTCACTTTCCTCCCTCATTCCCTCCTTCTCTCCCTCCCCTCTTTTCTTCCTTCCCTCCCTCCCTCCCTCCTTCCTTCTTCCTTCCTTCCTCCCTCCCTCTCTCCTTCCTCCCTCCCTCCTTCCTTCCTTCCTTCCTTCAAATGATTTCTTTATGCTGTTTCTGACATTGTTATTTACAAATGAACCAGAAGCTATACGATGTTAATGTAGGAACATAGCATAGTAGAAAAATCAGTAGAACATGTGTAAAAAGGATACTTCTGTCACTTACTATTTGATTCAGTACAACAAAACATTTCTTAAGTTCTCATTGTTTTCTGACTAGGTGATAATGCTGTGGAGAAGAAAGATGAAATAGCCCCTGACCTCAAGAAGTTTATTGTCTGTCTCTTGTCTATTTATTGTCTGTTTATTTGTCTGTAATTCTCCAAGAATTACAATTGCAAGAGAACTAAATTCAAATAGAGAGACACTCCCAGGGAGACTAGCTCCATCTCACCCTGAGGGCTCTAAGGATATCTCGAAGGACTAGGAGTGGCTTTCACTGATCCTTTGGCCAGGAACATCCATTTCAGTATATTCCTCTCCTTGTTACCACTGGTGATTAGTATTACAATTCCATTTAATAGTTTATCATCGATTAGGTTTTGTGGAGAAAGATTTATTCCATGGATGTAGCCAAAACAAAATTACAAGCATTCTTTTTCCAAGCTCCAAGAGAGCACACTTTCCCTTTTACTACCACAATCTCTGGAGAGAGTGAGTTCTGTCTTAAGGAAGTTTCTACACAGTATTTGCCCACCAAGTTCACTTCCAAATGCATCATAATTCCCGATTGAGTCTTTGTCTCAGACTCATTGTGGCAGATTCCTCTGGTCATTCCTCAGGACCTCAATGTTGGGTCAGTTGGCCACAGAACCTGCCATGGACTCTGGTTTCTGGATTACTGGTAACTCACCATTGTGACTTGTTGAAATTCATAAGGTTTTAACTGTTTTTCTTCTTCTGTACCTAAACAGGAAAGAATAAATATGAATAGTTAAGGAGCATACATACATAGCTCCTAGGCACTTAGAAAAATAATGTAATGATAATTGTGATTAGTGTTTGATATGTGTGAAGGCTGATGTATTGATCCAATCGCAAATTTTCTGTCATTCAAGAATCAGCTTAGTTTAAAGAGATTATTCACACCCATGAAGTCACAGAAAATTGATTTATGAAAAAAGCACTTCAAATATCCATCTTTGAGAAGTCTGAATAATGTTTTGATGGGTAGAGAACTATCATAAGATAGGTGATATACCTTTGTCTTCCCTTTATTTTCCTAATTCTAATTCTTTTATTTCCAAGTCCCCCAAATTATCAGCACCCCATACAAACGTACTCTGTGAGAAAGACATGACTGAATGAGCATGGAAAGTCAAGTGATTTTATTATTCTTACATTGAGTATTAGCAGAATCACATCAATTGGAATCTAAGAACTGCCAGGAAGTTTGGGACCAATTGCGTCTTCTCTGGTGAATAGAATGTGGGGGCAGGAACTTGAGTTTGTCCCATTCCCAACACTGTAGAGAACTTACTCAGTGACCTTGGGCAGAGCTGAGTGGGCTAACTCCTCCTTCCAGTGACTTGTTATGATTAGGAAGGATTTGCTGCCTGCTCTGTGGGTGAGAATAAGGTCTCTAGAGACTTTTTCCTTCAAGTCATTTTATGGTCCAAAAAGAGGATTCCAAATAATCACATATGTTTTCCACATTAATATGCTCCCCTCCCCCCAAAGGCTCAGTCACATTCCCAATGTGCAGGTCATTTTGCACAGACTTTCCTTTGTGAAATTTTCTCCCAATTCCCCTCCTACTACTGCACTATAACATCCCCCATTTTCCTCTCTTTGACCATGTAAGAACAAGGGCCTGTGCATCTGAGCCTGACTTGATTTGCAGGGCTGCTGCCCTATAATGACTGACAAACAGGCCACAGATTACTTCCATTTTTATGACTTGAGTTTAGGGAAATTGAGCATCCTAATTAGGCACAGATGTAAGGTTAAAGTGTAGAACAACCTGAGATGGTTTTCATTTAAGCCTATTTCTGATTCACTGACTTCCATCGCACAACCACAATTAGAAAAAAATATTTTTTAAATGTTGAAAGACGTGCTGCCTTGTACTGATTGGATTAAAGCTGAATCCATGTGAGTTTCTGTAAGCTCAATTAGGAGAGGCCCTTGAAAGCACCGCGTGGAAAATAGCCAGCGAATTTCCAAACTGTATTTTGAATTTTCTGCCTCACAGCGCCCTGTATGATGACAGCATTGTGGAATAATGTTTGAATGGCAAGGGGAAAGGCTGCCTTGTCTTATTGGATCCATAGGTCAAGATGTGTCCTTACAAGTCTGACACATTGGAAGCCTCCCAGATTGTGTCCACTATCAGGTGAGATGATTCTAGCCACCTGGGGAAGCAAACTAGTGCAGAATTGGGAATTTCACAACAAATGTTTCAGTAATTCTTTTATTGATGAGTCTGTATAACCCAGTACATGGGAATCAAGCCTATGAGCTTGGAAATAAATCTCATGAGGGAATGGCTAAAGAATGCTTGTGAACAAAATTACATTTTGCTATTAAGAGATTTATCAAAAACAAATGATGTTGTCTTAGACATTGTTTCATTGAAGGATAAGATTGTTTTTACAGTATCGTGGTGAAGTGAGGATCAACTTTAGAAAGGACTCACCTTAAAAGAAGAGAAGACAGATGAAGTTTTGCTGGACCCAAACAACTAGAAAATAAACTGAAAAGCAAATACATAAAAGTTATTTAATTGATTAAAATGGCTAGTTTTTTTTTCCCTCCCCACCCCAAAGATTCCTGTTTAATTTTTCCAACAAAAATGGGGCCACTTTTATGAAAATTTCTAAAGGTTTGATTATAGTTTATTATTAATAAAATATGGGAGAGAATCAGATATTAATTTATACCATTTCCATTGCCAGTGCATTTCCTTTAGAATCTCTTTCCATTTCTCCCTCTCTTTACTTTTATGGCAGCTATCAAAAAGCTGTTAAACCTCTCTGTCTTCCTGATTTCATCCTTTCATTGAGTATGCATCATCCTTCTAGCTAAATTCAGATTATTCCATCAAACCTTTTACACCCCCATCTTTATTTCTTCTTTGTCCCTTACCTGCTTATTTGTCTTCATTTCTTACTTCTCCTCTGCACAGTACTTTCTGCTTATCATCTCACTTCCATCAATCTATCTTTTTCTCCTTATTTAAAACTCTTCTCCAGGCATACCCCTTCGAGGGAAAAATAGAACTCTGGGAACATTAAACAAATAGTAAACACATATATTCATTTAAACTGAAACAGAATATTTTAAAAATTAAAATAAATATAAATTGATACTTAGTTCTAGCTGTAGAGTACAGGATTTAAAAGCACTCCTCCTTTTCTTTCTTTATTCATATATAGTGAAAAATTACATTGGTTAGACCCACGAGAAGGTGGGAAACAGATCCAAAAAACTGGAGTGGACAAAAAAAGGAGCTACTGGTTTCTTTGTCATTTAAGGACAGTGAAAAATATGTTCTATCTTATTTAGTACAAATAATTAAAGAACAGTTGCAACATCAATTGATATGTGTTTGTGTGCATGCAAATTGGCCTTTAAAAAATCTGTATATGTAATAAAAATCTCACTGTTCTTTCATCTGATTTTATGTAGATAGATTTTTTTTAAAAATGAAAAATTATTAAATGATATGCTGAGGACCACAAAGATAAACTTTAATGTGGGATATGTGACCATCTCACTTTTATCATATTTGTCTTTTCCCAGATGTTTTCTAAAATGTCATTATTTAATAAATTGAATATAGGACTCAGAAGACTGGTACATCTCCAATTCTCATCTGTTTAGCTTGTCTCATCTTCAGAGTACTTTTTGGACTTGTTTCCTTTGCTTTTCTGGCCACGGCTCTTCTTATTTTCCAGCTCGTTCTCCAGGCTACTCAAATGCCAAATTCCTTCTTGTTCTTCCTTCTATCCCACTTCCAACTTAATATCTCCACAGTGAATAGTCATGTCTTACCCTTAACCACTTCTACAATTCTAACAATGTCCAGCAACCACCCTGACTATTAAACCTCACCCTGAAGCTCATTCTCTTCACAATATGAGATACCTAATGTTCTTTTCTTAAATAAATCAAGTTTTACATCTAAGGCCAAATGAAATATAAACCATGCAGAGATGTGTGTATAAAAATATACAAAACTCAAACAGTAAAGAAAATATCTTTCCTATGAGGTTCCTAAAGTCAAATTCCTTTTGATATGACCAGCTGAAGGAAGTATTGTTTGGGTTCAGCCAAATCCATTCCCCAAATGCTCCTCAATGAGCATTCATGAAACAGTAGAAAGTCTTTGAAGAAGACCAGGAATTAGGTTGATGCTGTTTCCTTCTGTGACACTTCTTCCCCATTCTTGATATAATTACTGCTGTCTTCTCTGGTTTGACATTTTCTCAATCATTTCCAATCCCCTGGTACAATGCACCTTTATTGATGTCAGTCCTTTAGACAAGCAAATAATCAGAATGCTTTCTTTCCTTACCTTTGGCTTCAAATATTCTAAATGAGTAATTAGGCCTATTTCTTTTTTTTGGGGGGGGGGGTGATGACATTGTGAATAAATTCAATATGATTCCTTATACATTTCCCTGCCAAGTTATCATGAGCAATGAAAGCTATATTTTTTTCTGAAAATAATTTGAATGCAAATGCAGCTGTCCCCTTATTGAAGAAGTAAAGCAATGCCATTTTTGAATAGTTTGCCTCTTGATGTCTTTCTTGGAAAATTAAAGAACTAGAGAGAGTTACATCCATTTCTTCTCAAGAAGCCAAACCAAAAGAGAGGGATAGAGAAGGAGGAACTGTCTTCTGAAATGAAAGCATTTTTAGGTTTTGAAAGAATGCTTTACTGAGGACTTTACTGGGTTGAATGAATGAATAACAAACATTTTTTAAGCACTTGTTATGTGCAAAGTACTATGCTAAGTACTGGGGATACAGATAGAAAAGTAAAACAGTCTGCTGCCAATTCCTGCATTCTAACAAAAGAAACAATATATAAAAGTTTTCAGTTGCAAATCAGATGGAAAGACCTCAGGATTCATAGGGAAGGTAATGTCTCTTCTTTTAATTTTATTTTCACTGAAAAAAAAAATTATATTAGTTTCTGATGTTGAGTCCTTTGACAGAGCCAAGAATTTTGGGAGCAATAACTTCCTTGTCTGGGTAATCAGCAGTTTTGACTGTAACAGGAACAACTTCTAGGTTTGAATTTGGACCATTGAACAATAGCTAGCCTCAGTGACTACCATCTACCATCTAGCTCCTATCATCTGCTGTCATGGCTCCTCAGGGTATCTTCTTGGATTGGGTTGGCAAACTGAGGTTAATGTAGATCACCAAAACAGTGATGGAGAGATAGGAGAGAAAATCCAGAATCCCAGAATGGAAGATTTGAAGGAGGTCTTTGAGATCTGATTCAGCTGTCATTTTGGAGATGTTGGGGCTCAAAGAGAGAAAATAACTTCTAGATTCTCCTAGGTTTAAAATCAAGAATCCTTCTAGTATATTCCACTAGCATTTACCTGCTGATAATTGGAGAGATAAGAACTAGAACCCCAAGTCTTCAACCTTTATTATACCCTGCTATTTCTAAAAAGATGGTGGTATAGTCTTAGAATCACTCTGAGCTTTAATGTCTTTCTAGTTCAAAGTCTTATTAATTCTTTTTCACAATCCCTTCACACAATCTCTGTTTTAGTTACTGTGGTCTATTAACTTTTTTATGTGAAATTCTGTCTTTTGACATGAAGCATATTGTTCCCCATCTCTGAAATGCATACTTTTCTTACTTCTGCTTCTTAGAATCCCTAACTTCTTTCAGAGCTTATTTCAGGTGCCACCTTCTTTTTTTTTTTTTTTTATTAAATAACTTTTTATTGACAGAACCTATGCCAGGGTAATTTTTTACAACATTATCCCTTGCACTCACTTCTGTTCCGATTTTTTCCCTCCCTCCCTCTGCCCTCTCCCCAAAGATGGCAAGCAGTCCTATACATGTTAAATAGATTACAGAAGATCTTGGATACAATATATGTGTGCAGAACCGAACAGTTTTCTTGTTGCTCAGGGAGAATTGGATTTAGAAGGTATAAATAACCTGGGAAGAAGAACAAAAATGCAAGCAGTTTACATTCATTTCCTAGTGTTCTTTCTTTGGGTGTAGCTGCTTCTGCCCATCCTTGATCAATTGAAACTAAGTTAGATCTTGTCTTTGTTGAAGAAATCCACTTCCATCAGAATACATCCTCATACAGTATCGCTGTTGAGGTATATAATGATTTCCTGGTTCTGCTCATTTCGCTCAGCATCAATTCATGTAAGTCTCGCCAATCCTCTCTGTATTCGTCCTGCTGGTCATTTCTTACAGAACAATAATATTCCATAACATTCACATACCACAATTTACTCAACCATTCTCCAATTGATGGGCATCCATTCATTTTCCAGCTTCTGGCCACTACAAACAGGGCTGCCACAAACATTTTAGCACATACAGGTCCCATTCCCTTTTTTAGTATCTCTTTGGGGTATAAGCCCAGTAGAGACACTGCTGGATCAAAGGGTATGCACAGTTTGATAACTTTTTGGGCATAGTTCCAAATTGCTCTCCAGAATGGCTGGATGTATTCACAATTCTACCAACAATGTATCAATGTCCCTGTTTTCCCACATCCCCTCCAACATTCTGCATCATCTTTCCCTGTCATTCTGGCCAATCTAACAGGTGAATAGTGGTATCTCAGAGTTGTCTTAATTTGCATTTCTCTGATCAATAGTGATTTGGAGCACTCTTTCATATGAGTAGTAATAGTTTTAATTTCATCATCTGAAAATTGTCTGTTCATATCCTTTGACCATTTATCAATTGGAGAATGGCTTGATTTCTTATAAATTAGAGTCAATTCTCTATATATTTTGGAAATGAGTCCTTTATCAGAACCTTTGACTGTAAAAATGTTTTCCCAGTTTATTGTTTCCCTTCTAATCTTGCCTGCATTAGTTTTGTTTGTACAAAAACTTTTCAATTTGATATAGTCAAAATTTTCAATTTTGTAGTCAATAGTGATCTCTAATTCTTCTTTGGTCATAAATTCCTTCCTCTTCCACAGGTCTGAGAGGTAAACTATCCTATGCTCTTCCAATTTATTTATGATCTCATTCTTTATGCCTAGATCATGAACCCATTTTGACCTTATCTTGGTGTACGGTGTTAAGTGTGGGTCAATGCCTAGTTTCTGCCATACTAATTTCCAATTTTCCCAGCAATTTTTGTCAAATAATGCATTCTTATCCCCAAAACTGGGGTCTTTGGGTTTGTCAAACACTAGATAATTAAGGTTATTGGCTGTTTTGTCCTTTGAACCTAACCTATTCCATTGATCAACTAGTCTATTTCTTAGCCAAGACCAGATAGTTTTAGTACAGGTGCCACCTTCTACAGAAAATTTTTTCTGATGCGCCAATTTTTAGTGCTTTTTTATTACTTGAAATAACTTTTTAATATACTTTTCATATTAAAAAAAAGCGTGTGTGTCTGTGTATAGTCTGTGTTTGTGTGTGTGTGTGTACATATGAACTGAAGGACAGAGAAAATTTAGTTTTTTTTTTTTCCTTCACCTTTTCATTTCACAATGCTAGGGACATAGTAGGTATTTATAAATGCTTATTGAATTAAAAGGTAAACCAAGGAGCCCTTGATCAATTGAATAAAATTACAGGGCATTAACATTTTTCTTAAGTGGGGAGGACCATCTCCTTTGGAGATACATAGCATTCTAGCTCCTTTGTGAGAATAGTTAGTTTTTACTGAGTGGAGCTGGCTACAATTTGATTGATTACTTGAAATCAGGAAAAATATATTCTAGTCAGAGAAGCATCTTCTTTTCCATTACTTATAAAAGTGGCCTGTGAAATGACTCATTCTTTTATCTTTTGTCTTTTCATGTGATTTCTTCTCCTTCAAGAGATAGTGTGGCTCAATGAATATAGAAAACTCATTTTTGTAACCAGAAAGAACAGAATTCAAGTCTTTTTTTTTTTTTTTTGATACATACTAATTGTATTACCCGACTTTTGAAGAGGGAAAGAGTAGAATTCAAGTCTTTGTTTTGATACATGCTAACAGTATGACTCTGAATGAGTCATGTAAGTTCTAAGTTCTCTAGGATTTAAAAGCTAAAGAAAAGATATTAACCTAAATAATAGGGAAAACCTAGAAGTTTCTTGCTGGGAGCATCTTAAACCAATGAAATCACAAATCCAGTCCCTATACAAATTCTTCTCTTCCTTTAGCCTTCCAAATTAGAGTGGAGCAAATGGAAGCTGCAAAGAAGTGGGGAGTGAATTTCTCAGGAGATGAAAATGCACATTTGCAAGACAAGCAGGACCCATGGCTTGAATTTTACTTGAGTCTCAGGGTTAAAAGGAGAGCTTCCACAACTCCCAGTATGGACTACCTACTTCTGTCTTTCTGGGTTGTTTTGTTTGTTTGTTTTTGTTTTTGTTTTTGTTTTTTGAGCACACAGGGAATGGACATTAACAGATTTGAAGGTAGTCTACTGGAAATGGGATTAGAGCACTTGTTGACCTCATTATCTCCATATAAGATAAAGTTCTTACAACAGAGGCAGAGAGGGAGGGAGGGGGAAGGGAGGAAGAGGAGAGAGAAAGAGAGAGAGAGACAGAGAGAGGAAGAGGAGGAGGAGGGGGAGGAGGAGGAGGAGAGGAGGAGGAGAGAGAGAAAGAGAGGGAGAGTTATAATATTTGCTCCTTTGCCATTCAGATTTTATTGAATGACTTTATTGAATGAAGAGGAGACAGCTACTCTTAGTGAAATAAGACAAGTCAGCATGTCACCAAAACTCTAGCAGCCCATAGGTGCCATATCTGCCAGCTACAACAGTGCAATATAGCTGGGGCTAGTTCGCTAAGGTTTATTCCAGCTTCACAATTCTTATGATTCTAGAATTTAAGGGTGTTTCTGTGAGTTGGAACTGACATGAGAAACAAAAATCTCTTCCTGACCAGGATATCAGTATAGTTTATTCCTCCTTTCCAAAGCTCTCAGCTTTATATGGAGGATTTTGCAATCTCTCCAGTGATCATTTTCGAAGTCTATACTGCCTGATACAAATTCAATGGCATATCAAGAGTCCTACTGAAGAGGATTTTGAGAAAAAAAAGAATCAAGGATAGAAATTACCTGTCACCACCATCACTGTCTCAGGTGAACTGCATTAACTAATGAATTCCACACTCATGTCAAGCAGGAGGAGGATTTCTTGAAGCCAGGAAACTCTTCAGCAATGAGAAGGAAATGCTCTTGTTGCTCACGATGGCCCTTCTCACAGACCAGACTTCTCTTTGTCCCAATGTGACTAGTACTGAGGGGAGAAGGCCTGATGGCCCTGAAGTCCAGGGGAGAAGATACCAACATCCCTGAGGGACCAAGGGATTAATGCTAGTTTTGTCATCCTTTCTCACCATCCACCCTTTGGATCTTGGCACCAGATTTCAGGAGATTGCCATTAATGAAATTCCCCTATCCCTAACTAAGGGCTTAAAACTTGTAGTGACTAAGGTGGCAGCTCCATAGCCCATTAGAACTTAAACTATGGAAAATCTACAGTGAAGAGCCAGGTTTGAAAATAAAAGATAAAACTTCATTGAAATAATCATAAAACTATTTTTCCTATACTAACTACAGCTGTGGGGCATGTTACTATGGAAACCAGTTTCCTTACATGCTTCTCTATAGCTAAAGGTCTCAAATGGACCTTCTGTCTACTTATTGCCTGTGTACACTGCAGATAGTGTACATAATCCCTAACAGATCAGCTGAGTCTCCTGATATGTGTCAGAAAACATTATCAGGAGGGAAACGCCAGTTGTTGCAGATTCCCATAAATTTATAGATAATCAGGTCCTTAGTGGCAACCAAAGTGTAAGGACTGGATAGAGGCGTTCTGATTAGAGGTCACTAGACCAAGCTGTGAGAGACAAAGATATGATGAAATCCTATAATACCACAAGGATTTCAGGTTTATTTTTTGCTTTGGCTAATTTATGCCACATACTGAATAAAATGATAGAGGAGTTGCCACTTTTTTCTTTAACCAAAACCAAACTAGTATTCATTGCCACCTGCGATTTAAACAATATTCCACACTGGCCATTGCTTCATCGAACTAAAACTATTGTCATCTTTTATACAACACAGCCCATTAAAAGCAGCTTCCACTTAATGCAAAGTGACTGTAAATAAAATCTGTTTTAAATGATCTCCCATGTATAAATGATGTGATAAAATGATGGGCATAAATGCAGTGCATATCTAAACTACAGGGCCAGACTCTACTGCTTTTCCTTGACTAACCCCATAGGAATTTCTGAGAGGATTAGAGGCTTTATAACCTTTTCCCAAAGACTGGAGAAAATAAATCATTATACAGAGAACATAATCATTTGTAGAGGTATTAATTTTCCATGGGGTAAACAGAAAATTACTAATTCATTAAATAGTTAAGTGCCTACTATGTTCAAAGGATTATTTTTTTAAACCAGCATATATGAACACAAAATTATTAATAGAATGGTAATTCTCCTGACTTTCTTTGAGATTCTTAAAAGAAAGTTGATTATCAAGAGGAAGCATCATTTCTATACAGGTTAACAACTGGGAAAATTTGAAAATGTTCATGACCTCATTTAAATGGCCCCATTTAGATTCCATTCTCTCTGACTACTTTAAAGCTCTCTTACTGGCAATGAACTAGGAGTATTCAAAAATGAATAAAGTCTCCGACTTCATAAAGTTTATTGCCTTGTGTTAAAAAAGGAGGAGAAATAAGACATAAAAATAGCTATTCCATAAGGCTCATCTTGAGCAAATTGCTTCATCATTCAGTTGCCTCAATTTCCTCATCTGTAAAATGAAAGTGTTAGACTAAATCTTTTTTCTTCTTTTTCTTTTCCCTAGTTACATGTAAAACAACACTTCTTTTCGGTTATACGTGTTCATTTTTTTTTTTTTTTAACATATTCCCATATGTATCATGTTGGGAGAAAAAAATCTGAACAAAAGGGGAAAAACCATGAGGGGAAAAAATAGAAGAAAAAAAGGGAGAAGATTAACATGTGTTGATTTCCATTCAATCTCATAGTTCTTTCTCTGGATGCAGATGGCCTTTTCCATCCAAAAGCTATTGGGATTGCTTTGGATCACTGGAGATTAAATTTTTAGAGTTCCTTCTAGTTCTTTGGTCTTATGGACATCATAAGCATCATGAGAGAATATAATTAAAGTACATGCATAAAAGGTGTCAGGGAAGAGAAAAGATCTTGAGTAATGAGGATAAAAAAAGACTTCATCAATAAGGCGTGTGAAATGGATAGTAGAGGTGTTCATAGAAGATAGGTCAAGCATTTACCAATGACCCGTCTTTCATTTAGGGCAAGGGACAAAGGAGATAATCTTTCCAAACACACCTGTAAGTTGTTAAGATTATAATATGGAGGACAGAATAATTTTTGACAGTTTGAATATTATGAACGAAGCTGGGAATCATGGGGTGAACTTATGCCATTGCATGGCCAAAATGTTGGGATTTTTGTAAATGCAGCATAGTATAGCAGAAAGAACACAAGATTCAGAATGAAAGGCCCTGGATTTTTATGAGCAATCACAGACAAGTTCCTAGACCTCACAAGATGAAAATATCCTCACTTGTAAAATGAAAGGATTGAACTAGAATCAACAGCTCTTAACCTTCTCATGTCATGGTCCCATGACATTGACAGGATCTGGAGCTGGATCTGCTCTCAGAATGATATCCTTAAAGGCATAAAATAAAACATATGGGTTAATAAAAAAATACTTTGAAATAATTATTGACACATTAGTAAAAAGAAGCTCATGGAGTCTGGGTTAATAACCCTTTTACTAGAGGATCCATAAGATTCCTTACAGATCTAAATTGTATGATGCTAATAGGATTAAATGAAAAAAAAAATATTGGATTGGAATTAGATAGTAGAAGGTGTTTAAAGTTGAGTTAAAGACTTTGGATTTAATTCAAAAGGCAATGATAACCTTTTGAAAGTTCTCTAGTAGATGAGTGATGTGATCAGAAGTGTGCTTGAGGCAATTTAATTTTATAGCAGTTTCTAAAAAGATTAGAAGGGGTAGGTAAGAAACCACTGGTGGCAGGAAGAAGAAACAAAGCAGATTTCAACAATCTAGGTGAAAAGTAAAGATGTCTTCAGTTTATAATGATGACAATGGGATTGGAAAGAAGTGACCGAATCAAAGATATTGTAGTAATAGACTTAGCCACTATTGCATGTGAGAGAGGTCGATTGGAATGGGCAAAGTGTGCAAGTTGACTTCAAAGAATCAAACCAGAATAACTCAGAAATAGTAAAAACCATTATCAGAAATATTCAAGTTGGGTGGAAAAGTCATTTGGGAGGAGGGAAAAAATTAAGATTCTTGCTTAGATGATGGTAAAATGAACTTGTTATTTTTAGAAAGAGGCTTTGTTTTCCCAAGTCCTTTTCTCAGCAAGATATTTAGATGAATAGTGAATGATTTTCACAAATATTCTATTCTTTTTAAATGCTCATACAATGTGGGAATCAAGTACTGAAAACCTGACTGGTTAGTGGTTAATTCACATAATGCAAATTCTTGCAGCTTATCACATATAGATTTATAAGAAGACTAATTGAAAAGTGTGGATTCCAAATTCCCAATGTTTATCTAGAGTTAGATTCTTTTATTCAAAAACTGGATCTACATTCAATAAAAAGAAATAAAGAGTTCAAAATTATCTGAATAATTCTGATTATGTAGGATCTAAATGAGATAATTCAGGCTATGAAAATCCACCCTGGTCTAATAAACTTAGCATCTCATACATTTCCAATTGGGAGCCCATTTGTATGGAAAAACTTCACCATTCCTTAGAACACTGTAATTGGTCTTCTTGAACTGTGCAGATATATAATAAATGTACTTTATAAGGTATTGGGGAAGATATAAAGTTTAAATAAAAGCTTATATATCTTATAGAGAAATATGACATACCCATTTGAGTTTTTCAGGAATATATAATGTCTACTAATGTCAGTGTCATTTAGATATCTTCCATATAATATTATAATTATATATTCAACAATAAGAAAATAATCTTTCTTCCATTTTTGCATGAAGTTTATTATGTTTTAGAGTTATTTATAATTCTTTACATTATGGAAAAGGGGATGAGGGAAGGAAAGAGAATAAGCATTTATGTAGCATCCATAATGTGCCAGGAACTGAGCTAAGAGTGTTATAAATATTATCTTATTGCATTGAATTCTGAGTCAGAAGATTTGGATTTAATTCTCTGTGGTTGCCAGCTAGCTTTGTGAATCTTGAATATGTCGCTTAAATTCTCTGAGTCTCATTTTCTAATGAGGGGATTGCACTAAATGATCTAGCTTTCAAATATTTTTATCATATAAAGATACCATCCAACTATGATTATTATTGTGCCCTATATAATAGTAAGGATGAATTATTCAAGAAATATTGGAAGACTTGTATGAAGTGATGAAGAGAGAAGAAAGCATAAACAAAGAACAAAATAAACAATAAGTACAACTATAAATTTAAAGACATTTTTAAACAGGAACACAAATTGAGAGGAACCATGATGGATAGCATTGGTACCAAGTTATCAAAGTAAAAACACACTTCTTTTCTAACAAATGTTGTATTACTAAAGTGTAAGGTTACATATGTGTAGTACTTCTTTATACTATTTCATTCATCTTTTCTGGAATTGTGCTTTGTGTAGGGTTTGACTGTGAGGGTTTTTTTAGGGTCTGTATACCATACTGAAATAAAATCTCCATTCCCTCCTTCCAAGAAAGATGAAATACTAGGTCAGAACAGTAATATAGTCAGGATAGTAATCTATCAGAGATGACCCCGAACTATATTATATGAAAATACAGTTGCCCCATATTAAACTGAAAAAAAAGTAGGATTGAACCCTCACACACCCCCAACTTCTTTTAATTATTTACCATGGCTCTTATCTAGACATAAATTTATCTAAGCCTTCAATGTACCTATTTTTTTTTTCTCTTTTCTTTCTTTTCTTTTCTTTTTTTTTTTTTTTAGCCTGAATCATTTTGGAAGAAATTATACATATAATTTAATGCTTCTTTTCAAAATTTTATATTCTCTTATTTATCCTTAAACCAACCTTTTCCAGCTTCTAGGAGTACTCCTTGTGTTTATATTCTGAGATATGGGAAAATTAGTGTTTAGTATGACTGAAGATCGTATAGACAGTTCTCTTTTCATTTGGATCTGTTTTTTTTTTTTTAATTTTGTTTCAATATGGAGTCCCCTCTATTTTTTGGAATGTTTCAGATATCTTTCTTTGGACTTTCTTTAGCTCCATTATATCTGCCTAATGCTGAATGCATCATGTTTAGAAGATGCCTATCAGTTGGTTCAGTGAAAAGCAGAATGGATATGGAGTCAGAGAAATTGAGTAAGAAAGGAACTGAACCTTCTTGGGACTCAGTTTGATCATCTTAAAGTGATTCTTCATTTAACATCAGATGATCTTCAAGGTCGTTTTCATTTCTAAATATAAGCCATCCTAACCTTGAAAGTATGTTAGACAGAACCACAAGATAAACTAAAATACAAAGATGTGTCTTTGTAAGAGGTAAAACACACTTATGGCATTTTATCCATAAGCCCAGCTGCTGCTGTTGCTGCTGATTGTTTCTAAGAATTCCTTAATTTAGATCCTATACTTTAGGGGAATAGCTCAGGCCAAGGAAACTTCTTGTTCACAATTGCCATTGGCTGGCAAAATCTGTGTTATTTTTACAAGCAGCTCAATTCAATACATTTTAAAACTTGCAGAAATAGAATATAGGAAAAGGAATGAAGTACCTCTCTTCTGGGAGCTCTTTGATGTCCTATCATAGCTGTCTCCCAAACTCTACCAATTTTGAGTATTGAATGCTGTAGTGACCTATTCATATAATGTGCCCTTGTCTTTAGCCTTAAGCCTTTTATAATTTCAGACACAGTCTGCCTAATCTCTGGTCCCCATGACCTTCATTGAACCATGGAAGATATGAAATATGCCATATCACTAGTTCTATTCTGAAGAAACAGAACAACAGAATAAATCCAAGACAGTCAACATTGAGACTGACAGAAGGAATCATGTGTTTTATTTTATTTTAATGGAATCTTTTGTTTTTAATAGCACTTTTATTTCCAAATATATTCCTCCTCCCATCTCTTAGCCAGAGAAACAGCTTTCATGACAAATACCTTTTAAAAAGAGAGAAAAGAAGCAGCTCAGCAAAACCAAGCAGCACATATTCTAAATTTAACAATAAATACAATTTCAGGTACATAATCCTTCATCTCTGCAAAGAAGGGAGGAGGTATTTAAAAAAAAAATCAACTAATTTCTATTGGGGCCAATAAAGGATCATATATTTTAAAAGAACATATTTTATTAACTATATTAATATTAAACTATAATATTCCATTAATGTATTGAATATCAAAATATATTATGTATATATTTTATAAGTGTGGGTGTGACAAAACCAAGATTTTTGTTTCAGTTCCTGAGAATATATTTGCGTGCTTCTGATTCTAATCTATGGGTGTTCTCTCCTAGCTCATGAGCATCACTGATTGGACCAGTCATTTTTTTCTGGCTATCTGCTTCCATCATCTGTCATCTGCTCTTGTTCTAAGAGACCCTAGCTACAGAAATTTGGGCATAAAAAGAAAATTACTGCACCAACTGGCTTTAGGGGTAAAGGGGTAAAAAGCATGGAGATCTCATCCTGATTTGTACATTCTCACTTTGCTGGCTTTCTGATGAAAAGCCTGACATCTGGGGGAGAATCTAGCACTACAGAGGCAACCAGTTTTTTGTCCCTCTTTCTTTTGTGTATTATCAGGCTGTCCTCACATAGTTAACTATATGTACAGTCAGCTACATACATAATGTGACTTTAGGTCTGTCTTGACCTCTAATCTCTTCTTAATACATCCCTTAAATTTTACTGTTAGAGATTCATTTAGTAAGATTAAGCATTGCCCTTCTTAAATTTCTTTTTTTAAATGACATATTTTGTCTACTTTCCATCTTTTGCTTCAAACTGGTTCTACCAATGGTTCCTAACAGCCTGATAGATGTCCCATACTCCGAGGAAATGATCTCCCTACAGTGACAGATCTCCATATATTCTACCTTGAATTTTTTTCAGCTCTCTTAACTTTCTGCATCATTGGTTTTTTAGGAAACTATTCATTCCGAGTAAAAAGGCCTGACAAGAGAAAAATGGAAGAAGAAACAGATTTTGATATTCCAGATAGAAAATATAGTATCATGTGTGTTAATGAATGTTTATTATTGTTTCTCCATCCAGTGGAAAAAGAAAATACTAAAATAAACATTTCTACAGTGCCTTAAAGTTTGAAAAATGCTTTCCTTACAACAACCTTGGGAGATCTCAGTTAATGGCAATTTTCAGTTTTATAGATCAGATAAATGAGGCCCAGGCCTAGCATTGCTACAAGACCCCTGACCCTTAATTCCCTTTGTGACTTTGAAGTCACTTTTCTGAGCCTCAGTTGTCCTATCTGTTAGAGAAAAGGGATCAAATAGATGGTCTTTGAGGGGTTTTAGATTTCTGATTCTCTAGGAATAAGTGTCAGAGACACAATAAAAGTCCCCACTTCAAATCCATCCCTCTTCCTACTAAATCTAAAAATCTCTATTGTGGGAAATCCTCTATCGAGGACAGCAATTGTTAAGTTGCAAATCTCATATTAATCATCATAAAACAAACTTGCTTTAAAAAATTCATCATAACTGAACAGATTATCAGTGAAAAGGCACAAATGTTAGATTGTTCCTATTTTGCTAAAGTAGAGCATTGAGCCTATTATTTGCTACTGAAGGAAATAAAAAAGATTTTTGGCCTGATTTACCCAGAATGGTCAAATTATTCAAATGATTACTCAGCCTTCTACCTACATTTTATCTGAGTAGACCTAAAAGTTTAAACCCTCTTTTCCCTTAAAAAGAAAAAAAATTACATTCCTTTTAGATGTGATTCTAAATGAGCACAATTTCAAGTTTATCAGAGAAACTATACACATTTTTCTTGTTAAAAAAATTACTATGGAAAGGGAAAAAAGAAACAAAAATTTAAAAGGTAACCTAATGTTATATAATTTAATTTGTGATTCTTGGCTGAAGAAAGAGTTGGACATGAAAAAAAAGATACCTTCTTCCTTTCCCTTTTGTACAGGGTATGGAAATTATGAGTGGTAAGTATTGCAGAGACTGTCAAATATAGTAAATGTGTGCTTTTTTTCTGTTTTGTTTTTTGCTGAACTGCTTTCCCCCTCTTTTTTTGTCTTTGTTACTATGTGATATTGAATAAGTCATTTGACCTGGAATTATAGATTGTTAGATTTGGGAGCCCTCCCAGACTTTTAATCCAAAATGCTCAGTCTCTAAATTAACAAAAACAAAAACAAACTAAGGCCCATGGAACTAAATGATTCACCTAAATTCACATAGCTGGTAAGTGAAGAAATCTGAACTAAAATCTGTACTGTTGACTCTATGCTCGGTGATCTTTCCACTGTACCTTGTAGCCTCCCATACTGCCCTCTGTTTTTGGATTTCATATTCCTCATCGATAAAAATGAAGATGTGGGATTAGATCATCTCTAAATTTTCTTCTGCTTATAAAATTCTGTGCATCTATCATTCTATCACTTAAAGAGTATTTTACTGCCAGACAAGCAGGATGGAAAACTGGCCACTAAAAAGAGGCTGATATTCATCCCTCCACCTCCCATCCAACTTCTAATCACTTTTCTTGTTTATGTCAAAGGTACCCTATAGAGAAATATGAGGTTTATGGAAGGAGAGGGGATATGACAAAAAAAAAAAAATGAACATAACAAAGAGTATGAACATCACATGTGTAAAGTCTCTGTTTTTTACAATAAAATCATTTCTGGTTTTTCTGTGGGCCAGATAGTCATTGACATGTACTCAGTCTGGAGATTGCATGTTGCTCTTAATAGTTCCTTCTCCTTCCCCCTCAAGCATCTCTCTCTCTCTCTCTCTCTCTCTCTCTCTCTCTCTCTCTCTCTCTCTCTCTATTTTGTAGAGTGATTTCTTTTGAGGAAAGATTTTGACTTTCTGTATGTGTAAGGGGATGGAGGGAAGATTAGGTTCTTTTTCCTCTTCCATTTTACACACCCATCTGATGCTTGATCATTGCACATGTCTGTGGGCATTATAATTTCCATGCTAAAATGCCCAAAATCTTTCCTTCTTCTTCCCCACTCCAACTAGAAGCAAATCAAATCAAATAACTTATCTCATTGTTTCTATTCCCTGTTTTCTTTTACTCCAGCTTTTAGAAGTTCAGTTATGAGATAGTGAGATTATTTCCTGTAATTTCTGTTAAAACAGTGATTCTTAAACTTTTTGGTCTCAAGATCCCTTTATGCCCTTAAAAACCATGGAAGTCCTCACCAAGGGCTTTGGTTTATGTGGGCCATATCAATAAGTTATTATTAGAAATTTTTAGAATTACTAGAATTAGAAATTAGAATTAGAATTAGAAAAATTAGAAATAATTAGAAATTAGAAATTACTATTAGAAAAATTTAAATCTTAGTATTTTATGTAAATAGTTTTGACTTTGTGGATCCCTGAAAGGGGCTTGGGGATCACAACTTTGAAAACTGCAATGGGAGAATATTTTTGGGAAAGTAGTACCATATTCACAATAATTTCTCAGGGTATTTAAAAATAATTCTTGCCTGCTTTCATAATTCTGATTATACTGAATTCAATATTTGAATGAGATACATTTATAAAGAATCTGGCACAATATTAGGCATATAACAGACACTTACCACTTAATAAATGCTTGTTCCATTCTCTTCTCTTTTTCTCCTCTGATTCCCAAAATTTGGAGAGTTACCACATGAATACTATTAGTTAACTTGAACCAAGAAGACAACTAGAGGAAATTGAGTGGAAATTTTAAGGGAGGATTTCGATTCAGTATAAGGAGTTACATCTTAACAATTAGAATTGTCTGAAAATGAGATCAGTTATCTTAAAAGGTAACTACCTTTTAAGGTAATGAGCTTCCTGCTATCCAATGTATGTAAAAGAATGTTAAGTTTGTATTTGTAATTAATGTAGAGGAGGAGATTTATGCTTCAGTTAGGGGTTTGACTAGATGACTTTTGAGGTGTCATCAAACTCTGAGGTTCTATGAATCTGTGATTAAACAAGCCTTATCATGTGGGAAAATATAGGTCACTATGCTCTATGACTGGGCAGCGATCATACCTCCTCTTAGATGGGAGGTGTCAAGTGAGTGCATTTATATTTCTTTTCTTTTCAAGCCATGTTTTTAGCTTCATGTATCAGGTAAAAACTCCAATGGCATAGGTGTTAGAGTGGAATCTTGCTAATAGTCCTCATTGGACTTGATATTTCATGGGAATTATAAGCTCATTGAGATTTCATGGGAATTGTAAACTAATCTAGCCAGATGAATTTGCAACTCTCTTGAGAATACAGGTCAAGAAAAATACACGTATTACAAGAAAAATCTGTTGTCATTTCTCAGTTATACAAGCACCAAAATGATTGGTTTTCCAAGGAATCCCTGACATTAAACAAGCCTTTGTGATGGTGAAGGGTATGCTTCTCTGAAAAGCATTTTATGCCATAGAAAATATTCTAAGAGAATAGAATAATGAAATTTTTAAAAAGAAACCATGATGTATATATTGTCATTAAAAAAAACCTAAATGCTGGAGGCACTGGGTCTTATGGAAGGCTCTTGACTTTGGAACTCCCTTCCTGGTCTGACAGAGTCCCAGTTTAATTACCTTCAGGCCAAGGTGTAAGTTCTATCTCTTCAAATTCAGCTTTTCTTAATTGATAGGAAGAGCGTTGTTGAATATGATAGAATAAGGCCAAATTTTATTCACAGTTGTTTCTATCTGAATAACCAGTATTTCTCTGTGTTCTCTTGCACTAAATAGGAGTAAAAAAATCACAAAGACAAATTAACAAGGAAAGAATCATTGACCTTCTATATCATTTTAAGGAAATGTTCACACTGGCAATGCTCAAAGTCAATATTTGAACAAGTTTTAATCAACCCCAAGGATAAGATAGTATTTGTTCAAGGAGGCTTAAGTGGATTAATTTCAGAATTGCAGGGTGGGAAGGAAATCCACAACACCCCTAAAGAGTGGCAAATCAGCCTTCTTTTAAAGACTTTTCAATGATAGAGAACCCTAAAGTAGCACATTCCCCCACATTTTGGGGTTGTGTACACATGTGTATCTTATCATTTGGGCATTCATTTTTTTCTTATGTTGAATTGAAAACACCTCCCTCTAAATTTCATACATTGCTCCTATTTCTGCTCTCAGAGACCTAGTACAACATGCCTAATTTCTCTTCATTAAGACAACTCTAATCGTTTTTCTCTTTTCCAGGCTAAACAATCCCTACTCCTTCACCTAATCCTCTGATAGTGAATTTTGAGACGTCTCACTATCTTAATTACCCTCTTCTGTATGATCTCCAGGCTGGCAACATCCTCTCTAAAGCATTTGTAACACTAACCTTGAAGAATCTGTAATTGGGATTGTTGGGGTGAGGGAAGGAAAAAAAATCATCTTTGGCAATATACTTTCTAGAGCCTTTCTCCTCTCCCTTCCCCAAGAGTAGTCTGATCTTGCTCTCTTTTACAATAACTAAATAAGTAAGCCATACCTGCAAAATGCACAGATGGAAATTTGCACTCATATATCCAAGATTTTTTTAATGGCTATAAATGTATTTATTAATAATTTTGTTACTCAACTGCCTTCTTATTCTCTTATAACTAAGCTTAAAACTGTACATCCTAGGGATGAATTAGTGACAATCACAGATCTCAATCTTTTTCCACTATTGCTAAGAATTTTCCAAGTGCTTTATGAGGTTAAATCAATTGGGGCTTGACCAGAAGAGAGAAAACATAGAAGGAAGAGAAACCCTGAACCATTTTTATTTTAAAATTATTCTTCTTCCTCCATCATTTCCAAAAGACTCTCAAAAAAAATCCTAGAATTCTTGCCATGTATCCTATTCATACATACATCAAAGACATTTTTGACTTATGTATGTAAAATTTTGAATATGGGAAATGGGCAGATCTAAAATGCACATTAATACAATATATTTTAAGATTTAAAAATTCTTTCCCTCAACAACTTTACAACATAAATATTGCAAATTACCTAATTCCTCCTCCCTTTCCTGTTTTATATATGAGGAATCAAAGGCTCAAGGACTGTAAGTTAACTAGCAAAGCATCCCAGAACTGAGAAATGTCAGGCTAAGAATCCAAGTCTTGCCTCCCTTTAGGTCCAGCATACTTTTCAGAATTCCATTCTGCTGTCATTCCATACTCTTATCCAGTTTGTAGGATTATTAGAGCTTAAAGAGACCTTTAAAATAATCAAAAATCTTTTTATCTCAGATGAGGTAACTGAGGACAAGAGAATGGAAGTGACTTTTCTGAGGCCAGATAAATCATAAATGTTAGGGAACCAGGATTCCAATCAGGTCCTCTAAATCTGGTTTCAATGGTCTTACCAATACAATTTGTTTCCTATTTTTTTTTTTTTTTTTGTTTACACGGTCATTCAACTCTAGAGTTACATGAATAACTGGATTCAATCTTGTGTATTTTGGAAGATAAGTGCACCTCAGTTGGTTTTTAACGACCATCTTATATCAATTGGACTCCTAAAATCATCTGAGCCCAATTTGTATGACTCTCAGACAAAACCAAGAACATAGCTTTCACTATTATGTTTACATCCATAGTGCCAAAGATGCACATAGTTAGTGCTTAATAAATGCTTCTTCCTTCCTTATCCTCTCCCTTCTTTCCTTTCTTCCTTCCCTTCCTCCATTCTCCTCTCCTTCCTTCCATCCCTCTCTTCCTTTTCCTTCCCTCCTTTTTTCTTTCTCTCTTGTCTTTTATCTTTCCTTCCCTCTTTTTTTCCTTTCTTTCCTCCTTCCCTGTTATCTTTTTTCCTTTTTGATTCCCTCCTCTTCTTCCTTCTCCATTCCTTCCATTCTCCCTCCCTCCCTCTCCATTTCTCCCTTCCTTCCTTCCTCCCTCCCTCCCTTCCTTCTTTCCTTCTTTCCTTCCTTCCTTCCTTCCTTCCTTCCTTCCTTCCTTCCTTCCTTCCTTCCTTCCTTCCTTCCTGTTTGCTAGTCTGCCTGCATTTTAAAAGTAAAGAATCTAATCAGAATACAAACAACTAGCAAAGAAACAGATACTATTTTTCCTATGTTCCTAAGGGATTTCTGACTTGTATAATGTAATCTAATCCACTCAAATCTCCCAATAAATTTTGGAAAATGAGGTGGGGTTGGGAGAAAAAAAATATTCACTTCTGAGGTTTATGCAATGAGGTGGGAATAGCATAATAAAGTTTCTAGTGCCACTAGATTAAGTTTGGCTGGATCCCCATGTAGTATATAAGGCTTTTAAAAAGAACATTCCCATGACATGCAAGTGAATTGGATTTAAGTGAAGGAGGGCTATGCAAGATTACCTGTCTCACTTTCCCCTCCAGAGCCATCTCAGTCCAGTAGCCAGATGTAGATCAGCATAACTGGAGATGGCCCTGGAGACAGTGGGAAACCTTGATCTTTTTAAGCTAGACTTTAAGAGGTCTCAATTTGACTGAGGTCATACCCATTTAGTGATTAAGGATGGGGAGAAACTGAGGCAAAGAATGGCCTCCCTGATATCATGGTCCTCTTTGAGAATGAAGGATAAACAATAGCAATTCAGTCCTATTATCTTTCTGAAGCTGGTATGCCTCCTTTTCTTGCACTGAGGAGAACTCAATGATGTTCCAGAATTCTGTGATTTCTATATGGTGTTATTGGAATCTCTCTCCACATAATGATCTTCTAGCAATCACCCTTACATCACTGGTACTGAATATGTTGGAAAATGAAGTCTTGGGAAATTTCTCCCAATGAATCTCTAGTCTTAGGCATTTTGGGAAATGTAGTCAGACAGAAAACATACTCTCCATATACTTGAAAATTAAATTCGACCTTTAATGAACCTTACTGCTTAAAAACTAGAGATTTTTAACATAGCAAAAAATGTTTGAAGTTTCTTGTTTGCTTAATGAAATAGTGAAATCTAATTTTATTATTTTACTCTTCCATTAGTGATTGTATTTAAGGTGAGTCTGCAATTTCTGGGGATGTAAGATAAGAATAGTAGGTGGAATTGAGTTTTTTGTTTTTAACTTTGACATACCCAAGAAGGATTGCTCCTTTGGTCAAGTGTAGTTCTTCAATACTAATTTACTTTTCAACCTTTTACTATTTTTGTTGGACAAAATGTTGTCAGACTTCCTTGTACTTTTTTGTTTCTTATAATTAATAATTGTTAAGAATTTATCCTTTATTATCCATCTTCTTTTCCCCCTACTTTCTTTTAATTTAACCTAGTTTCCAAAGTTTAAAGTAAAGTAAGTAAAGCTAATGCTACTGGGTTGCTGATTCCTAACATACATAACATTTTTTTTTCATTTTTTAATCACCAATATTTTTCTGCTGATGTTACATAGTCATGGAGCATCAGCACCTATGAAGAATGAAAATGATCATATCTCAAAGGACAATCAGAGAAATAAGATGATGTAAAAAGTCTATGTATATTGCAAATTATGGTGTGAATGGAAGAAATGATCTATTACTATACTATATTATTATTATTATGTTAACTATATTACTAGTTATTACTTAGAAATTCTAATATTAGCAAAGGAGATGGGATGTTACAAGGTACAAAAATAACATATGAACAGCATGTATACTTTATTGGTACTCATGAAAGAGAAAAGATGAAGAGAAAAGATATAAAAAGATATTTCCCTTTATTCCTCTGCAGAGAAAGGAAGTCCATGTTATGGAGTATTGTATGTATTTTAATACTTTTTTTAATGCATTGATTGGTTTTGCCAATTTCTCTCTCTCTCTCTCTCTCTTTCTCTCTCTCTCTCTCTCTCTCTCTCTCTCTCTCTCTCTCTCTCTCTCTCTCTCTCTCTCTCTCTCTCTCTCTCTCTCTCTCTCCTTCTTTCTCCGTCTCCCCTCTCTCCATCTTTGTCTCTTCTCCATTCCTCTCTCGCGCCCCTCCTCCGCTCCCCCCCCCCCACATCAGTCAATGATTCGTTTTTGTCCTTGTTCTTTCTTTTCAAAAAGAGAGAGTTCTTTTCAACATCACTATGTTGGAGTCAAAGTACAATTAATCAGATCCATATAAGTTTAGAAGGTTATGTCACAGGTTGAGCACAAAATATTTGGAATGGAAATATCTCTTAATTTATCAGCTCACATTTCTTTTGAGCTTCAGTAATTTTGTTTCATTCATTAAGCATGGTACCTTCTTTGATGTGATCACACCATGCTGGCCATTCCTTTGCAGTGTCTTCCATATCACACAACTGATTTAGAGATCTTTTGAGAATGTCTTCGTATCACTTTTTCTGAGCTCTATGTAAAAGCTTGCCTTATGGAATTTTTCTCTAAATTAGTCTTAGGCAAATATGCATTTGACATTTGAACAACATAGCCAGCCCACTAGACTTGTGATTTCTGCAGTCAGTCAATAAATAGTCATTAAATGATTGGTATGTGCTGGGCATTGTGATAAATGCTGAGGATACAAAGAAAGGCAAAATGAAATCCCTGTTCTTAAAGAGTTCACAACCTAATATTCTTTATTTTATGGATTGGATGGCTTCTGAGGAAAATAAGAGAAAAGGGTACAGAGAAAAAGTTAGGAAATATTTAAAAGGCATCAATAAAATTTTATTTAAAAAAACCCATATGGGGACAGCTAGGTGTTGCATTGGAGAGAGCGGCAGTCCTGGAGTCAGGAATTCAAATCTGGTCTCAGACACTAAACACTTACTAACTGTGTGACCCTGAGCAAGTCAGTTAACACCAATTGTCTCACAAAAAAGCAAAAGAAAAAAAATCAGAGAAATGATTCTTAGGGATATATTTTTGTGCAATGAATTTCAAGAAGTTCATATTGAATTGTTGGATGTTATATTTTCTATGAATTAATCAGCAAGTAGTTTTTAAGTCCATACTATGTGCTACATGTGGTAGGCTCTGGGGAGGTAATACTGTTGAAGATAAAAAAAAATTATGAATAATTTTACTTAATGTGAATTTTACTTATCTGGCATACTGAGTATTCTAAATGTAGTAGTAGTAACAATAAAAATTATTATTATTCTAACAATAATAGCATTTATATAGTTCTTTAAGCTTTTTAAATGAGTGCCCTACATAAATTAACTCATTGAATCATCATCACAATCCTCAGGTAGAATTTATTTTTATTTTTATTTTACAAATGAGAAAAATGAGCCACAGAAAAATTCAGTGTCTGGTCCAAGATCAAACAAATATTAAGAGTTTGAGGCAGTTTTTAAAATCTTCTTGACTCCAAGTCTGGTACTCTATCCACTGCACCAGTATACTACCTACTCTGCTATCTAGATGCTCAGTGTTTACAAAATTAACCGAACTTGCTTGTTCATGAATCAAAGATGTTAGCATTTATCTCCCAATTAATTTAGGTTAAATGGCTATTCTTGGAGATGGAATAAAGGCAAAGAACTCACCTAAGCTCTCTCCCCAATCCCTGCAAAGACTCTAAACAAATTCTAGAATGGCAGAACTCACAAAAGGACAGAACAAAATATTTTTCCAGCCAAGACAACTTAGAAGGTGAGCAGGAAAGATCTGGTGCACTAGAGTAAGAGAGAAGCATAGTCCAGTTTAGACCACAGCAGTGTAGAACTGGCCCTAGCAAACCAGAAGCAGCCTTGAGGCAATTTAATTAGTGGCAGCAGTGATGGTTTCCAGACTACTCAACCAACACATACTAAGGGGATCAGCTAATGGGTCAGAGCATTTATAGGAATCTCAATGCTGGAACCAATGGTAGCTTTCTGTTACATTGTCTACACTTAGTTCTGGGTCACAACCTTGGGTCTTAGTCCCAGTGCAAGGAAGAATACTAGCAGAGCAGAGCTTGTGACTACAGGAAAGCAGGAATTCTAGTTACAATTCCAGGGCTGAAAAGAGTATTTGTTCATATTTAACCTAAATTGGATTGCTTGCTGTCTTGGGAAGAGGGGGAGGGGAGAAGGAAGAAGGTGGAAGAAGGGAGAAAAATTTGGAACACAAAGTTTGGAAAGGTGAATGTTGAAAACTATCTTTGCATGTATTTGGAGAAATAAAATATTGTTATAAATAAATAAATAAAGGAAAAGAAAAAAAAAAAAAAGAAAAGATTATTTTCAGTCATTCACAAGCCAGTGCACAGTAACAGGAGAATAGTAAACAATCTCTTCCTAGATCATAACACCTTTAAAAAGGTCTCCAGACCTTTACTTATAGGTCCCCAGAATTACTCCTCAAAATAGCTGCAACAAGTACTTGGAACTTGGGACAAGTCCTTTCACTTAGAAAGCAAAATCCTACATTAGTATAGAGTAAAAAATATAGGCTGAAAAATGAGACAACAATGGAAAAAAATTCTAGCCATAGAAAGTTACTATAGTAACAAGGATGATTATAACACACAACTCTGAAGACAATAAAGTCAAAATTTCTGCATCAAAAGCTTCAAAAAAAAAAAAAAAAGAATTGGTCTCAGTCCATTGGAAGAACTCAAAAAGGATTTTTAAAATTTAGTAAAAGAGATGTAAGACAAATTAGGAAAAGAAATGAGAGTGATGTAAGAAAATCATGAAAAAAGTTGAGCTTGATAAAGAAAGCATCAAAAAAGATACTGAAGAAAATAATTTTTAAAAATAAGCCAAATGGTAAAAGAGGCACAAAAATCCAATGAAGGAAAGAATGTCTTGAAAATCAAAATTGACCAAATAGAGAAAGAGCTAAAAAAACTCACTGAAGAGAATTTCTTAAAAAAGTAAAATTGGCCAAATGGAAGAGAAGGTACAAAAGCTCACTGAAGATAATATTTCCTTAAAATATATAATAATATATAATATTAATATAATAATTATATAATATAATGTTAATATGCATTGTTAATATACAATATTATATATTATAATAATATATAATAAGATAATATTTCCTTAAAAGTTAGAATTTGGCTTGTGGAAGCTAATGACTTAATGAGACATCAAGAAACAACCAAATAAAATAAAAAGAATTAAAAAAAAAGAAAATGTGAAATATTTCATTGCAAAAGCAACAGATTTGGAAATTAGATCCAGAAGAGATCATTTAAAAAAGAATGAAAATTATGAACAAAAAAGGAGCCTAGACATTTTCAAGACTTACATGAACTGATGTAAAGTGAAATGAGCAGAACCAAGAAAACATTGTACACAGTAACAGCAGTATTGTGATCTATTATTAATATCTTAGCTGTTCTTCATAATGCAATGATTCAAAACATTTCTACAGACATATGATGAAAAGTGCCATCCATTTCTGGAGAAAGTAGAATCTAAATGCAAATCAAAGATATTTTTCTTTACTTTCTTTTTCTCATTTTTTGTCTGTGTCTTCTTTCACTAAATGATTTACATAGAAATTTGTTTTGTGTAACTATTCATGTATAACATATATTAAATTGCTTGCTTTCTCAGTGAGGGGCTAGTGAGGAGGGAGAAGTAGAGATAATTTGAAATTCTGAGTTTTAAAAATGAATGTTAAAATTCTTTTTACATGTCATTGAGAGAAATAAGATATTAAATAAGATATAAAAATAAAAATCAATAAAATGGCTGTCCTTATTGAAGGACAACGTACCTAGGTGAATCTATTGATTCTTCTGAAGTGTAGCAACTTCAACATTTGGTGTACTGTGAATCCTCACAGCAAAGAATACTATGCCATAGGCAAAAATAATAATTTGGAGAGCCACTGATTTAGAGGAAGGCTTCAGTAAGTTGGGTGGATCCTCTGTTGAGGATTTAAGGGTATCTGTACCACTCAGGGTAAATCAGTCTGTCATCCACTCAATTTACATTTATTAAGTGCTTATTATAAAACAGGTACTACACTAAAAACAGAACAAAAAACAGTCTCTGCTCTCAAGTTCATAGTATAATGAGGGAGACAACATGTAAATAACTCTGTACACACTAAAACAAGATAAATTGGGAGTAGTTGCAGAGGGAAGATTAAGAGTAAGGAGAAATGAGAAAGGCTTCTTGCAGAAAATGAAAGTTTAGTTCAGTTTTGCATTAAACCAAGCTAGCTAGGAGTCAGAAATGAAGAGAAAATGTTCCAAACTAGAGAACGAATCAGAACAGATTTTCTTTTGGACATTATAGTTAGCTGTTAGAGTTTATTGAATGGGATAGGAGTTAGCAATATGGTCAAATCTTTATTCTAAGATCAGTTTAATAGCTGAGTAGAAGACAATTGGAGTGGGGAGATACTTGAAACAGAAGATTATTTCCGTAGTCAAAGCATGAGATGATAACTAATAAGATGGTAGCAATGTCAGAGAAGAAAAGAGAGTATATATTATATATAAGAGATGTTAGAAAGGTAGAAATGAATGACCTTGATTGCTAATTAGATATGGGAGATGACTGGAAGAAAGGTGGTTGCATTAATAGTAAAAGGGAAGTTAGGAAGAGGGGAGAGTTTGGGAAGAAAAGTAAGGAATTCAATTTTCAGCATAGTGTTTTTAAAATTGCATTAGGACATCCAATGTGGAACGTCTAAGTGGAAGTTGAAAGACTGAAAATTTGGAGAGAGGTTAGAACTAGACAAATAGATCTGAGAAGCATCTTCATAGAAATGATAATTGAAGTATAATTTCCTTACCTTTGGATAATAATAATAATATACTATTTTAAAGTATTGATGTGAGGATTAACTGAGACTAACTGGTACAATGTTTTTGTAAATCTTAAAGTGATATATAAATATTATTTATGAATAATAATTATTAGTTTGAAATTTAGAATATTATGGGGTTGTGCTAGTTCTTTATGAATAATACTCATATATTTGTATTGAAAATTAAGGTTTCCTCAATAAATCTGTAAAGTAAATTCATTTTTAAAAATTTATTACTCCAATTTTATAGATAAAGGCATTATAAGAGGTTAAGTGACTTGTCCAAAGTTAGTGTCTAAGAAACAAATGTTTGAATACAGGTCTTCTGACTTTTGAATATTGTGCTCATTCTATCATATCACGCTTTCTAAGATGTTTTGTTTCTTTGCTATGATATATGCTTATCCTGTACTCTCTCCATGCACCAAATTCTCCATCAAATAAAAAGAGATTTATTCAGGACTTTCTGTTGAAATAATTATAAAGATTTTTAATCTTTATATGATGATCAACTCTGACAGATATGGCTCTTTTCAATAGTGAGGTGATTCAGGCCAATTTCAATAGAGTGGTGATGGAGAGAGTCATTTGCATTCAGAAAGAGGATTATGAGGACTGAATATGGGTCACAACATAGTACATATATGCTTTCTAGGGAGGAAATGGGATAAGGGAGGGATAAAAATTTGGAACACAAGATTTTGCAAAGGTGAATATTCGAACTATCTTTGCATATATTTTGAAAATAAAAAGCAATTGTCAAAAAAACTTTAATTTTTCTTGAGTGAGGCAATATTATACAAAGAAACAAGGCATGGTTATTTTTTTTTCTTTAGCAAGTATATCTTGTTATCATATTGAATTTGGATTTTATATTATGAGTGTTGACAGTATCTTGTACTAGAGACATTGCAATTCATCCCTTTCTTTCTTTTCTTTATACCATCATGTAGTTTGTTTTTGAGAATTTGGTGGTGGTTCTCCTCCCAGAAAGAGTCAAATTTGATGTGATTCCCCTTAAACTGACTCATAAAAATTACTGTGATTTACAAGGTTTCACTCTGCATGGTTTTGTTCTTTGAAGTACTTTTGTTCATTTTACCCTCAAAATGATCAAATTTTTCAGGTGAGGAAAAAATGGGGCCACAGTAGATCAAATAACATGACCAAGGTCACAGAGTTAACAACAGAGATTAGATTAGAGGTTTCATGACTTCTAAATCTATTGTTTGTTCCAGTAAACCACATTTTAAGATACATTACTTGAAACAAAATGTAGTACAACATAAAGATCAAGGTTTCCTTAAAGAAGTGAGAAACTGTACATCCTATTATTTCTTGAGGAGATGACGTATAAATACATATATATGTGTGTATATATATATATACATATATACATTTTATATGTGTATACACACATATACACCCATAAGTATATATGAACATCTATATACACACACTACTGTATTCAGTTGATATGTTGATTAATTTTCCTGAATGTTTTCCCCCTTTTTTCTTTAATCTTTGTTATAAAAAAAACAACAACCCCCCCCCAAAAAAACAAAACAAAACCAAAAACAAAACCTCTCAAGGTTAAGGAAGAGAGAACAATATGTCCAGAAGCAAGGGTGATTAAAAAAATAAAAACAAGAAGTTTCTGTTTACAGCTCAGAAGTTGTTCTAACTGAAACAGAGTCATGTGTTCTTTTGTAATATTTCCCTGACTTGTGAATAGTCAATACCATGTTATATTTTGCCATGAAGGTGGAGGAAATATCCTAAAGGAAAAATTTCTGGCCAGAAGACTTGAATTCTAACTTTGTCTAGTTCTAACCTCTCTCCAAATTTTCAGTCTTTCACCTTCCACTTAGATGTTCCACATTGGATGTCCTAATGCAATTTTAATTATTACTAATTTTGATTGACTCTATGGCACTTAGCTTGTCTATTATCACCTTTCAAGTCTTAGAGATATATAGATTCCCTGAGGTCTCACTGCCTCTAGTGATTGCCTTATCCATTATCTCAATCATATTCTGCTCTAAAGCAGAGACAAAGAAAAGATACTAAATTAGCATAAAAAGTTCATAAGAAATGGACCTCCCTCTCTTTATTATAGGGTTGAAGAACAAGAAGTTTGGAATATTACATATACTACCAGACATGGTCTATGTGTGAGATGGCATTATTGAACTTTTTATTTTTTAATCTTTGCTTGCGGGGCGGGGAGAGGGAGTTGTCCTTTCTAAATACAAAAACTTTCACTGGTTTCTTCCAGAAAGCATCTTACTACTTTTCTAGCAGGCCCATTGATTCATTTTTTTTTCTTTCTGAGTCGCCTGACTTTTATAGTTTTATGGAGACCAGATTGCTACAACAACAAAGAGTCATTCCAAGCTAATTATCTGCAAGAGGAGAGGTTTTCTATAGATGAATAAAATCTATGAATACTTGAAGACTAGACTTGACTAGACTTAGAAACGCAGAGGAAGCTTTGATAGAAAAGAAAATGTGCAGAGTAGGGAAATATATATAATAATAGTTTGTATTTATGTTACACTTCAAGTTTTGCAAAACTATATTATCTTATCAAATTATCTCATTTGTGAAATCTCACAACACCTTTTGAGGGAGAAATAGTAGTGTTAGTCTCATGATTTTTTAGATGAGGAAAATGAGACTAAGAAATATTATGTGATTTCTCCAGAGTCACAAGGTGACTTAAGTGACTGACTGAGAAAGAATTCAAATTCAGGTCTTTCTGACACTAAGACATAACAGTCTCTCAGCTATTTCATATGGCTGCTTTAATGTATTCTGAAATGAATATGTTATGAAAAAGCATCAATAGGGGCAGCTATGTAGTGAAATGGATAGAGCATCAGCTCTTAAGTCAGGAAGACTTGAGTTCAAATCTGATCTCAGACACTTAATACTTCCTAGCTATGTGTCACTGGGCAAGTCACTTAACCCCAATTACCTCAGGAAAAAAAAAAGATTAAAAAATGCATCAATAGAAATTTTTATTGATTAAAAAAAAAAGTATTGCTGGAATGTATTGCAGAAGATTATATTTCTTTAATTCCATTCTTGACTTGTTTAGATCATATTTCTCAGTGATTTTAAGCTGAGGAAAAGAGTAGAAAAGTCAAGTGAAGTCAAGTGATGGGCTGAGCACTTCACTTGTAGAAGCTGAGAAAAAGAGATGGTAACAGGAGAAACAGAGACACAGAGAGAGAAATAGAGAGATACAGAGGCAGAGTTACAGAGAGAGTCACAGAAATCACAGAGAAAGATAGAGAGACACTGTGCTTTTCTCATAAGCCCTTTCCAGCAAGCCTTCCTAAGGGCTTGGTCTTTTTTTTTTTTTTTTTTTCCCAATGGAGCAGATAATTAGCCTCGGTGGGCAATCTGAATTTCTTGTGTCCATAAAGAATTTTTTGGATATTGCTTGTATTGATGAGAAAAGATGAACTCTTTTCCTCTCTCTCTCTCTCTCTCTCTCTCTCTCTCTCTCTCTCTCTCTCTCTCTCTCTCTCTTTCTCTCATTTTGATCTGTCCAATGATTTTTTTAAAAATTCAAGTTAAAATAAAATTTGGATGGAAAATGCCATCTGCATCCAGAGAAAGAACTATGGAGACTGAATTCAGGTCACAGCATGCTGTTTTCACCTTTTTTCCTTATTTTTTTTTCCTTTCTCATGATTTTTCTCTTTTATTTTGATTTTTCTCTCCCAATATGCCTTATAGAAATATATAAAATATATAAAAAATAAATGTGCATGCATAACCTAAAAATAATAATCAGGTTAAAAGGAAGATGTTAATAATAGTGAGCATTAATATAGCACAGAGTTTACAAAGCACTTTACATATGTTAACTTATTTGATCTTCACAACCCTGAGACAGTGCTATTATTATTCTTATTTTATAGATGAGGAAACTGAGGCATACAGCGGTGTGATTTACCCAATAAATATCTGAGGCTGGATTTGAACTCAGTCCTTCCTGCCTCCAAGTCCAGAGTTCTATCCACTGTGTATATAAAAAATATTAGTTCCTTTGAAAAAGCTTAATAAAAAGCTACAGAATAACAAGGTTGGAAAATTCATCTAGATTGACCTACAAAGTTTACTGTTTTCCCACCAACTTGTATTTTGCTTTTCTCTTTACATTGAGCCAGACTTACCAGGGAGGTTTATAAATGAATTTCAAATTTCCAGCACACCATTCTATCCCTTGGAGCCTTTCGGATTTTCCTTTGGTTTCTTAATTTACTTAAATCATGTAAGCTGAGATTGGCTGCAGGTCAGCCTAAATTTCCTGGGTATTGAAATAAATTCCATCTTGTGTCCCTCTAATCATTAACTTGATGCTTCCGCTGTCAGATAGAATTGCTTCCAAACTTGAAACAACAGAGGAAAAGCAGAAACTCTGTTTTATGCTGCGTCCTTTTGTTTCTCATTCATCACTTTCTTGTATGTTCAGAGGGCATAAAATAAAGATAGGTGATGAACTTGGCTAAATGCAAATGCGTCTTACTCTTCGCAAATGTTTCAGGTACTAGATATGATCGGAAGGAACCAGCACATGTAACTGAGAAAAATGACAAATTAAGGAACCCCTCTATTTTTGTCTCATTTACAGTATTTCCCCCAAGAGATTTTAGCCAGTTAAATTTAACTAGTTTAAAAGGCAACCGTGTCTAGAGGCAATGTGCTTAGCGGCTCCCTGTTAGCGCCCAGTTCCTTGCCTTTTGGTACTTGCCAACAGGGTTTATTCAGTTTTTTCTCTTAAAGCCTGACACTAGTTCTTTGCACGTTTGCATAAGACCTCTGGCCTCTTCACTGGGCTCCTCTCCATGAACAGCTGGCCAGCCTTTACCAACCTAGAAGTGCAGCTGCAAAGAGGAGCTTTCTGGGTTACAGGAGTCTGGAAAGACACTCAGGATCACAGACCCCTTTTATACAATTCCAACTGTTAGTTAATGGAGAAAGCAGCGTTGTCCCATCATAGGAACGAATCTTGCTTCTCTGTATTCAGTAACTGGAACTTCCCACCAAAGGTACACAAGCTAGCTAACCACGGAAGGCTGATAATCTTCTAATTAATAACATGGAGTTAGTGAACAACTCAAGATTTACAAATAAGTCAGCACATGGAGGTCTCAAGACCCACTGAATCCAAAGGAAGCCCTAGAGAAACTAATTGACATCTGGGGGGAGGGGGAGAACGGGACACACAAGGTCTGTTGGCTAGCCCCACTGCTTTCTACAGCTGCTCACACATACCCAAAGGAATGAAAAGGAGGCCGCGAAGAGCCAATTTAAAAAACAAAACCAAGTATCCCCTAGGCATTTTATTGGGTGAGTATTAATGTGTCTATATGGGCAGATAAATACATTTGTAAAAGGAAATATTTTTCTCTTTCTGTAATACGTAAAAATACTTTTCATCTATTAACTAAAATTTGGTGGTTTGTAGACAATTTGCATACAGCTTAAGCGGGAATGTTTAAGGTATTTCATTTCATGTAACATGTTTGTCTTAAAAAATTCTTGAGTTCATTTGTACATAAATTTTCTTCTTTTCTTTAGTTCTTAATTAATTATAATAGGTTAGTCTTGGTGCACAGGGCACTGTTTGCTCAGTGCCCTGAGCCCCAAAATTAGTTTGGGTGAGGGGAAAACAAAACTTGATGGGCTTTAAAAAGATAGTGAAAACATCCCCCAGTCAAATAAAGATGCAAAAGGGTGTCCTTCTCTAGGAAAAAAAAAAGAATATATAACCAAGGTAATGATTTTTTGGCTTCTATTCATTATGCAGGACAATTGCCATGAAAGAAAGGAAATAAATATGATTGATATAGATGTTTCTGCAGCTATGCACAGGAGGATTTTTAAAAGATATGTTTATATAAATACAAGTATGTATATACCTACATAATCAATTTTTTCATTTTTATATCCCCTGGAAAATAGTTTAGCACCTTAAATTGTATGCATATACATATGTACATTATCAACATCACCTTTGATAATATTTTGAAATATTTTGTTAAATTTTTTAGGAGTATATAAATGATTTCCTGATCATAGGAATGCTCATTAACACTTAAGTGTAATAACTTTAGTTTGTCTTCACTAGATAAAGTCTTATTATCATCCTCTTCTATAGGAAACTAAATAACTGTTTTCTAGATTCTTTCTTTGTTCTCTTTTCAAGGAAGCATAGAAAGGTTCTAAATGTAATATATATATGTATTTAATTCTTTATTTAATCCTTTCTTTGTAATCTTTTTCATTTGCAGGCTATATGTACATATTAAAGTCTGGGTCACCTGATAAAACTTGATTTATGGCAAAGGACAGCTATCAGTATGCTGAATAATCCACATTAGCTTGCCTACAAGCTTTGGTTCCAAGGTTGATCAGCAGATGAAGAGAGAACATTTATGTCATGAAGAAGCCACCAGTTTCTTAATCCAAATCTGTCACTTTGAATGTGAAGAAGGTGCATCTGGGATCCCGTCGGAATAATAGCATGTCTGCCAAATTCTCACAAATTGAAAAAAAAATTAGAGCAATTATCCATTTTAACGAGGCCACATTCCTTATGTTGTCATTCATGAAATACATAATATGGGACCCAAATTTTCTGCCTGTGGCATTTTTTAAAACAGAATTTCATATGCAAACAAAAATAGATCATTCTTAAAATGATTGTTTTGGAAGTTTCAAACTTGTGTGGCAGGAGAAAGAAATGTTTCAAATGACTGAAGAACACATGGCAGAGTTTCAGCTTCCTCTGTGTTTCTAAGTCTAGTCAAGTCTAGTCTTCAAGTATTCATAGATTTTATTCATCTATAGAAAACCTCTCCTCTTGCAGATAATTAGCTTGGAATGACTCTTTGTTGTTGTAGCAATCTGGTCTCCATAAAACTATAAAAGTCAGGCGACTCAGAAAGAAAAAAAAATGAATCAATGGGCATGCTAGAAAAGTAGTAAGATGCTTTCTGGAAGAAACCAGTGAAAGTTTTTGTATTTAGAAAGGACAACTCCCTCTCCCCGCCCTCCCCAACACCTTTCTCATGATTCTGCTCTTTCAAATTTAGTTTTACAAATACCTAAAGTTCATTTCTTTGCAGTTATACATTAGGTGCTTGGTGTTTGCTGAGTTCATCTCAGTTCAATTCAAAACAACAAGGTCGTACCAACTGGTTGTTCAAAAGAGACGCAGATTATTTTAATAGACCTGAGTCCTGGACTTGAAGGCAGGAATAACAGTATTTAAATTCCATCTTTGAAATCTTAGATACCAACTGTGGAACCATTCTGGGACTCAGGTGCATTAACTCTAAAATAACAGCACTTACTTTACAGCACTTGTGAGGATTACTTGAGGTAATATATGCAAAGTGAGTCACAAACCTAAAAGTGACCTGCAAAAGCAAACTATTATTATTTTATGAAAAATTGGATTCCTGGGGGAACGCTCCTAGGAAATGATCAGAACCTTTGAAATAATGAAGGAATCTGACGCAAGCATACATAACATTTGATTATCTTTTTTATCTCTTAGGAAAGGACCAAACTGTAAGCTTTACCCTAAGCAAAAAAAGAATAGTCATTTGCTGAAATGAGAGAATTACATATTAAACATTTCAAAGAAGCAAATTATGATCATTTTGGTGACCAATATGCTATTCCTGATCTTTTTGATATCATAACCATTTTCTTTATGTATATATGTGTAGGGGGAAAGAGATACAGAGATATACTGAGAGAGAGAAAAACAGCATCTGATATAGTGTTAATAACATTGGAAGAAGAGGATTTGAGTTCAAATCTACCTCTAAAATTGACTGCATGATAATGACAGGCAAGCCATTTACCACTCTGGATTTCAGTTGTTTCCTTATCAATAAGACAAGGGGATTGCACTAGATGATCGTTGATGTCCTTTGAGGTCTCATTCAGCTCTAAATATATGATCCTATAAGAAAACTGTGAAGTTCTAGAAATTGGATATAATATTCCATAACAAACCAGACTTTACTTTACCTCAGCTTCTATTCTAAGTTCTGATGTGTCTTGTGTTTGAGTGTGTATGTGTATGAGTGATGATTATTGTTTTGAGGCATTCCATGAAGATATTAAGATGAAAATGTTTGGGAATCACGGAATTACAATAACACCACATATATAACATGATGCTAATATACTCTTAAAGAGTATGATCCCATTTTCTCCAAATCAATTAAAAAACTCTCTTGAATACAGGCTTTCAAAGTGCCTCTCTAGTAAACTTCAACCATGACAAGTCTGTGGTTGAAGGTCAACTGGGCCAACCTGTATTTTCAAAGAATGTGAGGTCTGATGCCAATTTTCCTCCAATTACTTGCAGTATGACCCCATATTGCTTCGTTTACATCATTGGTCAAAGGGGAAAGCAACAGTTAGCCACCCAACAAGATGGCTGAGAGGAATAACTAGTAAAAGTAATGGTAAAAATTATTTTGTAAATGTAATGTGCAATGTGAATGCTTTTTTATAGAAGCCACATAAACTCTTGATGAAATGTTTATAGCTGCCTCCCTCTTTTCCTTTCCTAATCCTGATACTGCTCTCATTGATACACAATGTGACATTCTCTGTAAAAAGAAGTTGGGGCTGGCCCACCATAGTAACCACTATCCCCACAACTGACAACTTACCTCATTGTATTATGTAACTGAAAACATCCTCCTGGCCTTGGCTTCTGTTCAAGAGATCACCCTACATAAGCATGATTTGGCTCCAGGGCTCTTTCCTTTCCTTTCTCCTCCAAAGGGGGAAAATCATTCTGTGCTATTTTAACTAGAGTTCATGCAATAAAAACACTTTACTGCTTGCAGTAATTGGTATTTAATTTGCTCTGCCCTTTACAACAGGAGAGAGACAGCATCTTGAGCCAAGACTATTTTATTCTTGCTTCTGCAGTGGATGATCTCAAACTACATGTTCTGGGGGGTAGAGCAGGGGACAGTTTGTAAAATGATCATAATATAGTTCTTATGAAAGGCCTACCAGAAATTGGATGCCAATAAAAAGAAAGAATATAGTCTTGAGGAAAAGATAACGGGGCAAATAGGGCTCCTTCAAACTGGGGAAAGAGTACTTGTTCTGATGACTGACTACTTGAGTTCAAATCTTGCACTCAATACTTAACAATTTATGTAACCTTGGGCAAGATTTTCATTTTCCTTATCTGAAACATTATAGGATTGGACTAGATAACTTCTAAGTTCTATATCAGCTCTGGGACTGTTATCCAGTGTTCTAACAGAAGATTTTTATATGGTGCAGAAAAGGTACTTAAATCAATAACATCTTGATACATGGGTCAAACTGATTTTGTAAACTTATAATAATATAATGATGTTCTATGCCTAATGTCAAGAAACTATGGATCTAATTTAGGATAGATTGTCCACTCAGAACTATCTCTTTTTCTATGCAGAGAAAATTTTTGACATCTCTGCTATTTTCTTCAAGAGCTTCCTCAGCCAAAACTAATTCAATAAGCTGGGTCAGTGCCTAGTCCTGTTGGTAAAGTCCTCCTTTTCTTCACATCAACTTTGTGAGTGCAAGTATTTTTATTCCCACTTTATAGATGAAAAAATTGAGCCTCAAAGAAGTCAACTATTTTACCCATAGACACACAGAGGAGTACCCAGGATCTTGATTCCAGGTTTAATTATCTGCCACTTGATACAGAAACAAAGAGCTTTACAGAATGCAGGAGTATAGCTAAGGCTATGTTATAAGAAAACTATTTTGCCTCCCTTGAAGTTAGCCAGCAAGGGTCGAGAAACCAGCATATGGTCTAGTTTAAGAGTAAGAATAAGAGTAAGACTTTTAACTTTTATAATCTTAATAATTTCAGTTCATGATTGAGGGTTGTTTTTTTTTGTTTTTGTTTTTTTTTTTTTTTTTGACCAAAAGAGGTGAAATGGAAGAGATTCTGGAAGTAGAGTCAGGAGAAGCTTGAGTTTGAACCATAGTATTTATTATCTGACCAGAGTTGAGCAAGTTACAACCTCTCTAAAATCAGTTTCCTCATCTATAAATTGGGGATAATTATATTTATAATAGCTAACAGGATTGTTGTAGGGATCAAATGAGAATAAGTAAAACATAAAGCTCTACAGAAACCTGTTGCCAGAGTCTGATATTACTGGGTAAAGATGTGAGTTCTATTCTTGAATTGCAGGAGGAAGGGGAAAGAATGGAAAGAGAGATACCAATTTCATATACATATGTGTATATGAATGTATGTATACCTATATACATAGATTATGAAGCACTTCTTCAATTACAAGGGGAGATTATGTACAAATATTGGGATTATATTGTACTCTCATGGTGAAAGGAGGAAGAGAACCAATGATCTCCTTCTAAAGCAAAGCTGAAACTATACCTTCTCTTAACTCCCTTCTATGCACTCTTTGGAGCTTTTTAAGGCCAAAGAAATTAAGTGGTTTTTTTTCCCCAAGTTATGTAGGTAGTAAATGAATCCCCATTTGGAACTAGGGTCTCTACCTCCAAATCCAAGACTCACTGCTCCTTAGGAAAATGAAGCCCACAGAGGTCAACTAATTGTAAAATTTAGACCCTTAGAGGTCATCCAGTATCATCTACCTGCTTTATAAATGAGGAAACTGATTCGAAGAGAGTTTAAAAATATTGTCCAAAGTGACACATGCAATAATTGATGAAGCTAGAATTTGAATGCAGATCCTCTTATTCCAAATCCAGCATTTCTTCCTCTGTACCATTTACTTAAGAGAATATAAGTTTTAATCGATAGAGATAGGATAGAGATTTGAGTCTCTTGAGTCCAACCATTATCATTATTTTTGTTTGGGTAATGGACTCTGCCTTGTATTTTTTGTTTAGTTATGTCCAGGTTTTTTTTCAGCCCCTTGAGGTTTTTTTTGGCAGTGTCTCCACTGGACTGATTTGCCATTTCCTTCCCCAGTTTATTTTACTAAGGCAAAGAAGGTTAAGTGGCTTGCCCAGGGTCACACAGCTATTAAATGTCCAATGATAGATTTGAACTCAGAAAGAGGAAACTTTCTGACTACAAGTTTGATACTCTATACTTGGGTCACCTAACTGATCATGTCTTGAATCTTAAGAACACTTCTTTCCCTTCCTCATTCCTGAGAGTATAGAGGTATGGGAGAGTATAGAGGTAGGGTTGGCATGGAGATCAAGAATTTAGGACAAAAATAAAAGGGACATCCTAAAATGACATTGGTTGCTCCTATATCAACTTGCCAGAAGCTTCTGCCTAAGGTTTGCTTAAAGAGGAGAAAACGATGTTCTGAGCCTCTAAATTAGCACAGCTCTTACTCAAGGCCTTCTAAGCAGTGGCTCTGCTCCTTCTGAAGTTGTAAACTTCTGGTCTTTGGAATAGTAGCTTCTATACCTGTCAGGTTGGACTCTGAGGGAAGGGAATGAAAGATGAGGGGAATTGCCTGGAGACGTAGCAATTGATTTTTCTTTCTGAGTACCAGTGCCAAACTGGAACTAATGCAAGCTTATCATAGCCACCCTAAGTGTTCCATAGTGTTCAAAGCAAAACAAAACACTAAAACCCTACAAACAACAAAACCAACAGCAGAACACATATAATCTTTTCTTCTTTTTCCTTCCTCTCCTGACTCTCCCCCTCCCCCTCTCCCATCTGTTTCTGTGTTTTCTTCCTCTATTTTTCCTCTCTCTTCACTTTGTACTCTTTCTCTCCCTCCTTCATTTTCTTTCATCTTCCCTCTTTCTGTCTCCTTCTTTCCCCCACCCCCAGCCAAGGCTCATAAAGTGAAGTCTTGAGCTCCAAGGTGGGCTCCTGGCTTCTGTCCAGCCAGGTCGAGCTGAGCTTTCTCGCCCTAAGCCATGCCTCAGGCCAGTAGGCTGTGCTCCTGGTAGAAAGGGCCTGAAGCAGAAACTGGCCCTCCTCTTTCCCTCACTCTTACACCACCCCCCCCCTCCAGCAGACCAGGCCAGAAGCAGGACCCACTCCTACAAATGCTCCCCTGACACCCTTTGGACTTCACAAATTATCATATAGGAAAAAGAAGGGATTCCTTATTACCTTTATAACTTTACTTTCTTTTTTCAGTGGCTCTTTTCTGTCTTGACCTTGACCCATATCTCTCCCCACTTGTTTTCCCCTGACCCCCTTACACAATTTCTTCTAGAGTAGCATTTGGTTTACTGTTTTTTTTTTTTTTAAATTATTCATCTGGTTTTGTGATTTTGTTGGTGTAGGGTGAGGAAACTCTGTCAATTGTTCTGTCGAAGACACAAAGAAGTGAGTTAATTAACTTGACAAAAACAGCCAGTGAGTGTTAGTAGCTGGATTTGAATTCAGGTTTTTACTTCAAAGTCAGCTGTCTTTCCTCTATCTACACAGCCTCTTCCCCCTACTCACTCCAGTTTATTGTCTGCAGCCATACAGAGATGCTAGGCAGCTTGATTTTCACAGCCTACCTTTATACCCCACTAACTTCCACTCCCTGAAGAGAAAAGTGGGGAGGTAGAGAGAAAGAGATAAAGTTCATCAGAGACCTTGAGGGACATCAGAGTGCTAATACAGCAATTAGAGGGCTATAGTGACAAGATCATGGATGATCAGGGCTGTAGGGGATTCCTCCACTTAGCTGGAGACTTGATCAAGGTGGTTGCCTCTTTAGATCTCAGTTTGCACATCTGTAAAAGGAGGGGATTGAACTAGTTACTAAATTACTACTAAAGTCCTCTTCCTCTTCAATATTTTACAATTCTAATAATTTAGCAAAAAGTATAATGATCAAAATTATAATTTATATGGAATAATAAAAAAAAATATATTTTATGGTTTTCTTTGTCATAGAAAACTGTTGTTGTTGTTTTTGGAGTTGAAACAGCAAAATAAAGTATCACTTAGTAGAGTTTCAAAAACTATCATTCAGGGTATACATATATAAACCTTGATTGGTACATATATAAACCTTGATTGGTATGCTTCAGTATTATCTCTATATACTAAGCATATCCCTGATAGCCAGTGAGACAGACTGGGAGAGGGGGAAATAAGTAAGACTGAAATAAGGAGGAAGGAGATGTGGGAGAGTTCATGTACAAAAGATAATAAGTTAGAAAATAATTCTGGGACAACTCCCCTCCACCCAAGTTTACTCCTGGGGAAATTAAGTATCTTTTTATCTCTATATTAATCTATACTCTGTTTTGACTGTTTCCTTACTATTCCTTCTTACAATAAATTCACAATTTTACTTACAATTTCCTGAAGGAAAGAAAGAGGAGATAGTTGTTATCTGAGTGATTATATAATTAATTAACACTTGCTCCGATAGGAAAAAAATTAATGTACTCGATTTTTGTAACATCTGGAAGTTGATATCAATGATATATAATCCCCTGAGAGATGATGATTTTCCACTTTATTTATTATATTTCCATTAGAAATCTTAATAATTCAGTAAATCTTCTTTGTGAACTTGGAAACTGTAGGAGTTCACTGAAATAATAACTGGACAATAATTGGAAAAGTATAATACCTTACTGAGTTATTCATTAACTTTTCTCTTTTGTTAACTCCATACATATGTCTATGAAATGTGTACATATTCCTACTTCATGTCAAAGATATACCCCTCCAAGGGTCTCCTGAGATATAGACCATAGGAGAAAATATGCCCTTTTGACTTATTAATTATTATTGCAGAACACTAAAATGTACAATGCCCAATACATTATTGAGGGAATAATAACTATTTGTCTGTTTCAGCAAATGTGCTAGTTATGTGGCTAATAGCAATATGGAATTTGGCAGTTCAAAATTTTATCAGTGCATAACTTTTTGTTGAGGCGATTCAACATACTCATATTTCTTATTTAAAATGTCTAATATACTGTTTTTTTATTTAAAATATTGGCTTTTTAATACCATTCTCACTTATATTTTAAGAAATTAGAACTGAAAAAAGATTTTTAAAAAACCAAGTTAGGTGTTTATGGAGATTTTCCACAAAATGCAATCTTCTATTAACAAAATGATCCTTAATGGGGCAGTTGGAGGTGGAGAAGTGGGAGGTGTAGAGGGAAGAAAAAGGAACAGCTTGAATTAGATGTCTTTTCTCTGTGGCTTTTGCCAGAATTTGGAATGAAATCCAAAATATGTCGGGAAGATTTATTTCACACTACATTAATTATTGTAGAAACTGCTCACTGTAAATGCTTTAATTTATTCATCAGGTATAAAATTCTGTACATAACATCCATGCCATTTCTGAATGAAAATCAATCTATTGTCTTTTAGTAGTGACCTCCACAAAATGTTCACTTTTAAATTTCCTTTGGTGGAAAACTGTTTTGTTCCTCATAAAAACAATATTTTTTTTCTAAATAAAACATAAAATAGAGGTTTTGTGATTAGATCTGAAAGAATAGGGTTTTAATTCTCACCATATTCTGCAAAAGTATATGACAGGTAAACAATAAAAAGAAAAGGAAATTCCATTGAAGAAATCCACAAAACAAATACAATTCTCTCCCGGATATATACTACTCAAGATGCATTTCCCTCCTATGAATTGTTCTAATGGCCCCCAAATAAATCCTTAAACTAGTAACAGAAAGGGTGAAGAGAAAATGAAAACAAAAAACCATTACTGTTCCCTGATGAAAGAAAAGCAAATCCTACCATTACAAGCCCCTTTATTAATATTATATCTGTAGAATCTGGAGACTAGATCAATCATATCCATTCACATTCTGGATTAAGAGAGCCTGTCTTAATGAAAATCTATTAGCTCCTCATTTGAAACACGGATGTTTGCTTAAATCAATAAACAGCATAAAAGGGAATACAGAGGCAGGTTTTTAAATTAAAAAAAAATCTCTTCTATGAAATGTGTTAAGACGTCTGTACAATCCTGAAACCCTGGATCAATACTTATAAATATTTAATGTTGGGGGGGGGGATGATTGTTGCTAAAAACACTCAAAAATTGAAAACCATTAACACTGTCTCCATCATTAATACAAATTGTCTTTGGAATTATGTACTGTGAAAATGGAGTCAGATTAAAGGAGGGTATTGTTTGAAGTATATATACTCATTTTCATGTAATCCAATACAAAATTTCAAGAGTATGCTCGTGGAATGGAAACGTTTGGTGTACAATGACCATGATTACTGCCTCAGAAAATGGGAGATGAAGAGGAAGGAGGAAGAGAAGGAAAGGATAAGGAAGAGAGAGAGAAGGGAGAGAGAAGAGAGAGAGAGAGGAGGGAGAGGAGAAAGGAAAGAGGAGAGAGCAGAGAGAGAGAGAGAGAGAGAGAGAGAGAGAGAGAGAGAGAGAGAGAGGAGAGAGAGAGAGAGAGAGAGAGAGAGAGAGAGAGAGAGAATATTCTTGTCTTCAGTTAAAAGATAATTAAATATATTTTGGTTAGAATTCATTCGA